>NC_048226.1:4313489-4443320 GCF_002007445.2 Ailuropoda melanoleuca
TGCTTGTTCATTAGGGAACATTATCTGATTCTCGGTCTCACGCCAGTTAAGGACTTACCCAAATACGCGGTGTTCTCAACAGACAGGAGTCTCTTCCTCAGCCAGTGTGGCTCTAGGCCCATCCCAGAAAGTCTGAGATACGGACTTGGACCAACATAAACCAGTATTACTGACAGAAATAATTTAAAATGTGCATCACTTACCTTAACGGGGTTGGTCTAGTGCCCCCCCCCCCACTTTTGGTGCTATCTTTGTCAGGTTGATGTCAGGTTTTTGTGAGTTTGGTAAAATAATCTGGAAGTTCTCCATCATTTTCAAGTCTCTGAAAAGGTTAATGTAACTTGGAAAAATCCCTCAAGGGGCTGAAGAACTCACTGACCGTCTGAGTCAGGAGCCAGATTATGAAGAATCTCATTGACAGGTTAAGAACTATGTCCATGGGTCGTCTGGGTGGCTCAGGTCATGATCTCTAGGTCCTGGGATTGGGTCCTGGGATCAAGCCCTGCGTCGGACTCCCTGCTTGGCGGGAGTCTCCCTCTTCCTGTCGCTCCGCCTGCTTGTGCTCTCTCTCTCTCTCTCTCTTAAATGAATTAAAAAAAAATCTTAAGAACTATTTCCGTAGTACTGACCTCTTGGTTTCCTACTTCTAGTAGGTGATGTAAAACATTTCGTCTTAAGGCTTTTAAGTTAGTACAGAAGTGTCTGGCACCTTCTTTCTGCATTTCTTGATTAGAATTTAATTTTCTTGGTTATTTCAAAGAACCACTTTGGATTATCATTGTGTTCTCCTCATTCTGTAGGTCTTAATTTTAGAAACCAACACAATGAGAAATCTATTATTTAAAGCATTTTCTCAGTTGGAGCAGCTAATATTTTTTTGAGATTTGAGAGAGAGAGAACGGGGGTGGGGGTGGAGCAGAGGGAGAAGGAGAATCCCTGCTGATCAGGGAGCCCCATGTGGGGCTCCATCCCAGGTCCCTGATATCATGACCTAAGCCAAAGGCAGACGCTTAATCAATTTGCCACCCAGGCACCCCATGGCTGACATTTTTAAATTTAACCTTTAGTTATTAAATTCTAGTTTTGTCCTGTGAAGGTTAGAAAATGTACCTATGAAATTCTGACGCTTATCATGTCATTGTGTCCTAGAAACTCATTTTTGGAAATATGCTATGGACACTTGAAAAGAAGGTGTATATCTAAATTTATTTAAATTGAAATTCAATAGTTTTAACTTTAAATTGGTGAATTGTGTATGAATTATATCTTGATAATATTTGCATTTATCCATAGAGTAGTTCAAAAATAATTATAGCAAAAATTGGGCTATCTCTATATACTGATCCATATTGACACAGACACCCCACCCCCGTATTTGTTTTCGTACTTTATAAAACAGTCCTCTCTCTGCACTCTTAATTCTGCCTGTAGTCTTGCTCATGATCTTTCTTTAAAAAACTAGAGGGAACAGCGAAAGGACACACGAAAGACCCAGCTCTGAGCAAGCCTGACCTCTGGGGTGAGGATCCCTATGTCCCTGTGCTGGGTGTTACCCTTCACGTTGTCCTCTCCTCCACACCAGTCCCCAGTCATAGAGGATTAAACAAGACCGGCAGGCGTGTGCCCTTGCTCTGCCCAACCGCCATGGCCCTGTGGGGCTGTCCCCAGGTGCCAGGACACCAGGTGATGACCCAGCTCTGTCCTTAGATACAAAACCCACGGGTGGATCCTTCTACACTCGAGTTCTTCTGAAGGCGAAATGGCGATGCCCCGGGAACTCCCTAGACCCGGCAACCCCAGTTGGGAGCAGTATTGGGCAAGGATGAACTTGGCCTCAAACCCTGCTGACACTGAGGGATGGGGTGGGTACAGGGGCGCCTAAGGGCTGCTGTTCTGGGGGTTTCACTCTGACCCTAGAGACAAGTTTAGCCAACTAACTGTTCTGGCTGGTTTTCTCCACGGGGGTCAGTCTGCTCTGCACACTCCCATGGAAGGGCAGGGCTCACGTCATGAATTCACCTACCGAAGCCGCAGTGCAGCCTCCGGCCTGACTTCCCACGCAGCTATGCCTTCCCCGGGGCCGGGTGGCACACAGATGGGGACCCCTGAGCGTCCCCCCCACAGAGCACCGCAGTGGGGGCGGAGGCTGCTGCCTGGCCCACTGCTCCTGCCCGCTAAGCATGGAGCACACACGCAGCTCACCTTTATCCTCTCTTTGCAGAGAAAGTAGGCAGTGGCATGAAGCACGTCGGCAGAGTGTGTTGAGTTGTGGTAGGGGTTAGAAGAGTGGTAATTGGCTTCAATAATCTGTAACCACGATCTCAGCGTCGTCTCGGAGCAGTTCAAGAATTCACAGATTCCGAAGCGAGCAAACATTTTGAGACCAAGATAAATCAAAGGCCTACAGAGAAAAACACGCACGGCCTTAAAACAAAGAAACAGGCCAAGTGTTGGGAGCCCGGAATAGGTTCAGACCCACCCAGCAACGTGGAGCCAGTCTTCAGAGAGCATGCGGGCAGTGAGGGGGGCGCGCCTGAGCAGTGCGGGGTGGCATCGCTCCTTCTCCCAGCAGCCACCACCAACCGCGGCTGGAGCCTAGTGCCAGCTCTCCGTCCGTGTTCCCCACAGGCTGGGGTGAGGTGTGCTCGCCACCCCCCCCCAGACTCCTCCTTGCACCACTAGCTTCCTCAACATCAATGTGATGCCGGGCTTGAACCCTATCCTCACCTCTGTACTTGCTGGACCCACGTTATTGGCCAGATGTCCTCCCGTCTAGAAGCAAATAACACTTTTTGAAGGTGGCATGTGAGCCAGACACGGTCACCTGTCCTGTAATGGTCTCAATAATTTGGAGGTAGGTGCCTCAGCGTGAGGAGGTTTCCCCTGAGAAGGTGACCAATGGGCCACCAAGTCAGGCCCTTCCTTGAGAAGTTACCTTGATCCAGCATCTGGCCTTCAGCTTGGAAGGTCAAGGAACGGCTCTGCTGCGGCAGTATCCTGAGGTCAGCAGGCTCACAGGGCTTGAACTGACCTGCCTTGGCTGATTCCCATGAATGCAATGTCCCTAGCCTGTAAGCCAGATGCTCGAAGATTCACTTGCTCTAGGAGTATCCTTTCTACCGTCCTTGCCCATGTGAGGTACTTGGAAACAGAATATACCAGAAGGCTGACTCCTGGTGAGCATGATCGAAGGGCAAGGCTGTCTTGGGGACAGACTGGAAGGAAATCTGAAGAGTCAGTTATCCCATGGGCCAACAGAGCACACCTTTCCTGCTGCTGCGCTCCGGGCTGCACCACCTGAAAGGGCAGCCTTCCCTGTGTGCCAAGTCAACCACACCCCTGGGGCCAACTGCTCTTTCCCAGCAAGGTACAATTCAGTAAAATCCCAGTCCCACCCCCACTCTCTGCGGGCACACCCAGAGCAGGATGACTGGAGTTTTGGGTGTCCCCAGGCCCGTCACCAACACAGCAACCGAGATCTGCTTATAGCTCTTAGCAGTGTCAGCAGGGTTTGAGGCCAAGTTCATCCTTGCCTGTTTGTGTATTTCTAACTTTTAGTTCTAGCCTCTGAGTGGGACTCTGTGCTGCTGGCTCAACATATCACCTCGTACAGAAGAAACTAATATCCGTATTTTACAGGAGAAACCTGTGCCACTTGGAGAGGGTAGGTCACTTGCTCAACTTCCCACATGCCCTGAGCCTGCTGTCTCTGTAGGAGTCGTGACCCGGCCGCCCTCCCTGTAGGCCCAGGCTGTCAGGGGCACCTGCTGCCCAGCTCCTCTTTCCAGAGCTTCTCTCCCTGACCAGGGATGGGCTCTGGAAGGACCATACTCCCTGGATGGCTTTTTCCACAGAGGCCCTCAGGGCCAAGCTGAGTGTCTGCTGGGCTCCACGTGGACTCACCTTTTATGTGTGGCAGCCTCCAGTTCAAAAATATTAAAGTCCCAGTACTCCTCGTTTTCCATGGCCCGAGCTACCCGTGGGGGGACGTCGTGAAGGGAGATGGGGGTGATTATACTGCTGGGCACCTGCTGAAGAGCTGCAAAGGGAGGTGGTTTGGAGAACAAAGGTAATAGGCTTTATAGTATTTATTGCTTCGGGGGTCAGCTGCTTTGTTTCTGCAGTTTTTAGGACATACCAAGAAACTTGATGAGAAAAATTAACGGAAAACGTGACTGGAAAAATCTGTTTTCATCATTTCAGTGTCACTATGTTAACAGTGCCAAAAAATTAAAAAGTTAAAACTTACTTTTTGTTGAAAGAACATACTCATTCCCAGATAGTCTTCGCAAACCATCCTGATAAAAATCAAGGAAACAAGAAAAAGAAAAGTCATAACCATTCTTTACTTCTTGAAAACGCTGGGCCGGTCAGTCCCCGAGGAGAGCTGAGGGCAGCCTCTCCACTAAGGCACCCCAGAGCTCCCCTGTGGGGACTGGACTCAGTTACCTGACGCCGAGAAAACTGGCTAAGCTCAGGGGCTGCCCCAGCGAGGTGAGCTTGCTCGAGGCCCCCAAGCCAGCATTTCTGGGGGCCCTCAGCACTGCTTTGGTGTCTCAGGGACAACTAACCGCTGCCCTCAAGCCTCCCCCGCCATTTCCTTGCCACCCTCCTTATGGCCATGGACATCAGCCTCCCCCTGGCTGCCCCTCAGGGTGAGAGCCCTCCCAGACCTCTGTACGAGCTCCTAGCAGCCCCTCCCTCCCACCTTTCTTCTCTTCCCCCCTCACCCCATGACACGATCCCACTCCACCCCCCCCAGCATTTTCATCCCTCACCTACAGGCGCCTATGCCTCAAATAGGCAAGACCGTGGTTAGACATCACCGTCCTTGGGAACCACTCTACCCTGCAGCTTACTGCCTAAAACCTTATTTTTTATTTTTTTTAAAGATTTTATTTATTTGACAGAGAGAGAGACAGCCAGCGAGAGAGGGAACACAAGCAGGGAGAGTGGGAGAGGAAAGCAGGCTCCCAGCAGAGGAGCCTGATGTGGGGCTCGATCCCAGAATGCTGGGATCACGCCCCGAGCCAAAGGCAGAGGCTTAATGACTGTGCCACCCAGGTGCCCTAAAACCTTGTTTTTAAGAAATAAAGTGAACTTCAGAAAGCAGGCACTGGGAGGAGAGGGAAGTCTTTTTTTGGGGGGGTTTTGTTTTTCTGGTGCTGGTGAGGAGGTGAATTTTCTGACCAAGATAAGAGGGGACAGCGACAGAATGATATGTTTCCCACAAAGCTGTTCTTCCCCTGTGAGACCACTCTGCTAGATGGGCTGGAGGCCTCCGGGACCCCTGAGAGTCCATGGTACGAAGCCACCAAATCTGCACAGGATGTTCTGGAAGGAAACCGTGCCCCATCAAACACGTAGTCTGTTTCATCATTTGGTATGAAACATTTTATATTTTTTTTCTGCCCTAGTTTTCAAAATCTTTAAAATAATTAAGTTTAACTTAAATTCCTCATGGGACCCCTAAGCAAAAGTGGAGAGCCCAGCCCAGCAGACGTCTAGAATATGTCCTCCCTTCTCTGCTTTGAGCTGAGGTCTCCCCGGGCGGCAGGCAACAGGTGGGTGATGGCTCTGGCCAGAGCACAGTGGGCCCGGGTGATGGCGGGGTTTAGTCCTCGGCGGAGCCCTACACGCACAGAGCTCTGTGTCGGCTGGCCTGTAACCAAGCCCTGGGAACACAGACAAGAGCAGGAAGGCTCCGGCCAGCAGCCAGGTCAAACACACTTACAGATATTAAGCCCCCAACGAGGTCGTTGGCATGAGGATCGTCATCCTTAGCACCAAACTGTGGTGAATATAATTCAGTGGTTCTTAGAATTTCCAGCACACGGTCTAAGGCTTCTGTCACAGGCATGGGGCTGCTTTCCTGCGCAGCATTGATAATGTTGATTACCTACCACATGGAAAGAAGACGTGAGTTTTGTAACCTTACAGACAGTGGGAGAGCAATCCAGAGGGCGAGGCTGGCCACATGCTCAAGGCTAACGTAAGACTAGCCTCAGAGTTCATGTCCCACCCTCTCTCTTTACAGAAGGCCACTCCCTACAACCAGGAGAGCATTCTTATCCTTGCAGGCCTGCTTCCTCTCACTAGAAACACTTGACCCCGAGAACAAGGGACTTCCATGCGGGCTTGGTGGAGACCGCCCACAAATGCTCCACCTTGGTGATGGGCGCCTCGATCGTCATGGAATGTATCCGGGCCATGGAGGAGTGTCGTCTCTGGCTGCCAACTGTGGAGAGAGCACATGACGCACAGATCAGGGTATGCGTGGCCCCAGGCACCCATTGACAGCTGAGGGCTTCGGGCCCTCCCTGGCTCCCTCCACCGCCCCCAGGCCTCCGTGGGCCCAGCTGCATGATGAAGGGGGCAGGACCGGAACTGCGTGTCCAGAAAGGCTGCCACCCCATCCCAACAAGCCTGGGGTTCTGGCAGAACCAACTGTGCTTCCTTCAGTCCTAGGCACTAGGATGCACGTGCCCCCACAGACTGAACTTCTGATGTCACAGGCCAGAGAAAAACAGAGGAAACAATCTAGCAAGTCAAGGCCAAACAGTTAGCCTCTTTCTGCGTTTATAACAATAAGGCTTTTAGTATTCAGCTTGCCGCTATCCAGGAGCAAAAATGTTCTGGAAGACAATGCCACACAGGCTCTTTGTTTCATATATGGCAGGAGCAATAAACACAATTCCCCATTAACTGAAACACAGGGGTTTTTGGTTAAATTTCTCAAGGCACCTTTTGGTGCTCTCCACGGCGATGCTTAATCTACACCGATGAGGTAAACACCTCACATGAGACAGGCAGCAACTCTTGGGCTCTGTCTGAAGTTAGTTCATGTTCTGGTGCTCCCGTCAAGATACGGTTCCTTTGGGGTAAAGCGAAGGCTGGGCAGTGTACAGGCAGGAAAAAACATACACATGGAGTTCTGTGTGTCTCCCTGAAAGCCCCACTGTCAGGCCAAATGCTGTTTACCACAGACCTTAAGGGACCACAGACTGTTCCACAGCCTGACACGTCAGCCTTGGTTCACCAAACTGAGGTCTAAGGAGAAGCACGGGGCAAGATTAACCAACTCAGGGGCTCTTAAGTGCTTTAAATTTTAGGGATCCACAACACTCCTTACATCTAATTTTGGTGACCAGGATACGGTTGCCAATTTTCTACTCCATCCAGTAAGGTCATTAAACCAAAAATAAAAGCCACTGTTTTCCGTATGGTGACTAATATATTAAAAAAAAAAAAAGCCAGTTTTATCACTACATCATAAAAGGACCTGATCTCATTTAAAAATATAAATGAAAGTGACATATGCTTATAAAAAATGGAACAATAGTATAAATAAAGTAAGAACAACTATAGGGCATAAAGGCTGCCCTGTGTGCACAAAGTCCAAAGGAATCTATAAACACTACTCTGACAACCGACGGGCAAGTTTATCAAGGTTACCGAGTACGAGGCCAGTACATACAAGTCAATTCTAGTTCTATAAACTAGCAACAATTAGAAATTGAAATAAACAACACCATGATGAAAGCATCAAAACCCACCAATATTTAGGAATATATGTAAGGAAAGAAAACACTGCTGAGAGAAAATATAAGCCCCTGAAGGGAGACACAGAAAGCATCCATGGTTTGAAAGATCCAGCATCACTGAGATTTCCATTTTCCTTAAACTGATGTATAGATTCGAGACACCCCCAGATACAACCCCTGGAGGCAATGTGCGGTAAGCTAACAAGCTGATGCTAACTGTTGGATGGAAATGCAGAGGACCTAGAAGAGCCAAGACAGGTGTGAAGAACAACCACTTTAGACTAGAGATACGAAGGCTTACTGGAGAGGCCGCAGCGATCGATGGTGCTATCGGTGCACGTGCAGACCGACAGAACAAGGAAAACCAGAGTCCAGAAAATGACCACATACTTATAGTCACCTGATTATAATAATGGTGCAGCTGTAAAAGATGGCTTGTTTTGATATGGTGATGGGCCAACTGGATTTCCATGTGGGGGAAAAATTCATCCTTGATCCCTACCCTCACTGATATAAAAATTAATTTGAAATGAATCACAGACCTAAGGAAAATGATAAAACAATAAAGCTTTTATAGGAAAACATGGGAGAATATCTTCATGACCTTGGGCTAGAGAAAGATTTCTTGAATAGGACACAAAAAAGCACCAGCTAGAAACACTGATGTGTTTCTATAGAAAACATTGATAAAATGAGCTTTATTAAAATGAAGAACTCCCAGGGGCACCTGGGTGGCTCAGTTGGTTAAGCATCTGCTTTTGAGGCTCGGGTCATGGTCCCAGGGTCCTGGGATCGAGCCCACATCGGGTTCCTAGCTCAGCGGGGAGCCTGCTTCTCCCTCTCACCCCTGCTCGTGCTCTCACTCTCTCAAATAAATAAAATCTTAAGTGAAATAAGTAAAGTAGAGAAAGACAACTATCATATGGTTTCACTCATTTATGGAACATAAGAAATAGCAGGGAGATCAGGAGAAGGAAGGGAAGAATGAAGGGGGGATAAACAGAAGGGGAGATGAACCACGAGAGACTATGGACTCTGGGGAAACAAACTGAGGGTTTTAGAGGGGGGGCTGGGGGATGGGCTAGCCTGATGATGGGTATTAAGGAGGGCACGTATTGCATGGAGCACTGGGTGTTACACGCAAGCAATGAATCATGGACACTACATCAAAAACTAATGATGTACTGCATGGTGACTAACATAATAAAAAATACATACATACATAAAAAAGAAAAAAATTAACTCCTGCTCACATTACCATCAAGAGAGTGAAAAGACAAACCACAGACTAACAAAATATATTTGTGATGCATATAATCCAACAGAGGATCCATATCTAGAATATATAAAGGATTCCTACAAACCAGCGAGATAACCTGATTATAAAAACAGTCGAGATATCTGAACAGCACTTCACAAGAGAAGGCCCAAACGGTCAGTAAACATATGAAAGGGGTACTCCACCTCCTTCATTATCAGGAAAATTAAAATTAAAACCATATCCACCAGAATGGCTGAAATTTGCAATGCCAAGATAACCAAGTGTGGGAGGTCACAGAGCAACGGGACCACCCACACATCAGCAGTGGGCAGGAACGTGGGACACCACCTCATGGAGAGACATCTGCAGCTGCCCAGAGGCCCAGAAACTCCACTTCTAGGTAGGACAGGAACACATAGGAACATTCATGCGGCCTTATCCTTAACAGCCCCAAAGAGGGATGAGAACACAGATGCCCACGAATGAGAATGGATCAACGACGGCACGTCCCTCCAGCAGAGCACTGCAGCGCAGTAGAAAGGACGAAGTCCTGCCACGTCTAACCACACAGAGGGACCTCAAGAATACTGAGGGAAAGAAGCCAAACGCCAGGCATGCAGGCCCTACGATCCAATCTCTTTGAAGCACAAGGAGAGGCCAGACAAGCTTACAGTGCTGGAAATCTAAGGGCTGCCTCGGTGTGGTACAAGGTGTGCGTACGCATGTGTTTTCTGTATCTGATTTAGGGGTTCTTACAAGAGTGTATGGAACTGTCAAAACTCACAGAACTGAACACTTAATATCTGAATTTCACTGTGTGTAAATTATAACTCACTTAAAAAGAGTAGTGATTAAAAACCAGAAAAATGGGGAGCTTTGGTGGCTCTGTTGGTTGGGCGGCCCACTCTTGATTTTGGCTCAGGTCATGATCTCAGGGTCCTGGGACCGAGCCCTGAGTTGGGCTCTGTGCTCAGCTGAGGAGTCAGCTTGTGGATTCTTTCTCTCCTTCTCCCTCTGCCGCCCCCCTGCCCCAGCTCCCTCCCTCTCTCTCTCTCAAATAATCTTTAAAAAAAAAAAATAAAAACCCAAAATATTAAAGAACAATGTTCACCTCTTAAAAATACAGAAACGGACCAAGTCGGCCTAAGGATGAGTATTAGTAAGGGAGGAAGACCATTGTGGGCAGGGGTGACCCTGTCCCTGCCCACCCTCTGCTGTAGGACTGTGGGGGTGCATGAGTGAGGCCCACAGTGAAGACAGTGGTGGCAGCTACCACCCCCCCCCTTGACAGGCACCCTCATCTAACCCTCACATAGCCCTCCATGGGCAGCATAACTGTCCCCATCTCACGGTGAGGAAATGGAAGCACAGAAATTTACCCCAAGGTTGAACTCAAAGTAGATGACGCTGGGACTGGAATCAAGGTCACTCTGAGACCAAAGCCCATGCTCTGGCCAGTGACAGCACACCACTCTCCTGGCAGCACGGTGGGGCCTGTGTAATCTTTCCAGTGTTTTCTGAGCCTCATGACAAAGCTGAGGGCACTGGATCTCCGCTGTATCATCTGAGTTGCTATTGCCCTGGAAAGTTGTGGCTTTTTATCTAGTACCAACCAACTCCATAAGCTTCCCCATTCATCTCTGGGTCAAAGAAAGCACACAGCTAGCAGCAATATTTGCCTCCACACTATATTAGTAATTTTCATTACATTTTAAAAACTACTAGATCATTCAGGCCACATATCTATGTAATCTTAAAAAATTATATTCCAATTAAAACTTCAATAATATTTGCTTAATAAGAGTCTTTCACATGCCCAAATGCAGTTCACTTCCCCACCAAAAGATAAGTTTCCATGGCAAACTGCAACCCACCACGGAATATATGAAGAATTTCCAAATGCATTATGCATTACCCATACAGTTACAGCAGATAAACTGACATCCTCTGTTAACGGTTTAGAAAATCAACTATAGGATAGATAGTAAATGTATATGTTTTTCTTTATTCCCTAACTCCATCAAAAAGCTGAGAATGGAGCCCATTGGCAGGAGTTGGGAGACGGGGGAAATGAACACAGGTTGCTAGAGGATTACCTCCCGTCCTGAACTGGAAGGGGGCTGACCAAGAGAGGAGACTGGGGACGGATGCCAGGTATTCACGTGTTCAACATTTTCTTCTCTTGTCTTTGTCACCTACCTTCACTTGATCGAGAAGCAAGAGTTCTGACATCTAGCGAGCTTTTCCTTCTGTCTTTATGTTTGCCTGACTGATTATCTGTGGAAACAATTAAACCATAAATCACCTTTTCAAAAGGATTTCAACAACATATTAGGAAAATTACAGGTCTAAACTTTTTCAATAACAAAATTTAGGATTCAGGACACCAATTAGGAAGCCACAAAAATCAACAGAGTGCCCAGAGATGAAGACTTTGACCAATGAGGTTTTAAGTGGGGGAGGGGGTGACTTTCTCAAAATGTCCCACCTGGTACAGTCATAGACAAGTGCTTTACAGCTTCCAGATTACATAATTACAGAGTCCTGTGATGTAATGTAAAAACTAGAAGACATAAACTCCAGAAAAAATTTCCTATTACATTTCTATATAATCGAGTAAAATGGTGAAAAAATTTTGATTCTCACCCATCCTTGCCCCAAAGGGAAAAACAAAATTTTTTTACACTACATGCTTTAAAATGTCCCAGGGAAGAACGTACCTCTCTTTTCGAGCGTAATATAGGGAACACTGGTTTGGGGTCTACTTCCAATGACAGTTCACCTTTCTCCCCGCTGCCCCCACTTCCTGTGAGTGGCACCACTGCTCTTCCAGGCTCCCAAGAGGGGCTGTCTTTGACTCCTCTCTCCCCCTGACCCCATGCCAATCCGTGACAAGGCAGAGCTGACCTTCCTTCCAGTCCCCACCTCTGTGCACCTGCTGGGAGCTACAGATGGTCCTGAGTCTCTCCAACCCGTCCCCATGCCACAGATGAGGAAACTGGGGGCTGCCCTGCTGATGAGCAAACTCTGAGCTGGCGCTCTGGCTGAGCCTTCCACCTGCAGGCTGCCTCCGCTCTGCCTTCTCCCGGCTTCCTCACCTGGAGTCCTGCTCAGCACGAGGATCTGAATGGGGGGCCCTGGTATCCCTCCCCCCATCAAGAAGCTGCTTCACTGCGTATCCGCTACATTCTCTTCTACATGGGCACCGACAGTGAACTTGTCAAGTCACCTGTCACCTCCTTGTTGCTACATCTGAAGGATATAGTTCAGTTCTTACCTGACTTGACTGTGGTACTAGATACACTGACCAGTCTTTCGGGAAATTCCTGGTTTTCCATCTGTCCCTTTACTCTTCCCTCTCCCTCAACTGTTTAGCTAAATCTACAGATTTTATCTCCTAAATATGTCTTCAATCTAGTCCTGCCCTGTCCCTGTCCTAGCTCGGACACTCGCCATCCTCCTCTGGATTATAATGACAGCCTCCCTCACTGGTCCCACGGTCCCCAACCTTGTCCCCTTCATCCCATTCTCTAGGCAGCGAAGTGATCCTCCTAAAACAAGTCTGACCAGATCACTCCCCCAATTAAGACATTTCAATGGCCCACCATTATTTTTAAGATTCGACTTAAACTCCCCAGTGTGGCACCAGAGTCCTGGGATATCTGGACCTCCTCTCTCCAGCCACCACCAACTATTTGCGATAAGCTAGTTCACCTCACAACCTTCTACGCCTTGGTACCAACCCCTTACTTCCACTTGGGAATGTACCCCTCCCACGCTGCCTCCTTCACCTGGTTAATGCTCTGTCCTCTTTGAAGAAGCAATGAAGATGCAGTTTGGGCACCATAACCTTTGGGAATGTTCTCCTAACGCCTCCCTGCACTCCCCAACATTACCAGTAGCCAGCTACTTTTCTGTCTACCTTCCTCACCAGCTATGGAGGACACGAGGGCAGAAACAGCATTCCTTTCTTCTTCCTGGGGGACCAGCACTGCCTCGCATGCAAGAGACACTCGACAGACACCTGCACATCCCCGTGCATGGATGAAAGTACCGCAGCTCACACCGCTCTGCTTCCGTGCCTCCGAGACAGAATAACTGGCTGGCAGTCAGAGACAGGCCAGGCCGCTTGTCACAGCCTGCCTCTCGTCTCACTGGCTGTGTTGCCACACCCGCCGTATTCTCTCCAGATGCTCACTCCCTCAAATTGGAACACCCACCTCCCCTCCAGCCAGACACAGACCCTGGCCTTCCTCTGAGCTCCATGGAGTTTGCATCCACATAGCCACCTGGTGAGACGGCTCTGAACATTCTAGGTTGCTCATGCATGCTTCTCCCTTGTAGCCACGCCACAGACATTCACCGGGCACCGCCCCTGTGCTGGGCCAGGCATTAGGGATACAAAGACAAATAATGTATGGTCCAGGTCCACAATCAGGCTGCGATGGATGGAAGCAAAGGCAGGTGAACTAGGAGGTACAGTAACAGCTTTGAAGGGCAGAAGGAGTCCCGAGGAGAAAAGGCAGGTTCTCCTCTGGGAAAGGGGCAGAGAGCAGAGGAGTAAGGTTTTGTAGATGTAGCCAAGAAGAGGAGGCAGCATTTCCAGGAGGAGGAAGCCGCTTGTGCCTACAGAAGGCGCCAAGAATCAGGCTATGGCTGGGGCGCCTGGGTGGCACAGCGGTTAAGCGTCTGCCTTCGGCTCAGGGCGTGATCCCCACGTTGCGGGATCGAGCCCCACATCAGGCCTCCTCCGCTATGAGCCTGCTTCTTCCTCTCCCACTCCCCCTGCTTGTGTTCCCTCTCTCTCTGGCTGTCTCTATCTCTGTCGNAAAAAAAAAAAAATTTAAAAAAAAAAAAAAAAAAAAAAGAATCAGGCTATGGCAAAAGTGGAAGGAGAGAAGCCGGCTTTCATTTGTACTGAACGTTTCAAAGTTACGTTATCGCTACGTAAATACTCCACCTTCCTGTTCCCAACAGCCCCACTGAGGTCCCTGCTTCCCGTCGGAGTCCGACAGCGCTGTGTAGACCAAGCTCTGCTGGGATGCTGCTCCGGGGGCAGGGGGCGGCCGGCTTCAGAGGCTGACTCAGGGACCACTGCGGGATGAATGCGGGGTCCACACTCAGCCAGACCGCAAGCACTGAAGGAGCACGAGTGCAGGCCCTCATACCTAGTGAGTGCACCCAAGTATGGAGTGCTCTGAGGCACCTGGCCCGTTAACGGACAGAAGGCTACATAGGCCTCCAAAGACCAGGGCGTGGGCTCAGCCCCACCTGCGACTTCAGCTCTCTGCTCTCAGTTTCCCATTCCATAAAACACGATCCTTCCACACGGCCCCATCACTTTAGCAGTAAATCCAGGGAACCGTGGAGGAGCAGAGGTGGCAGGCATTCGGTCGCGTGTCCGAACAGCAGCTGCCTCCGTTCCTACAGCAACGCCGAGCTCTGGCAGGATGAGCTCCATTTTGGAGATGGGGAAGCTGAGAACTGGGTGTCTGGCAGGACTTGCCGGGAACACAGCAGACTTTCAGAGAACTTTCTGGGACCCTCTCAACAGTTCAAGCATTTGTGGAATGATTGCTCTGCCCTGGGACCACCGACCTCCCAAAAGCCAGCTGCCGGTCAGCCCACATTCTCCTGAGAAACCTTGCCTGCTCCAGGTGCAGAGCAGCTCTCCAAGGCCCGCCCGCGGTAGAGGGGGCCCGCATCCCCGGGCCCGACCCCGGCAGCACGCGAGAGCACCTGTAAGAGATCCTGAAGCCCCATGCCGCGCTGTCCGGCCTGCCACCTATCACGCTACTGGGGAGGCCTTTCCTGCCCCTCGCCTCACCCTCTGCGCTACCCCGCCCCCTACTCACGACACATGGAGCACAGGTTTCTCACCAGCTGAGACACACGCTGCCTGGCACGTGTGGCTGTGCACAGACTCCTGGTTGCACGAATGACTTCCACACCCTGCTGGCTACACATCCCCTGTCTGCTACTGCTGGGCTCCCACCCACAGAGCTCACTCTTCTTGCCTCCGTCCCCTCCTCTCATCAGGAGTGCTGCCCCAAGGCCCTGGCCTCTCCGTACGCCACCGGACATCTCCATGGGGCCGTTTCAGGCACCCCATATGGACCAAGTTCAAATCTAAACTCGCTGAACTCTCCCTGCACAAACCCGCTCTTTCTCCTGCACTTACTCATTCATGTCATGTAGTGGCCAAGCTAGAAACCCTGGTGACATTCTCAAATGTTTTCCCTTCATCCCTCATACTGAGCTGCTTTCCGGTACTGATTATACTGAAGTATCTCCAAATCCAGTCTCCTTGCCTTTTTTCTCTACACCATCACCATGACTGTCTTTCCTGGAAGAGGCCCGTTTTCATTTACCTATTTAAGGAAAGACTCCCCGGCCCTCCTCTGCTTACAGGGATGAAATCCAAGCTGGCCTGACCCAGCCTTGCCTGTCTCGATGGCTTTGTGTGTGCTGCTTGTCCCTCCAGGAACACTCTTCCTGTCCTTGGGCTGACCCCTCCCTCTGTCCAGACACGGGCTCAACCGCCATGTCGTCATTGCTGGGAAGTGCCTCCCAATTCACCCCCACTGCGGTACGAAGTACAGTCTATTCAAATTATTGCTCCCTTCCATCTGACCGTGAACTTCCTGTTCATCTCTGTGTGCCCAGAGCCAGGCTCCAGGCTCGATCCAGACTACCTCCAGGTTTACAGACTGGAAGGTTGCCACATGTAGTGTCCTTGCTGAGACACAGTATCACGTGAAAACACCACCCAGGCTAGGAAAAGGGGGCCATGTGCTGGGAATGTATTACTTTCCTGGACACCCAAAATCTGAACCCCCCTTTCCCATGACTCCCACTACAGAAGGGGGAAGGCAAGAGACTCCCCTACTCCATTCTGTGTCAGCAGCAGAGGAGCAAGTGACCTAGGCCAGCCAAATGAGTGTTTCCACTGGAGTCTGGATGACGGCTAGCAGGGCAGGGAAGCAGGCGTGAGGGAACCACTCTCCCATGGCGGCAGCAACACGGCGCCAGGACGGCAGCAGAGCCTCAGCAGCCCCCGCCACACTGCTCTGACGGCAGGCCTTCCACAGAAGGGATGGTTGTCCAGCTTCCTGTCGTTCCTGCTCTTCTTCTCAGGCTTAAGCTTTTTTGTCCACTGTGTGAGCCACCCGATTTCCTTCCAATAACTCCTTGTCTGCTTCAGAAGTGCTTGTGCTGTGTGTAACCAAGGGAACTGGCTGGTCCATGGCCTATGACAGTTTACTGCCTTCCCAAGGCAAGACATTCGGCAGTCTTTGGACATCATGGTGGGTATGCTGCTGGGGACGGGAGGGAGAGCTGACAGCCAGCCAGCTCATTGGAGGGCGATGGGGAAGACTCCAAAGTGGGCACTGATCAAGTGTCGTGCAGAACGGCCCAGCACGAATGCGGTTGGGGAGTCCCTTGTCTAACACTGAAGACTGTGTCACCGACCCCGCCTTCCAGTCCCTGCTCTGCTGTTTCCTGCCTGCCCAACACTGAGGTGGCACTGAACCCTTCTAACCCTCAATTTCTTTCTCTGTAATAATGGGGTATTAATAACAGCCATGCCTACTTCACAGGGCTCTTCCCAAAGAAGAAAAAAAAAATCCGAGGAAAGGCACCCCGTGACCTTGCAGTGTTTAAAGGTCACTGTCTGTAAGAGGCCTACATTCGCGGCCTCCACCCTGATCCTTCCAGCCCTGCAGTTTGGCTTCTGCCCTCACCGACCTCCTGACCCTGCACTTTTACAGGTCTTGGCTGCAAAAGCCGGGGTCCCTCTCTGCCTCGGGCTCTGTACTCCACTCCTTCTAGTCTCTGTGTGGTCGGCTGTGACCACGATCCACGCTTCCCCTTTCTCCCCTCCCAACTCCAGCAACACACTCCAGGTTCCCGCTCCCTCTCTGAGCCCAGTGCCCATGGGTCTTGGAGAACTGGCTCCCCTGCTCCTGTCCTGCCATCTCTTCCTCGGTAACCTCGAAGTCTGCGCTCCCCGTACCCGCCCCGGGCTCTACCTTGTCACTTCCACACAGCGAATGCTTCGCTGGCCAGCAACTTTACATCTCTAGTCCCCATCTCTTTGCAGAACACAGGAACAAGGGCACCAGTACGCAACAGAAATTGGTAGAACGAGCGAAGAGATGAGTGAACACACAAACCCGGGACCTCACGAGGAACACTTTCCACATCCATCTTGCCCAGGCCTAGGGCCTTGCCCTCCATCCCCAGACCTACAAACTGCCTCTCCGATGTCGGACTGACTCCTTCCTGCCTTCCTCTCTCTGGTCCCACCACCATCCATGCGGCCGCTCCTCTTTTCCCCGTCATCAGCTTCTTATGCGTTGGCCATTGCTTTCTCTCCTCTAGCCTGTGGCACTGTTAGTATTCCTGTCCCTGGTCCCTCCTTCAACATTATCTCCGCTCCATACTTGTTCTAAGAGGTTCTCAGAGCTCAGATGTCATCACACTACTCCCCTGCTCAGAAGTCCTCAGACCCCCACTGCCTACAGATAAAAATCCTAATCTCCTACCTGGCAACCAGGGATCCTTCACAATTCCCACTCCCCTTCCACACTGACCAGTCAGAAATTAATCCTGCTCTTTCTCAAACATGCCCTGACCCTTCCCTCTTCTAGGACCGCTTTTATATCCAGGATACATTTCCTTCTACACCCCTCTCCTTATTCGAGTCTACCTTCCCTCGCTGGGACTTTCCCCTCCTCCTCTGGGTCACCATGGCACCACTAGCCCTTTCCCACCCACTACTCATCACTTCTTATCATTGCTCTGTCCCCTGATTAGCAACAGGTCTCTCTCCTTTCCAGGTGAAAGCCCTGCCTTCCCCTTGAGTGAGCTGCCCCAGGTGTGCTTCACAGCTGTGGGCCGCCCATTGGGATTCCAGTGTCGGCTCCACTGTGTCCTAGACAGACTATCCTCGGGCAAATTATTTAGCCCTGCATTTTCCTTACCTGTAAAAAGGGAACTTCATCCACAAAATATCTACCCCAATGGTTCATTGCAAGGCTTCAATTAAATACGCTGTAATTTAAGCTCTTAGGGAGTTCTGTGCACAGTAAATGCTCAGAAAAACACATGGGACACATTCCTGGAATGAACGAATGAATGTTCTGCTACTGCAGAAAGCACGTCCCCAACAGCTGACGGATGGAGCTCCTACAGACAAGCTGGGCAGCCCGAGCGCCGCGTGGGCACGACAGCTGCTGGAAAATGGCCTCGGGCGTGGAGCTGCAGGAGTGCGGCACCGTCACAGCCCGGCCCCGCGCCGCCGGTGACCGCCGCAGGACAAAGGCGGCTGCTGAGGTCCTGGCACATGCTTGAGGGAAACAGGCAATTCCAGGCCAGGGAGAAACACGTGCGGCAACACAGACGTGGGGATGAGTGGGTGGTGTCCAAGGCACGACAGGGGACAGATACAAGGTGAGCCAAGTCTGATGGGGTCCAGCTACCTCCCCATCAGCTGGAGGAGACTACTGACAGGAGGTGAAGATGTCCCTGCTCGAGTGCTGTCTATAGTCCGACACCCAACACTGTTGCTTCATAAAGCACAGGTGAGGCCAACAAGTCACTATTCACTCAACACCTCTTCACATTAGTTCCTGTGTCTGAGGTGACCAAGTCTTTCCCCACAGGCTGAGACCCACCCCAGGACACCTGTCAGAATGCCCACAAGTGCCCAGGTCCTTCGGCTCATAAACCAGCCTGGGGAGTTAGGGAGAGGCACGCTGCCGCGGTGCTAGGAAGATACAGTGCCCTCCATGCACGAGGTGAGCTCAGCAGAGTAAGGGTCTGGTTTTTTTTTTTTTTTTTTTTTCACAAGCCCTAAGACCCCTAAGAATGAACATGGAGCACCATACCTGTATGCGTGTCAGACTGAACACATTCAATTTTCTCAGCCTAAAAATGAATGTAAAAGCCATTAGTTTTGATTGTCTAGTCCTGCGATCGGGGGAATCTTGCTGGGCACCCCTGGGGTCCCGAGGGCTCCCCTTACATACCTTATTGCTGCCATTGCACACTCTGATAATGGACACATAGTGTCTAATTTTTCTGCAAGTAGAAAACAAGGCATTATTTCTCTCCTGGCTCTCTAGTCTGATGGGTATGCAGCTAATTTTTATTATGAAAGAGCATCTCTCTTTCAGGATCCACAAAATGCTGTGAGGGGAGCATTTCTACTGCTGCGGCCATGGCCACCAACAAAGAGGTGAGAGTCCACAGCATCCTCTGGTGTCTGTGCAGAGAGGAAGTGGACTCTTCAATAAAAACAACACAATTCTTCCAAGTCTTCACAACACACACGGAAAAATACCAGTGTTTTAAACAATGGACTGCATGTTAACCAAACAAAAGCCTTCAATTCCTTACATGTTGTCAGTGTCCCAGCCCTCTGTATGAGCGCTCCTCTGGTTCCAGCGAACAGCGTGTTCCCAGCCACTCGGGGCGGTGCCACAGGCCACCCCGAGCTCCCCAGCGGGGGGTGTACAACCAAGCATGGCTGACCGGACTCCTCACTTACTTACTGGGCCTTCCACTTTCCCGATTTTTCTCCTGGATCGTCAGATCCCTCTACTAATTGCAAAAAAATTTGGAGAAGGCCAGAAAAAGGCAAAGATCAGAACAGAGAGCCCACACAGACCTGCCTCCTGGAGGCAAGTGCCAACGGGCAGCAAAGCCGGGCCCCAAGCAAGGGAGCCCTGCAGTCAGCACGGCGGCCAGTGGGCCAGAAACCTGCCGCCTCAGGCCTCAGTTTCCTCATCTGTAAAATGGAGATGATCGCAGTGCTCATGATGCAGTGCGTGCTTAGGAGGGCACGAAGTGTCATCTACCGGGCACCGAGAGCCTGCCCACGGAGGGACGGGCTCGAGAAACAGCGGCAGCTGCTGTTACCACTACGGCCACATCAGCTCCTGGTCTTTTTTTTCCTTTGTTTTCAGGCTAGAGATCATACATTAGATATGATTTTACAGTTTGATTTCTATGTTTATCTTTAGCATTTTCCCTTACCACTTAATTTTCTATGATCGTAATTTCTAATGGTTGCATATTTCATCGCTGGGGGTCCTACAATTCACATTTATAATTTCCCACTGTTTGTATTATTTAAGATAGATTCTGAGACAAACTATATGAAATTTTTAGGCTCCTGATATATAATACTTTGCAATCTGTAGTCACATCTGTTTTATAGGAAGTTTGCTATAAATGGTAGTATTTTAAATACCTTTATCTACTTTGATAGGTCTATGCAGAAATAATAGATAGGCTTTCAAATTAGATAAAAATCTTTTAACGATAGGGAGTCCACCAGTTAGTGTTCTTACCACACAGCTTAATAACGTGACATTCTAATAGAAATACTTTAGTCTTTCTTGTGTCCATGCAGCTGAAGCAGGACCCTCTAGAGCCTGACGGCTCTGGGCCACAAGCTGGGGGGTCGGGCTATAGCCATGAGGATGCTGTACCCCTGGAAGACCGTTCTTTGGTGACACCCGACCTTGTGACAAGTCTCTCTTTTACATTTCTGCATGCACTTCTTAACTTACTGAAGTATTCAGCGCACATTTTGCAATAAGCCAAACATGGCATGTTGACTGGAGTACCTGGTTTTTCTACTTACCCTCCCTGTCCAATGACAGGTATTATCTTCACATTTTGTTGCACATTATCTCCATTTTTCTTTTTGGTGTGGTAGATTCCTTGCCACTCCTATAAATGGAATGTTAGCATCGTTATACTGTGCATTCAGAACATAAACCCAAGAACGTCTTCCACTTCAGGTTCTGATTCATTTACCAAGGTTAAAGGAGTTAGGGTAAAAAATTATCCCAACCCCAAACACAACTTTGGGTATCTGACCATTTCCCCCAAGTCCATCTCCTCCTGGGTCGCCGATAAATGCCATCTTGCCACGGTGTGAACGGTCACAGGTTTTCAGGGGCTGCCTGCTGGCAAAAGAGGGCCTGGGCCCAGGAGTGAAGAACGCTCCCCGGCGGCTGCAACTTCCAGGCTCCTCGAACTCTCCCAGCTCCCGCCCGTAGTGGAGGAGGGGCGTGGCCTCTCCCGCTGCATCTGGGAGGGGGGCAGAGAGGAGCCCCCTCTGCCGCCACTACCACCTTCCGGGAGGTGTGAGGAGGAAGAGCAGCAAAGCCAGGTCCAGGCTCAGGTAGAGGAAACTGGTGCGACTTTAAAAGCCAAGGCCACAGCTACAGCAGCCGTGCTCTCACGATCAGACAGGATATGCATGGATCCTTGTAGAGTGAAACCGCAGCCTGGGAGAGGTGTGTGCTAGCCGTGACCACAGTGCGAACAGGGGCTGTGGGAGGCACCCCTACTCTTGGGGCGGTGCAGAGAAGCCTGGGATGGAGCTGGGTTTTGTCACCACTTAAAATGTTCTGAATTCTTCCAAGAGTCACCAATGTGCTTAAGCTAGAAATAGCCCTAAAATCCACTGTAGGACACTCAACTCTTAGGATGTTCCCTAACCTTCCTGACCTTCTAGATCCCTTAGAACCTGGGGCTGACCCAGTCAGGAAGCAGACTACCACAGCAGCCTTGGTGGCCTAGCTCAAATCTCCTGTCCCAACCTTTACACGGGGTCTGTTCTGAGATCCTCATGCCTACAGCCTGGCAACCTCCATGCAAATGCCAACAGGAGAATCTCTTCGGGCTCCTCTGAGAAAGTGGATTCAGCAGGAGCCAGGACATTCTGACAGAAGCAAAGGATGGTTCCTGATGCTCCCCAGTGTACTTCTGAAAACCGTGCGCCAAGGAAGGACTGAAGTTAAGAGAAGCCTGAGAGCCCAGCTCTGTGCTTACTGGCCCTGGAGCAGAAGGGAGGTGAGGTCTTATGCACTACAGCTCTGAGGGGAGGCTGGCCTGTGCCAGGCAAGGGCTAAACAGGGGTCCCGAGGCAGGAAGCACCTGCCTTCTGTGTCCACAGCCCACGTGTCCGCCGCAGGAGGCTTCGGCAGACAGGTGCAAGACTTACTGCTGAAGCTCTCAAGAGAAATACAGGAAACTGATTGTGGTGATGTTTGCAAAACTCTGTGAATAGACCAAACACCAGTGAATTGTAGACTTTAAATGGGTGAATTGTACAGTATGTGAATTCTCAATGATTCTCAATAGAGAGTAATTCTCTCAATAGAGTGGTTATATAAAAGAGAGGGAGAAAAATGGGAGACCAATTCAATCCATCAATCAATCAGCACTTTAAAATATATCTGCAGGATTTTCTCCTCTAATCCTTCCTGAATAGACGTGAGCAGCTGCCAGATCCCAAGCAGAGGAATAAGAAGCCAGTTCAGCCAGAGCTCAACGGTCCAGCTTGGGCCCAGGGCACCTGGGCCAGTGCCCCTGCTTGGAGAGCAGCTTTGCCTGTAAGTTCTCCAGTCACTAACAGAACCAACAAATATTTACTTATCACAGATCATATTTCCTATCAAAAATATTGACCTGTCATAAATATACGAGCTTTAGTTCTTGAGAATAACACAGTACTACCTTAGAATGCGATTAGGAAGAGGACATCTGGCAATGCACAGAAAGTCTTCATGACGTTTGACACGGGGCAAACATGCAGTAAATGGCCTGTTTCCAGCCCAGGTGGTTTTGCACAGGCCTCCCCGGGCCAGGCTCCCCTCAGAACTGTACTAACACACCCCGCTTCTGTTCTGGAGCAGCCTAAGCCCCGAGCTGGGCTTCTCTGACTGCTGAGACAGCCCCCCTGGGCGCCCCGTCATCCGGCTGCTCTGGCCCCAGGGCTTGCACAATGCCAGCACACAGTCAACAGTCAAGGGACACTGGGGCTTTTGTTCCCCGAATGGAAAAGTTAGGCCAAGTCAGAGTGTAGCATCCCTGTAGCCACACCAAGGGATGTGAACTCTATGCTGGGGGAGCGGCGTGATCAGACTAACCACTCGAGAGTGTCGAGTGCTCTGACTGGAGGTGGAGGTCCCGGGACAAAGGGCCCTGACTGGATCCACCCACCACAGTCCAGGGGTGGGAAGGAGGCCCCACACAAGGTCAGGCCCAGGCAGCAGACACTCAAATTCAGGGGTTGAACAGATGTCATGGCTTAGTGATGGACTGGACACTGAAGGGTAGAGAGGAAGCAAAACCATTCCAGGAATGGCAGTCTGGGCAAGTGTGAGGCCAGCCAACAAGCAGAGATGGCAGATGCTGGAGAGGATGGATTTTTTTTTTTGTTAATGGGGATGAGAGAAAAATCGCTGTTAGACAAGGTGATTTCGAGATGACAGCGGGAAGCTGCACGAGACCTTGGAGAGCCGCTGGGGCTAGAAGCGGGGAGGAGTGGGCCATCTATGCAGAGCAGCAAAGGTGCCTCATCAAACAGGGAGCTTTCTGAGGAACACAGCAGGGATGAAGAACCCTGGCAAACCCGGGAGGAAACGTGAAGAAGAGTCGGGAGAAGAGGGGAGCCTGTGAGGGAGGAAAGCACAGGAACGCTGGGAGCTCCAAGTTTCTAAAAGCCAGAGGGCTCTGAAGCCAAACGTCATGATTACAGGCCCGCATCGAGCAGCCAACATTCACTCAGCGCCTACGAGACACAGTTTCTAAGGGAAGAGCCCCTGGAAGGCTCAGGTACATGAAGACAGTGTGGGTTCTAGAGCCTTGCTAGAGAAGTCTTGGGGATGAAGAAAGGGACGGAATCGGGAAGGATATACTCAGGGATACAAAGAAGCATACGAGTTTGGAGGCTGAAAATCGAGGTCACCTAATATTAGTGACGTTACTCCAGGGAGGAGACACTGGCGGAGAACAACAGGTGGAGGGGGGTTGTGGAGAGCCGTGTTTGCCAGGATCTCTGTTTGAACCTCATCAGAATTTCTTCTCTGCCCCCAAGTGGCACACCTGGGATCTGGCCCTCCGAAAACCCCGCCCCTGTCACCTAACCATATCCTGAGTCCCCATTCTGGTTCCCAGGGCACCTCTGAGCTCTCGCCACTGAGCCCAGTGCCACTGTCATCCAGGGCTGGCTGACCCTTCAGCAAGCCCTTCTTCTCCCTCCCTAGGGAGACTCAATCAGAAAGGCCATATATTCTTTCACCTCAAAAAACTTGCCTAAGTGGCCAGTCCCGCTGCGGCGTTGCCAGAGAACCAGGTTACTGACAAAGGACAAGTGGCTGCTCTTCTTGCCCCAAGAACTCCAAAACATGCAAAATAAATAACCCTGCTCCTTTTTGAAATAAAGTGATATCGAGGTCAATAATATGGTAATCTTTCATATTCTCTGCTCACAATAAACACAGATTCTTAGAGAATAGGTCTCTGTAGTTCAAGCTTGGGGCCCTTTAACATTACTTAGGAGGTGAGACGCTGTTCACACGGATCTGGATGGATCCCAGGGCCTTGCGCTAACCCACTCACTGCCCCCTCCCTATCTCCCCATCTCCACTCACTCTGCTCAATGATGGGTGGGATGCCTCAGTGTCCCTGGGCCAGATCAAGGTGCATGAGGGCTGTCATCTCCGGCTCATGCCCAGCTGACCCTCACAACAAAACCACCACTGACCCCTTCTCTAGCAGGATTGGGAAGGCCATGGTAAAGCCCCCCAAGTCTGCTGGGTCGGGAGGACTGCCGTTTGGTCACTGCCTTCTGAGGACGCCCCTTCTAACTGAGCAAGGGAACCCATGGTCCAGCCCAGGCAGTACACCTGAGCACCTGAGGGGCTCTTCATCCGTCTCAGGCTTCATTGCTCTTTCCAGAGGACCTGCCACTCTCTGCAGCAAGAAAATCATCATCCTTGACCGAAAGGTGGAGGCAGAATCGGATTCAAATAGTACCCACTTTCATTAATGCCCTGGGGTTATGTCACTGGGCCCTCAGAGCCAGCCTGTCCTTTCCTTGTTTTCACTGCAAGACACACTGGTGTGCTCAGAGCCATGGTACAGCAAAGGGACACGAGCCCACGAATGGTGTCTCATGGGGCCCAGGTAAAGTGGGGGTACAGGCTCTGCAGAGCCCTTCTGTGCCCCATGGCAGACTGCTTTCCTGGGCTACAGGAAAGTCGCTCGCAGGATGCCACAGGGGAGCAGGCGAGACAGCAGGTCACCGGTGTTTCAAGTGTTTGAATGATCATAGTCTCTCCCCAACTTCCAAAAGTTAAAAAGAGCCCAGCAGGAAAGACTACAAAAAGTAATAACCTTTTCCTTGTCATCACACATGAAAACCTAGTAACAGTGAGGGGCTGGCAGAAGCCAGTGCTCTGAGAAATATCCTTTCAGACTGAGCCTGCCTTCCCTCCAGCACCATGATTACGTGACCTGTCATGCTCACACCCTGGAACACGAGTTCTCTAAGGCCGCAGTCCATGTTTGGCCCTTCATTCTATACCAGAATCTAGCAGAGCGCCAGTGCACAGCAGGCATTACAAAAAAGGCTGGACAGATGCACGAGGCTCAGAGGATTGCTGGGCTCAGATGTGTTCTGAGACTCTGGGACCTCACTGACCATCCTCTGCGCAAAGCCACTTGCCAACATCTACCACTTAGACGATCCATTATCAGCAAGATCAATTTACTTATCACAAAGATGATGACACTGATTTCAAGTATCAAAGTTACTCTGCATAATAGCTGACCATATCCTACACATTTTTTATCTTAGTTTCCTCATCTGCAAAATGGCAATAACAGGAACAACACCACCGACACTTCCCTGGGCTTCTGTGAAGAGTAAGACTCAGATTACCTGGCACGCACAATGCTCAATGAACACATCTCCTTTCTTTCTGTTACATGAAAGTAAAACAGGTACTGACCTCTTACTTACCTTGCCTATCCTGATGCATGAATTTATAGTATCAAGCAAATCAGGCTTTTTTTCATTTATAGGCACTTCTGCTAACTCCTTTCCTATTAATTCACCTGACTGATAGCCCATGGTTGTTTCAAATGCAGGATTTGCATACTGGGGGGAGACAAGAGAAACAACATCAAGCAAATTAAAAGAGAAATTGAAAAGAGTACAATCAAGGGTATTCACCCCAAGCTATCATGTTTTCCACCCAGAAAGCTCAGGGGCTTGGAGCTTACCTCGAGCTCTAAAGCCACAAGAGCATAACCCCAGGAGATCCCTGGGTTCCAGAGAAGCCTCTGCTCCGGGGACACCTGGCTGGGCTTTCTGCCGTGGTCCCTGGGGCCCCAGAGAGAGGAGCTGGCCCAATCCCACTAAAACACCAACAGAGGAAAGAAGCCACACGGAGACAGGCCGGAGTTGCTACAAAAGGGCTTTTGGATGATAACACAGTAGAATAGAGCACCAGACTGAAGTGTGAAGCACCCCAGCTCTCCTCCAGCAAGTCACTTAACCCTCTAAGTCCCAGTCCACTTATCTGTTTAATGGGAACGAAACCTCTAGGTTGCCGCTCTCATGTGATACACATGAATAATATGTTGGGAAAGCAGGCTACAAGCTGGCAAGTGTTTACAGATGCAAGGCTGTATGGCTAAATTTCAGAAAGGACCATAAGACTAGAAGAAAATATATAGGAAAGTTGTGCATGTGCTAATAGTAAAAATAATAAAATAGTGATGATGATAAAGCAATAACGGATATTGTTTAAGGTCTATTTTCCTTGCTTGACACTATAGTGAGCACTTCGCACACACTCACCCACTTAGAACCTCCTGACAAAAGGCAGGTTGCTGTGAGTATGAATATCCTTCCCGTCTGTACATCAGAGAGAACGCATTCAGGGAGACTAAGTCACTTGCCCAACGATGCTCAGCTAGGAAGGCGTGGCAGCTGCCTGCAACGCTGGCCTGCCTCCAGCAGCAACCAGCCTGGGCTGCCTCTCTGGGCACCAACTCCTGAAAGGCGGGATCGGCAGCTCTTTACCGAGCAAGTTGCAAGTTAGATTAAAGGGACGAGCTGGAGTGCTCAGAATGGACATCAAAGTGGAGCTGATTCCCAGACACAAGGAGCATTTCCTTGGCACAAGCCCTCTTTCGTTATCTAAAAGTACACGCTGTGTTATCTTAAGCCGCTTTTATGAATTCACGTTGCTAATAATGTGTAATTTGTTCAGCAACTACTAGGTTATTCTAGAAATTCTGAGTAGTTTTTAGTAAACTTCTATAGGTGTAAACTGTCTTCAAAAACAGTGAGAAAGGCTAGAGCTTGCAGACCTTAGGGTCAGAGCCTCCTCCTGCTCCAGGGGTAATCCCTTTGGATAAAAGTCTCCTCTTGCTAAATAAACACACACAAAGGTGAACAGTAATAAATGCAAATGTGGTATTTCCACAGAATATTTTCTAGCACCTTAAGTAATTATTAGCATCTTTTTTTTTTTAATCTGTAAGGAACTTATTTTAAATTATGTGTTTTATAGCTTTTGTTCTGATAATCCTCTAAGGAAAACTTGGTCTCTTGAACTTCAAAAAGAAAAAAAAAAGATCATATTGGAGGGATTCAATCTAAAAGTAAGAACAAACAATACCAGAAATTCAGAAAAATGAACTTCCCAAATAACAAACCTGTATAATGCGGTCTTCACTTGTAATTTCAATTGCTTCCTGACTTTTCTCTAATGCAGTGAATATTGAGTTACAAGCCCTGTATGGTTAGGAAAAAAAAAAAGACTGATTAATAAAAATACTACAAAAATATAATATAATCTTGGGTTATTGCATTAACTTATTTAAATGTTTTTCATTTGATGATAAAAGTAACAAATACTAACTCAAGAAAAAGGAGGGAAATACTAAAAAGCATAAAGAAAAAAACACTTTCCACAACCATGCTACTCGGGACCATGACTACACACAACGGGTGCCCCCCCTTCCAGTGTGAGGACCGGGGTGGGATACACGCCAGGCCAAATCACAGCCCTTCCCCAGCTCTGGGACCCCATGCATGGGACTGAACCTCCCCAGTCTCCCTTCTCCCCATCTGAAGAGCCCTCCCGAGGACCACATGAGAGAAGAGAATTAGGAATCCTGCACAGAGTCTGACAGAAAGGAGGTGGTCAGTCATTTGTAGCTATTATTTTTCTTTATGTAAAAGAGAATATATATTTGGAATGAGGGGAAAAAAATCCAGGAAATTACAAACTTAAAAAGATAATAATCATCACAAAATCCAGAAAAATAACCATACAGTTAACCTTGAATAAGGCAGGGGTTAAGAGTGCTGACCCCCTGTGTAGTCAAAAATCTGCATATAACTTTTGACTCCCCAGAAACTTAAGTACTAACAGCCCACTGTAGACCGGAAGCCTTATCCATAACATAACCAGTCAATTAACGGATTTTGTGTTATATGTGTTATATACTGTATCGTCACAATAAAGTAAGCTGGGGAAAAGAAAATGTTATTAAAAAGACAAGGAAGAGAAAATACATTTATAGTACTCTATTTATTGAAAAAAATCCACGTATAAGTGAACCTATGCAGTTCAAACCCATGTTGTTCAAGGGTCAGCTGTAATTTTTTTTAAAAAGATTTTATTTATCTACTTGAGAGAGGGAGAGTGTGTGAGAACATGAGCACGAGCAGGGGAGGGGCAAATGGAGAGAGAGAGAGAGAGAGAATCTCGAGCAGACTCCCCCCTGAGCAGGGAGCCCGACATGGGACTCAATCCCAGGACCCCAAGATCATGACCTGAGCCGAAGGCAGATACTTAACCAACCAAGCCACTCAGGCGCCCCAAGGGTCAACTGTAATTTTATTAATAAACCACCTGATACATATCTATAGGACATTTTTCGTATATATCTGGCAGTATAAGCTTTGATTGCCTATTCATATCACAACATAATTTTTACAGAGTTACCAGAAAGATAATTCTTTTTTAATGAAATGTAGTTGACGTATAATGTTCTATTAGTTTCACGTGTAAAACATAGTGATTCAACATTTGTACACATTGCAAAAGATCACCATAGCAAGTCTAGTTATCATCCATCACCATACAAAGTTAATACAATACAGCTCACCCTTGAACAACATGGGTTTAAACTGCATGGGTTCACTTACATGTGGATTTTTTTCAATAAATACAGTATTTTCAATAAATACAGTATTATTTACATATATATGTATATATATGGGTATATGTATATATATGTATGTATATATATGTGTGTGTGTGTGTGTGTGTGTGTGTGTATATATATATATAAAATATCTTTTTTAACCATTTACCTAGATACTTGGGTTACTTCCATAATTTGGCTATTGTAAATAATGCTGCAGTAAACAGAGAAGTGCATACTATCTTTTTGAATTAGTGTTTTTGTATTCTTTGGGTAAATATCCAGTAGTGGAATTACTGGGTCACACAGTGATTCTGTTTTTAACCTGTTTGAGGAAACTCCAGTTTTCCACAGTGCTGCACCTATTTGCATTCCTACCAATGGTGCACGAAGGTTCCTTTTTCTCCACATCCTTGTCAACATTTACTGTTCCTTGTGTTTTTGATTTTAGCTATTCTGACAGGTATAAAGTGCTATCTCACTGTGATTTTGACTTGAATTTCCTTGAGGATTAGTGACCTTGAGCATCTTCTCATGTGCCTGTTGGCCATCTGTCTTCTTTGAACAAAATGTCTATTCAGATCCTCCACCCAATTCTCAGGGTTTTTTTGTTGTTGTTGTTGTTATTTAGTTGTATGAATTCTTTATATATTTTGGATATTAACTCTTAGTGAATATGTGATTAGCAAATATCTTCTCCTATGCAATAGGTTGACTTTTCACTTTGTGGATGGCCTCCTTCACTGTGCAAAAGCTTTGTAGTTTGATGTTGTCTCATTTGTTTATTTTTGTTTTTGTGCACTTGCCTTTGGAGTTTGATCCCCCCCCAAAAAAAAATCATCACTAAAACCAGTGTCAAGGTGATTGCTACCTATTTTTCTTCTAGAAGTTTTTTGGTTTCAGATCTTACATATAAGTCTTTAATGTATTCAGAGTTAATTTTTGTATATGGTTAAGATAGTGGTCCAGTTTTCCTAACAACCATTTATTTAAAAAACTGTCCTTTCCCCCATTGTATATTCTAGCCTCTTTTGTTGTAGGTTAACTGACCATATAAACATGAGTTTATTTCTGGGCTCTCTATTCCATCCCATTGATCTATGTGCCTGTTTTAGTGCCAGTACCGTACTGTTCTGATTACTATAGGTTTGTAGTATAGTTTGAAATCAGGGAGCATGATACCTCAGCTTTGTTCTTGTTTCTCAAGATTCCTTTCCATATTCAGGGTCTTTTGTTGTTTCATACAAGTTTTCAGGATTATTCTACTTCTGTGGAAAATGTCACTGGAATTTTGATAGGAATTACACTGAATTTGCAGATTGCTTTGCATATTATGGACATCTTAACAAAATTAATTATTCCAATCCATGAGCATGGTTTATTTCCCCATTTATTTGTGTAGTCTCCAATTTCTTTTATCAGTGTCTCATACTTTTCAGTGTACTACAGGTTTTTCACCTCCTTGATCATTTATTCCTAGGTATTTTACTCTTTCTGAAGCAATTATAAATGGGATTTATTTTTCTTTTGGATAGATTATTGCTGTATAGAAATGCAATGGAATTTTGTGTCCTGATTTTGCATCCTGTAACTTCAGTGAATCGTTTATTAGTTGTAGTAGCTTTTTGGTGGTATCTTTAGGGTTTTCTATAATAGTACCATTTTATCTGCAAATAGTGATAGTTTTACCTTTTCCTTTGTAATTTGGATGCCTTTTTCTTTTTCTTGCTAATTGCTCTGGCTAAGACTTCCAGTACTATGTTAAATAAAAGTGTGTATGTGTGTGTGTGTGTGGGGGGGGTTCTTAACCTGCTTCTGATCTTAGAAGAAAAGCTTTCAGCTTTTCACCAATGAGTATGGTGTCATCTGTGAGTTTGTCATATTTTGGCTTTCTTACATTGAGGTACATTCCCCCATACCCACTTTGTGGAGAGTTCTTTTTATAATGAACGGATGTTGTATTCTGTCAAATCTACTGAGATGATCATACGATTTTTAGCTTTCATTTTGGTAATGTGGTGTATCATGTTAATTGATTTGTAGATTGAACCATCCTTGTATCCCCAGAATAAATGGTACATGATCCTTTTTTTTTTTAAAGATTTTATTTATTTATTTGTCAGAGAGAGCGAGAGCACAAGCAGGGAGAGTGGCAGACAGAGAAGAAGCAGGCTCCCTGCTGAGCAAGGAGCCCAATGTGGGACTCGATCCCAGGACCCTGGGCTCATGACCTGAGTGGAAGGCAGACACTTAGCTGACTGAGCCACACAGGCGTCCCTGTAAACGATCCTTTAAATGTATTGCTGAACTCAGTTTGCTGATATTTTGTTGAGGATTTTTACATCTATGTTCATCAGGGATATTGGCCTATCATTTTACTATTTTGTGGCATCCTTGTCTGGTTTTGGTATCAGGGTAATACTGGTCTCATAAATTGAGTTTGGAAGAGTTCCCTCTTTTGTTTCTTGGAAGAATCTGAGAAGGACTGGTATTAATTCTTTGAATGTTTGGTAGAATTCACTAGTGAAGTCATCTGGTCCTGGACTCTGTTGTTGGGAGGTTTTTGATGACTGATTCAATCTCCTTACTAGTAATTGGTCTATTCAGATTTTCTATCTCTGCATGATTCAGTCGTGATTGTATGTTTCTAGGAATTTATCTATTCCTTCTAATTTGTTTGCATATAATTGTACATAGTTGTCTCTTATGATTCTTTGTATTTCTGTGGTATCTAAGTTCTCTTTCATTTCTGATTTTATTTACTTGAGCCCTCTCTTTTCTTCTTGGTGAGTCCAGCTAAAGGTTCATCAATTTTATCTTTTCAGTGAACCAGCTCTTAGTTCCACTGCTCTTTTTCATCTCCATTTACTTCTGCCCTGATCATTAGTATTTCCTTCCTTCCACTAACTTTGAAGATTTGTTTGTTCTTCTTTTTCTAGTTGCTTTAGGCATAAAGTTATTGTTTTAGATTTTTCTTGCTTCTTCAGGGAGGCCTGTATTGTTACGAACTTCTCTTCTAGAACCACTTTTGCTGCGATCCCATAGATTCTGGTGTGTTGCATTTCTTTTTTCATTTGTTCCTGAGCTTTTTAAAAAATTCCTCTTTCAATTTCTTTGATGGCTCATTGGTTGTTCAGTAGCGTGTTGTCTTATTCTCCACGTTTTTGTGGTTTTTCCAGTATTCTTCTTGTAACTGATTTCTAGTTTTACACCACTGTGGTCAGAAAAGATCCTTGCTATGATTTCAATCTTCTTAAAAGTACTGAGACTTCTTTTGTGGCCTAACATGATCTATCCTGGAGAATGCTGCATGTGCGCTTGAGAAGAATATGTATCTTGCTGCTTTTGGATGAAAGGTTTTGTATATTATCTATTAGGTTCATCTGGTCTAATGACCATGCTGTTTAAGACCAATGTCCCCTTATTGATTTTCTGTCTGGATGATCTATCCACTGATTTAAGTGGGGTGTTAAAGTCCCCTACTATGATTGTATTGTCAATTTCTTCCTTTGTGTCTGTTAATATTTGCTTTATGTATTTTGGTGCTCCTATGTTGGATCTATATATATTTATAAATGTTGTATTTTCTTGTTCGGTTGACCTCTTTATCATTATGTAATGCCCTTTTCTTTTATTACAGCCTTTGTGTTAAAGTCTATTTTGTCTCATATGACTATAGTTACACCAGATTTCTTTTTGTTACCAGCATGGAGTATCTTTTTCCATCCCTTCTCTTGCATTCTGTGTGTACCCTTACTTCTGAAGTGAGTCTCTTGTAGGCAGGCACACAGATGAGTCTTTTTTTTTTAATGTTTTTTTTTTATTATATTATGTTAGTCACCATACAGTACATCCCTGGTTTCTGATGTAAAGTTCCATGATTCATTAGTTACGTATAACACCCAGTGGCACCATGCAATACGTGCCCTCCTTACTACCCAGCACCAGCCTATCCCATTTCCCCACCCCCCTCCCCTCTAAAGGCCTCAGTTTGCTTCTCAGAGTCCACAGTCTCTCATGCTTCATTTCCCCTTCTGATTACCCCCCCTTTCTTTATCCCTTTCTTCTTCTACCGATCTTCCTAGTTCTTATGTTCCATAGATGAGAGAAACCATATGATAATTGTCTTTCTCTGCTTGACTTATTTCACTTAGCATTATCTGCTCCAGTGGCGTCCATGTTGCAGCAAATGTTGAGAAATCGTTCTTTTTGATAGCTGAGTAATATTCCATTGTATATATGGACCACAACTTCTTAATCCAGTCATCTGTTGAAGGTCTCCTTGGCTCCTTCCATGATTTAGCTATTGTGGACAAAGCTGCTATGAACATTGGGGTGCATATGGCCCTTCTCTTCACTACGTCTGTATCTTTGGGATAAATACCCAGTAGTGCAATGGCTGGATCACAGGGTAGCTCAATTTTTAACTTTTTAAGGGACCTCCACGCTGTTTTCTAGAGTGGCTGTACCAACTTGCATTCCCACCAACAATGGAGGAGGGATCCCCTTTCTCCGCATCCTCTCCAACAATTGTTGTTTCTTGCCTTGTCAATTTTTGCCATTCTAACTGGCGTAAGGTGGTATCTTAGTGTGGTTTTGATTTGATTTTCCCTGTGGCTAATGATTTTGAACATTTTTCATGTGTCTGTTAGCCATTTGTATGTCTTCATTGGAAAAGTGTCTGTTCATATCTTCTGCCCATTTTATGATTTGTTTATTTGTTTCTCACATATTGAGTTTGAGAAGTTCTTTGTAGATCTTGGATACCAGTCTTTTATCTGTAGTATCATTTGCAAATATATTCTCCCATTCCGTGGGCTGCCTCTTAGTTTTTTTGACTGTTTCCTTGGCTGTGCAGAAGCTTTTTATCTTGATGAAGTCCCACAAGTTCATTTTATCTTTTGTTTCTCTTGCCTTTGGAGATGTGTCATGAAAAAGGTTGCTTTGGCCGATGTCATAGAGGTTGCTGCCCATGTTCTCCTCTACGATTTTGATGGATTCCTGTCTCACATTGAGGTCTTTCATCCATTTGGAGTTTATTTTTGTGTATGGTGTGAGAGAGTGGTCAAGTTTCATTCTTTTGCATGTAGCTGTCCAATTTTCCCAGCACCATTTATTGAAGAGACTGTCTTTTTTCCACTGGATGTTTTTTCCTGCTTTATAAAAGATTAGTTGTCCAAAGAGCCGAGGGTCCATTTCTGGGTTCTCTATTCTGTTCCATTGGTCTATGTGTCTGTTTTTGTGCCAGTACCATGCTGTCTTTGTGATCACAGCTTTGTAGTACAGCTCGAAATCCGGCATTGTGATGCCCCCAGCTTTGTTTTTCCTTTTCAACAGTTCCTTGGAGATTCGGGGCCTTTTCTGGTTCCATACAAATTTAAGGACTATTTGTTCCAGTTCTTTGAAAAATGTCCTCGGTATTTTGATCGGGATAGCATTGAAAGTGTAGATTGCTCTGGGTAGTATGGACATTTTAACTATGTTAATTCTTCCAATCCATGAGCATGGAATATTTTTCCATCTTTTTATGTCTTCCTCAATATCTTTCAAAAGTGATCTATAGTTTCTAGGATATAGGTCCTTTACGTCTCTGGTTAAGTTAATTCCAAGGTAACGNGTTCTTTGAAAAATGTCCTCGGTATTTTGATCGGGATAGCATTGAAAGTGTAGATTGCTCTGGGTAGTATGGACATTTTAACTATGTTAATTCTTCCAATCCATAAGCATGGAATATTTTCCCATCTTTTTGTGTCTTCTTCAATGTCTTTCAAGAGTGATTTATAGTTTCTAGGATATAGGTCCTTTACGTCTCTGGTTAAGTTAATTCCAAGGTAACGTATGGTTTTTGGTGTTATTGTAAATGGGATGGATTCCCTAATTTCTCTTTCTTCAGTCTCGTTATTCGTGTATAGAAATGCAACTGATTTCTGGGCATTGATTTTGTATCCTGCCACCTTACTGAATTGTTCTATAACTTCTAATAGTTTGGGAGTGGATTCCTTTGGGTTTTCCATATAGAGTATCATGTCATCTCTGAAGAGAGACAGTTTGGCATCTTCTTTGCCGATTTGGATACCTTTGATCCTTTTTTGTCGTCTGATTGCTGTTGCAAGGACATCTAGTACTATGTTGAATAATAGTGGCAAGAGTGGGCATCCTTGTCGTGTTCCTGATCTTAAGGGAAAGGCTTCCAGCTTTTCCCCATTGAGAATAATGCTTGCAGTAGGCTTTTCATAGATGGCTTTTATGAGATTGAGAAATGTACCCTCTATTCCTACACTCTGAAGGGTTTTAATCAGGAAAGGATGCTGTATTTTGTCAAATGCTTTTTCTGCATCAATTGAGAGGATCATATGGTTCNGTTCTTATCTATATGTCTCTTTATTTTGGTTAAGAGTTGGCTTGTGTATCTTGCTGCTCCCCTGTTGGGGGCATATATATTAATAATTGTCATATCCACTTGTTGAATACTTCCTTTAAGAATAATATAGTGCCCTTCTGTATCTCTCTCTATGGCCTCTAGTTTAAAATCCAGTCTATCTGATATGAGAATTGCTACTCCAGCTTTCTTTTGAGGTCCATTTGCGTGGAAGATGGTACTCCATCCCCTTACTCTAAGTCTGAATGCATCTTTGGGTTCAAAATGAGTCTCTTGTAGACAGCAAATGGATGGGTCATGTCTTTTTATCCAATCTGCAACCCTGTGGCGTTTTATGGGAGAGTTTAAGCCATTTAGATTGATAGAGATTATTGGATGATTTCAATGATGCCATGTTGCCAGTAAAGTCTTTGTTTCTACAGATTGTGACTTTCTGTTCTGTATCACTCTTGGGGCCTTTTTACCTTTATAGAGCCCCCCTTAATATCTCCTGTAGGGCTGGTTTCGTGGTTACGAAATTGGTTAATGATTGGCGATTTTGGAACGTCTTTATTTCTCCATCAATTCTGAATGACAGCTTTGCTGGATAAAGGATCCTTGGCTGCATGTTTTTCTCTGAAAGAGCTTTAAAAATGCCCCCCCAAGCCTTTCTCTCATTCCAGGTCTCTGTAGACAGGTCTGACGTAATCCTGATACCTTTGCCTTGGTACGTGAGAAATTTCTTTGCCCTGGCCGCTTTCAATACTGTATCCTTGGATCTAATATTTGCGAATTGCACTATGACATGCCGTGGCGTAGGTTTGTCCTGGTTGAGCTTGGATGGGGTCCTCTCTGCCTCTTGGACACGAATGCTTGTTNGCAAATGCTTGTTTCCTTTCCTAAATTAGGGATGTTTTCAGCTACAATTTGTTCAAATATCTCCTGTAGACCTCTGTTTTTCTCCACCCCCTCGGGGATGCCGATGATTCTGACATTGGAATGTTTCATAGAGTCAGTAATCTCCTGTAACCTACATTCTTGAGAGTGGATTTTTTTNCTCTTCTACTAACGCATCCTCCAATTTGCTGATACGTTCTTCTGCCTCATTCACCCTGGCCATCAGAGCCTCTAGTTTTAACTGCATTTGGTTCACAGAATTTTTAATTTCTGTCAGATTCGCTCTCATTTCTGCCCTTAGGGATTCTATATTCTCAGCAACGCTTTCTCNTTTCTGCCATATTTGCTCTCATTTCCGCCCTTAGAGATTCTATATTTTCATTAACATTTTCATTAATACTTTTTTCAAGTCTACACATCATCTTGACCATTGTTACTCTGAATTCCATTTCTGATAATTTGGTTATATCCATATCCATTAGTTCTGTAGCAGAGGCCACAGACTCACTGTCTTTTCTTTGCTGGGGGGGATTTCTCCTTCTCATCATTCTGATGAGGAGAGGTTGCGGGGCTGTCCAGAGCCCAAATTATTAACCGGGACCCAGGCAGTGCGCACTTGTTTTATAGGGACCTTAGGGATGTGGGCTTCTTGATTTTTCAGCCTGCCTTCTGGGGGAGGGGCCAGCCATGCCGATGCTCAGGCAACCCTGTTTGGGTAGAGTCTCCGTGTCCCCTGCAAGGGGGGATGGGCATGGGCACACTGTGAGCCCGTATTTCCAGGCTTTTGTTCTCTGGCGGCTTTCCCTGGTGGTTTGCTCTGCCTCTTCTGAGAGAGCAGCAGTGGCCGAATCTCAGCCTCTGTCTCAGAACAGAGGGATCGCGGACCATGTTCTGACCACTTTAACTCTGTTTCTGTTGGTGCTGCTCAACCCTGCAGCGTCCCGGGATGTGAGCCCCACAACCAGTGTCCCAGCCCTCACTTCCAGGGCCAGCACATCTCTGTCCTTTGTGTTTCTAACACTGCCAGCTGCCAGCCCCCCCCATGCCGATGCTCAGGCAACCCTGTTTGGGTAGAGTCTCCGTGTCCCCTGCAAGGGGGGATGGGCATGGGCACACTGTGAGCCCGTATTTCCAGGCTTTTGTTCTCTGGCGGCTTTCCCTGGTGGTTTGCTCTGCCTCTTCTGAGAGAGCAGCAGTGGCCGAATCTCAGCCTCTGTCTCAGAACAGAGGGATCGCGGACCATGTTCTGACCACTTTAACTCTGTTTCTGTTGGTGCTGCTCAACCCTGCAGCGTCCCGGGATGTGAGCCCCACAACCAGTGTCCCAGCCCTCACTTCCAGGGCCAGCACATCTCTGTCCTTTGTGTTTCTAACACTGCCAGCTGCCAGCCCCCCCCCACGCGCTCTAGAGCTCCCAGTCCCAGTCTGGTTGCAGTGAGCAGACCGGAGCTCCGTTTCAGTCTGTTCGCGCGCATTCCCCGGCTCACGGTCTCAGTCTGCTCTCTCACGGGTGCTGGTCCGCAGGTCCACCCGCTCCCCCGTGCAGGTGGCTACCGCTTCCTGGAGCTCAAATGCGGCAGCTCCCTCCCTCTTCTGTTTTTTTTTCCGATATCTGTGCGCGGTTTCATGGCTCCCCACTTCATACCTCAATACTCAGTGCTGGAGATGTTCATTTGTAGAGATCCAGATGTATCTTCCTGCATCTCATGCTGATTCCGTGAATGTTCAGGATGGTCTGGTACTTATCCAACTCGACTCAGGGGACCAGTCGAAAAAGGGGTCCCCTACTCCTCCACCATCTTAACTCCTCCGAGTCTTTTTGAAAATTATTAATTTTTAATTCAAATATAATGCCTTTTGATCAGAGAATATAGTCTATTAACATTTAAAGTAATTACTGGTTAAGTACTTATTGCCATTTGGTCCACTGTTTTCTGGATGTTTTTGTAGTTCCTCTCTGTTACTTTCTTCTTTCTTTCTTTCTTTCTGGTTTGATGACTTTCTTTAGTGTATGTTTAGATTTCTTTCTCATTTTCTTTTGTGTATTTGCTGTAAGTTTTGCTCTGTGGTTACCATGAAGTTCACATATACTGTCCTATGTATTTAACAGTCTATTTTAAGTTGATAGCAACTTAAATTTGAACATATTCCAATGATACATTTTTACTAACCCCTCATTCTGTTTTTGATGTCACATTTTGCACTATTTTATGTATCCCTTAACTCTTTACTGTAGCTTTCCTTAATTTTACTACTTTTGTCTTTTGACTTTCACACTAGCTTTATAAGTGATTAATCTGCTACCTTCACTATGTATTTATCTTTTCCAGTGACATTTTTACTTTCATGTATTTTTTTGTTATTAATTAGTGCCATTTCTTTTCAGCTGGAAGAAATCTGATTTTTTTAGCAGAAACTCTGCAGACTAGAAGAGAGTGGCATAACTTATTCAAGGTGCTGAAAGGAAAAAACCTGCAACCAAGAATACTCTGACAAGGCTGCCATTCAGAACAGTCAGAGAGACAAAGAGTTTTCCAGATAAGCAAAAGCTAAAGGAGTTCATCACCACAAAATCACCATCAGCTTTACAAGAAATGTTAAAGGAACTACTTGAAGCTGAAAAGAAATGGCACTGTTTTATTAAAGTTATACCATAATTTATTCAACAAATCCCCCATGATAGGACATTTAGGTTGCTTTCAATTTAGTTCTCAGAAGAACTATGCCTCAGAAGATGAAAGAAAAGAAAGCAACTGCCTACTTGTCCATAAAATACAAAGACAATATTAAGGAAACTAACAATAGCAATGCTTTTACATTATTCCTGGTATTAATAAACTATCTCACTAAACAAGACAAAGCAGCTTAGCCAATAGAAATTAACTTTTATTTCTTGGTATATAAAAATCAAGTGATGAAATGTGAATTAAACATCAGTAAAGGTGTTATTTAAAAAAAAAACAAAAACAAAAAACAATGAGAAAGAAGTTCCCAACTCTGATATAACAAGCTTAGAGGAGATGGATCTGTGAGAAGCCCTACTTGGTTTTATCATTCTTTCTAAAATTTTTGCAGAGTTGGTAAATAATAGTATATCATTCTCATTTGCATTTCTTTGATTACTAGTGAAGTCAAATATCTATCTTTGCACGTTTACTGGCCATTAATATCTCCTGTGAACTGCTTAATCACAGCTTTTTAAATTTTTTCTATTGGATGTTTCCATTTTTCAACTGATCCAACACAGCCCTTTACATATACGGGAAATTAATCGGTCTGTCCTATGTTACAGATATATTCTCCCCATTATGTTATTTATCTAAAAACGTAACATTATTGGGGTGCCTGGGTGACAGAGTCAGCTAAGCACTTGACTCTTGGTTTTGGCTCAGGTCATGATCTCAGGATCATGAGATTGAGCCCCCCACCGGGCTCTACCGAGGGGGAGATTCTCTCTCCCTCTCTCTCTCTGCCCCTCCTGATCATGCTCTCTCTCTCTCTAATAAATAAATGCATCTTTATAATAAAATAAAAATAAAAATGTAACATTTTTAGGGTTTAAAAAAAACTGCAAACAAGCTTAACATTTATATATTGTTTAATCTGACTCTCTTCCTTTACCCAATCTGGCTTTTATGCCATGCTGGATTTAAAAAGACTTCATCATCCAATTACATATGTTCACTTATATTTTTAGTACTCATGTAGCCCTACTTTTTAACATCAATTCTCTAAGTCACTGGAATTTATTTTGGGGTTGGGTGTTAGATCAAGATATAACTTAATTTTCCTTCCAAACAGTTAACAAGTTGTCACAATTCTATTCACTGAAAAGTCTGTCCTTTTCCATGTTGATTTAAGCTGCCATGTTGATCATATGCTAAATTCTTAAATACACTCAAGTCTATTTCTACACTTTACATTCCAGTTTAGTGATCTAGCAGTAACACAAAGGTGCTTGTTATAGCTTGTTAGCACATTTTAACATCCAGCAGAACAAGTCTGGATTTCTCCCAACTCTCTAGTCCCACATTTCCCCTTCCATTCATATCTTCCTATTGCCCTTGATAATGGACTCTTCTCTCTTTGGTTGTCAGCTGATGCAAAGAACAAAGCAGGGCATGATGACAGATGGGGACAGAGAGGTAAGCAGAAGGTGCACCACTGAGAGCTGTGTGGGCCGCCTAAAGAGGAAGGTAAGTGGGCATATTCCACAGATACTCAGGAAGCAAAATCAGGAGGACTGGGTGAGTGACCAGAGCTGGGGATGTGTGAAGGGGACACAGTGGCTTCAGTCTAGGACCACAGTGGAGATGGTGCTGTATTCACTAAGCTAAGGTATTCAGGAAGGAAAGGTCAGAGGTTGTGAGATTTAGGGATGGAGGAGGCGACAATGACTGCAGTTTGGAAAAGGCTGATTACAAGCTGAAGGATTCTCTGTGCTGTGTGCTGCCTGTGAGGTCTCAGATCTGTCACTTCATCTCCCTGGGTGACAGCTGCTGCATCCTGACTGCTCCAAAATTCCGCTCTACTCTCAGAGTGGCTGGTAGCCTCATTCACCATAGGATGCTGCAGCTGCATCCAGAGGGAGGGAGGAGCGGGCCTNAGTGACCAGAGCTGGGGATGTGTGAAGGGGACACAGTGGCTTCAGTCTAGGACCACAGCGGAGATGGTGCTGTATTCACTAAGCTAAGGTATTCAGGAAGGAAAGGTCAGAGGTTGTGAGATTTAGGGATGGAGGAGCGACAAACTGCAGTTTGGAAAAGGCTGATTACAAGCTGAAGGATTCTCTGTGCTGTGTGCTGCCTGTGAGGTCTCAGATCTGTCACTTCATCTCCCTGGGTGACAGCTGCTGCATCCTGACTGCTCCAAAATTCCGCTCTACTCTCAGAGTGGCTGGTAGCCTCATTCACCATAGGATGCTGCAGCTGCATCCAGAGGGAGGGAGGAGCGGGCCTCAAGGCAGCCATCGACCTCAGTTTCCTGGCAAAATCCGGCAACAGCACTCTTTTGGACACTTCACTAGCCTTGAAACATGTCTGTTCATCAGAACTTCTCTGGTACCTCAAGCTTCATTTCCTTTGGTCAATGAAGTACTTTCCTTCCCTGCATGTGGAACCCTGTGCTGGTCCCTGCTAATCTCCCTCTTCCAAGGCTTGACCCCCTTACCTCTGCCCTGGGCATATACCAACAGTGATTTCATTCTCCCCTTGATCCCTGGAAATATTAAAGAACAGCAGATCACCCAAGGAAGAAACCTAGGATGACAAAGAGCTGCTGACTTTTTCTCCTTCTGTCAAAGTCCTATAACTTTACTAATTTTTTGCATTTCCTATTGTATAAGGAACTAAGTTTATACTCACTTAAAAAAACAAAACAACTTGCTCAGGAGCAAATTACAAAATGCTTATCTGTGGAGAAGAAAACATGTCACCTGGCAAAGGTTACTAATGTTGGTAGGCTGGGGGTGTGTACACAAGTATTTTTTTCTTAAAAAACAAAACAGATAATTCAGTATATACTTCACCACCTGCTTTCTTGTCTACTATTCTTTTGTAGCCCCATCTTTAAGTGTGAGTCTCCCATCACTAACGTGACCACTCAGTCACCCAGGCAGACCCAAGTCTTGTACAAGGAGAGCTGCCAGGTCACCACCCCCTCCCACTTCAGCAGGAGGTCAGTTAGAGCCAAAGAGCCACAACCCAAGACCTTACTTGCAAAGCTGCCTTGCGTGGTGTGGCGTGGGCATTCCAGAAGGGGCGGGGTGAATTACCTGAGTTTTAGCTGGGACCGCACCTCTCCGAACTCCAGCTGGAGCAGTTCATTGTAACAGGCCATGAGGCTGGGGTTTTCCACATACCTCTACAAAGAGAAAGGAGATTTTGTGGATAAACAAATGTGCATCTTTATAGCCAAAAAATAACTCTTTAACAGACTTCTCAAGTGGGTAACTGGAATCTAAAAAATACGCTATCTGTAGTGATGAACAGGGACTGAGAGACGAAAACCTGTGGATTCCAAATTAACTGTTAAGAAGGCAGCACTTAAGAAGGCTTTGTTTGAGGAAGAGGATTTTGGCTGTCTGCATGTCACTGTCAGAGGCTAGAATATGTAGAAGGAAGAAATTTATTTAACTGAAGTCCTATTTACATTAACTTCCAGAGTAAGGGCAGTACGCTGTCCTCTTGACAGGTGTTCGAACTCATAGTAAACACACACACGCTTGCACTTTGCACCAGTATTTCACAAAGGGAACCCCAGGCGACATTTTCCTACACTCCCCTCTAACCACGGCTCAACCTAGCCATCAAAGACGGCCCTCCACGTCAGAGGTGCCGGCAGAGCCATGGCTTTGCCCAGTAGCTCCTACCGCTGTGGACAACGACTACCTCGTATAATAACGTTTACAGCGTGGGAGCATCTCACCACGGAGCATACTACACGGTTCTGAGAAGCGTGGACCCATTCCACCAAATTACGTGCTCCACGAAGACACCTTAGAAGTGACTGTGTTCTGTCACATAGTTCCATTCAGGTGGAAGAAATATTTGGGGACATTTACTCAACCCTACTTCTATGACCAGATCTTGCTTTCACCCGCTCAGTGCATGGCTAATACTCTACCGGCGAGGAGGAGAGGCTGAAGCCTAAGAGGCAGGGCAGGGCCTCTGCAGGCCACCACCTTCCAGCCAAAGCCAGACCAGTCTGGAACAGGGGCCCTTCAAAGAGCTCCTGCCTCTGCCACAGTGAAGGTGAATAGCCCCCCATTTAAACAGTGATCAGGACCTTGTCTGCGTATCAAAGCAAACTAATAATCCAGCCCCAGGTTCATGCCTTATAAACCGTATGACCCTAAATGAGGCACCCATCTCTCCTGGGCTGGCTTTCTCACTTGCAGAACAAGACTATCCTGCTCGTAGCCACCGCAGATGACTGTGAGAACCAAGCGAGGCAGTGGGCGAAAGTGCTCTAACTGCAAACTGGTGTATGACCACAGAGTACGGTGACTGCTGTCCCTGGGAGGGGAGGGGAGGAGGCAAGGACGGCTGGCCATGGGCATGGTGGTCCCTAACCCACAGGCCAAAACATAGCCCTTCTCACTCACAGAAGTCAGAGAGTTGCCATGCCTAGCAGCTCTCATCTACTGAGAGAGGAGGAGAGTGCTGGCCCTGCTATCCATTCCTAGTCAGCCCCAACTCCACAGAACACCTGAGAAGGCCATCCACCCACATGGGCGCCTACCGCTGACTGGGCAGGAACAGGGAGAAGATTCCTGGGCACAGTGCTTGTGCTGCTGCCAGAAGACAATGGGTGGGGACTGGAGCTGTCCAAGAGGCCTGGCTGGCCTCACCTGCTTTGCAGGTGAGATCTTGGGACGTGGAGACAAGTGAATTTATAAATGGCCTTGCAGGCAGGCAACCACATGTATATGAATGTATACATATCTGCACGTCGGTATTAGTTTGAATGTATATATCCAAACTTCTTTACCCCAAAGGCAGACATCAAAGTGACAAAATGAGCACATGGAACCCAATGTAGAGCATCCTGCCCCTGCTGCCTGCCCCTCCCCCTCACTACTTCTGCTCTGCTTCTGAACATCCATTCTTCCCAGCCCTTCTCCAACTTTCACGTATGTCCCAAGGATTCCACGAGGCATGGAGGGCAGAGAAGGGCACGGGGTCCCGGGACGCTTGGGAAACAGGCTACCGTTCCTCCTCCTTCAGCAGCAGCTAGCCTCCTCTCCCTACCCCATCCCGGCGGGGGGCCAGGCCACAAAGCCTATGGACTCCTGAGCTGACTCAACCTTGCTTTTCCAGAGCCTTTATCACACCCACCTTGCTGGGCCCCAGCTGGTGGCTCTCAACCCCGGGCTGCTGTTAGAATCACCTGCAATCTTACGAACTAATACCAATGTGCAGGCCCCGCCCAACACCACCCGGAAGAGACTCTAGGGAAGCTTTTCGGGGGGTTCTCATGCATAACCAGCACTGAGATACACCAAGCCTGAACCTTTCAGATATTAGTGAGCAAATGCTCAGCTGCTACCAAGTCCAACTGAGGAAGCAAGCGGTCTCCATCCATCCCAAAATCTTGAACGATGGCGCTAACCCATAAAACAACTAATTGCCCCCTGAAGCCCAGAGACCCCACTGCAGGGTTGGCTTTCAGGTCTAGGGCTGACACAAGGGTTGGCACCACTGCCTACCAGCCATGGGACTTGGGAGAGTCACCATGCCCTCTGTCACCTCAGAATCCTGTTGTTATGTGAAGGCACGGGACTCTGCTTAAAGATTAGTTTTCACTTGTGGTCTCTGAGGACTGGCCTTCTACTTGAAGTCATCATCTACAAAATGGCGAGCCTGCTGCTGCCTCCTGATTCGCCAGGTCATGCACCTCTGTAATGACTACTTTGAAGCTTCTGTGCTTGGGGACGTGCACCTGAGGGGGGTTCTAGCAAAGGCTTCAGAGGACACCCTGACCGAGTGTGTGGGTGAGAGGGCGGAGAACGTGGGCATCAGCCACTCTTGCATTTTCAAGTTAATTTCATGTTCGCTCGATTATACTAAGAAAACAGAAGGACTGAGGTTTGCTATCCCTTCTCCAGGTTGAGCTCCCCAGTCCCCACCGCTGTGCCAGGGCACTTCCTGGTGGGGAGTTTCAAACACACACATTCCCAACACGCATCTATGCCCTTTCAAAGAGCCCTCATACAAACATAAAGCGTTATGACTTCTGGTTATGGCTGTCGGTAAGGAAGAATCCAGGGCACACCATCTAGCCCCAAGTTTCACTAGAAAGTGGAAGCTTCAGAGGTCCTTGCTAAAAAAAACCAAAAAAAAAAAAACAAACCCAAAAAAACAAAAAACACCCGCCAATTTTGAAGCTCAAGAGTAGTAACAAAAGATCTTCAAAGTCAGCTGGGACAGTTTTTCTCCTTGTGTGAAGGTGGGGCATGATCTAGGATCCACTAGCAAGAGGTGATCCAAACTTCCAACCCCGGATTCTGTACTGAAACACTCCCCGCTCTGCCCAGCTGACGTGGTTGTTCTCAGACCACTTAATACGATCAGTGGAGGTGAGGGAATGGGCGTAAGTGCTGCTATGGGTGTATGTTTTGGGGGTTGTTTAAAAAAAAGGGGGGAACCACAAAACTATGTAATAATTATCTATTGTATGTTTTACATGAAATTGTGTGTGTATAAAGTAAAATCTGAAGTTCCATATTATTGCATGTTATTATTGGAATTTCTGTGTTCTTTTTTGTCTGCATTTACTTGCTATCTTTGCTCATTTATTACTAAACTTTTATCACTTTATCTTAGAAGTGTCATATAACTACACTTAATAATCCAGTCCAGCAGCCTATCTTTTAAAAAATGGGAGAAATTAGTCCGTTCACATGCATTTGATTTTACTCCTTTTATCTTACTGGGTCTTCATGACTGGTTTCACACTGTTGCTTCCTCTTCCTTGTGTCAGCCAGTTTGACCAAGTTGCTGTAAATTTCATATGAATCTGGAAGGTTAAACTTTTCTATTAATGGCTACCTTCCTTCTCACTGATCTCAAAGGCCAACATAGATTTCTTTACTATTATTTGAAAACAAGATGCCAATCACCCCTAGAATCGACTATCTCCCAGAGAACAAATATTCTAGTCTGCACATTTCCCAGATGAAAACTTCGGGATACCTTCACTGCCCACTCCCCGCCCCCACGTTTACTAGATAAGGCCCTGAGAAAGCTTTTACCTCCATCTCCTCCCCACAAACCTTGAAAACGCCTACATTTGCTAAGATAGACTAGAATTTTAAGACTGACCTATTGTTCAAATTTTTCTTTTGGTATGTCCCCTCTGTTAGGAGAGTATTATCCATTCCAGTCTGTGTTTTTCCTATTAGGTCTACCATGACACCTACATAGATATAGATTATATTTTACTTACATTTCATATGTTCTCTAACTATAAATCAAGCTCTATTGCAGGTCATTCACGCACACGTGAGTGTGTGCGTGCGCAGGGAAAAGAGGGAGGGCTGCAGAGACAGGAAGGCAGTAGGCAGGCACGTGGGCAGGGCAGGTTCACTGCTCCCCACTTCCCTCCACTTCATCCCTCCTCCCTCCTCTTCAAGTTTCTGTTCGAGTCCATCTGTTGTATCAGTGGAATCCTTTCTCAATTCTTTGCCTCAGACAGGGACTTGGGGAAACAGGCCTTTGAATTTTATGCCCTGCAAGGGCATATGTCCTTCTCCTGCTGTCATCTCTAATCAGACTAGACATTACTATGACTGTTTTATACAGTAAATGTGTGTTTGTATTTACCCCCATAGTCGGCATTTCCTGGCTTCATTCCTTCTTGCATTTCAAGACTACTGCTTGGGAATCACCTCCTGCTTGAAGCACAGCCTGTACAAACTCTCTCAGTTTCCATATTGCTGAAAGTATGTCAGCTTCATTCGTAACAGCCTTCCTGCTCGGGTTACCACTCTAGGTGAGCAGTTATCACATTGAAAGCATTATCCCACTATTTTCTATTTTCCCTTTATCACTGCTGAGAAGCTAGCTGTTAGTCAGCTTTCTTCTGAAGGTAATCTTTTTTTTCCTCTGGCGAGATTTTCACTATGATGTGTCTTCTTTTTATTTACTTCGAATTTGTTGGAATGTCTGAATCTATGGACTACAGTCTTTCATCAGTTCTGGGAAATTCTCTTCAAATATTGCCTCTGTCCCGTTCTCTCTCCCATTCCTCCTGGAACTCCAGTTACATATATGTTAAATTATACACTCTGTCCTCCACACTTCCTAACCTCCCTAACTTATTTTCTATTATTGAATCTCTGTACTACATGCTGGATAATTTCTTCAGACCTACTAAGTTTTAAAATTTTCAGTTATAATGTGTTCATTTCTCAAAATTCAATTATGTTCTGCTTAGAATTTCCTGTGTCACTTTTTAGTTTTCCTATTTCTTGCAGACATTCGCAAGCTTGTCTTTTATTCTTTACATATAGTAAGCATAACTGCTTTATAATTTGAGTCTGATAATTCTGGTGTCTGTGGGCTGTGGGGGTGTTTCTGCTGCCTTTCCCCTACCAGTTCTTACTCGCAATGCCTCATCTCCTGTGGACTGCTCAGCTTCCGTGGAATGCTACCTGCTGCCTTGGAGCAATTACTCGCAGAGATTCTCTGAGGCCAGAGATGAAGGTGTCTTGCTCTGGAGAGGATCTGTATTTGCTTCTGCCAGGTACCCAGGAGTACGATCCCACCTAGAACCACTTTAAATTTGTGGCGTGGGGTGTCTTGACTACCTCCCAGATATAAATTCAGGCCACAAATCTGCCCCAGATCAGACTTAAGTTCTCTCCATCGTGATTCCCAAGGCTGACTGACAACCAGCTGACCAAAGCCTTTAGAAACCTTTTGGCTTAGGGAAAAACAACAGATGGGTGCTGGGGGTGGAGAGGGAGTCACGTTTGGGCTGCCTCATTTCCAGAATCCTTGAACTGCCTTTCAAGTTGCATATATACATGTTAGTGTTTTAACACCACATCGTATGGCATAACTCTTAATTAGTATGTCATTAAAGAGATTTTATGATGTTTAGATGACTTTTAGCAGGCATAATTTTGAGAGAGTAAAAACATAAAGTGTAGGTTATTAAGATTATCAAGTTCTAAAGTTAAACCAAACTGTAACAGTACAAGGACTACAAAGTTTTTTCTTCAAATGAATTCAAAACTTTTGCTGGCTCTCAATGGAGATAAAATTTAATTTCTCATGCTGAATTATACTCGCATAACAAAGAGGTGGGTACATACCCTTGTAAAGCCAGCAGCAATGAGGGGCATCACAGATGACTCTTCTCTATCCGTCCTTCAGAAGAACATAGTAAAGGGTTAGAGACCATTTTTATCAATTACAGCTCATCTCTTTATTCACTAATTTACGTAATACTAGGACTGTCATATGTCAAATACTTTTCAATGAATTACATTAATATACCAATCAGAAATATAAAATTGAAAATAGTTTTCTGTTTTAGTTCTCTATGTCACTTTTTGGCAGTGCTTGAAATATGGAGATTTTGCACTAACAGCTGGAATACAGAAGTAATCACGTTATCTATTTGATATGTAAAAATTTCATTTAAATTCTTCCCCATTTTATCCTACTTCCAGTTTCTTAAAAAAACAAAACAAACAAAAAACTCTTCTCCCTAAAAGCTCTAGAAAAAAATTTAAAAGACAAAGAATCCTTTCTTCTATCTACAAAAGTATATATGCTAAATAACATTTATTTGAATACTGCCCTTCTCCTAACATTCTTTCCTTACCTCCAATTTCAGGATGAAATATAAGATCTCCCCCGTTTATATATAAATCAAACCTTTATAGATACTTGGGGAGTCAGAAAGCCCGTGGGAGGTGCCCCTGGGTAACATTTTAGGAATGGAAGGCTCTCAGGGTTTGCCTATTTCTAAAGTGAATGGCAGTGCAAAATCAGAAAACCTCACAGGAGAGCAGAAACTCCCACCAGGGAGTTAACTGGCGAAGTGACAGAAAATAAGAAGGAAGAAAATGCCAAACTAAAAAGAGTCACACCTGTCATAGCCCACAAACTGTTAGGCCCCTGCTAAGAGCAAGCACCACACTGACACCTGAACTTCAACCTCAAAACAAATGAGCGCTTACCTGCGTACTACACCAATAATAATTGTGTTTTCAGAGAGCTTGGATGATCTAATAGACCTTAAAAAAAAAACAATTTTTAAAATAAATGTAAAGCAATTCTTGAAAAAATAAACAAATACACTTCATCTTGGTGAAATGATTAAAGTTGGGGAGAGGCAGAAGAGGGAGCAAATCACACTGGATTTACCTTCGTGGCTGCTTGATCTTCCTCCCTCTAGGGCACAAGGTCACTCAGGAGACCAGTAACACTAAGGCTCATGGAGCACAGGCCTAACAGCTGGCCGAGGCTGTGTGCCTGCTACTCACCCGGCCTTTGTGAATCCCAGTGGCCTCAGGTGAAGAACATTCCCTACCTTGGGATTACGTTACTGGGGTTATCTGTCTCTCCCTGTCAGAGGGAAATGCATGTACATGTAGCATGTTACCGCAAGCTGATGGCCACGGTTACAGTGGGGACAAAGCCCAAAGGTCAGCTCCCTAAGCAGTACAAACAGAGAGTTCCTCGGTAGGCAAAAGCAGCAGCAACAGAAATTCAAAACTAGGAAATGCAAGATATTCTAATCAGTCGGAAAGAAGAGAATCGCCACCTGACAGAAACAGGTAAGAATGGAGAACTGGTCAGAAGTGGGGGACACTGGCTCCACTGAAACTACCTGTGGAGTACGAGGCTCCCCACAGAGAGTGCATTCACCCCTTCTGGAGAAGCGGCTTCCCAGGAACAAAAACCCAGCCAGATCAGACCGGGCAGAGATCAACGTGACCCAGGAGAGGAGGAGGAAGGGCTCCACTGGAGATGTGCAAGAGCTCACCCTACATGGGGCGGGGGGCGGGCAGGTGGGACTCCAGAGAAGATTCGGAGCCATGCCACAGGAAGAGGAGGAAGGCAGCCCTGGGCTGAAAGGAAGACACTCACAAGGGACAGTGGCTTCGGCAGGAGAACGGAGTGGACCGTTCCCAGATGGCCCCAGCCACATCAGAAGTGTGCTGGCCTTCTAGAGAATGTGTCCAGGATGGGACAGAGAACAGCCAAGACTTACTACATGACATCTGTTCTGTTAGTTCAAGAAACAGAACCACTCCTGAGTCACAGAACACAGAAAACCACCTGAGTGACTCTCAATTCTCCCAAGGATGGTACATAACGTAGCCATTCCAGATGCATCAGAGGACGTCAATTCAGCATACACAATGGATACCTCAGTTTGGCAAACTTTTTCTGTGAAGGGCCACATGACAAGTGTTTTAGGCTTTGTGAGCCAGGCAGACTCTGTCACAACCACTCCACTCTGCCACTGTAGCGTGAAAGCAGCTACAGACGATGTCTAAACAAACAGCGTGGCTGTGTCCCCCTTGCGCAGCCCTGCCTCACGGCACTGGGGCTTCAGTTTCTCAAGGCTGAGTCTAATGACAGATGCAGACTGGATGTGGGGCACAGAAGCGGCTCAGAGATGGACATGAGGCTCTAGGCACGAGCCAGGCGCTCTCGCAGGCCGCATGGCTCACACCTCTCTCTCAGTGTTTCTGCTTTTCCCAGTGTCCGCTCCATTCCCCCAGCTCCTGTCTGCCTGTCCATCCAGAGGAAGCCAACCTCAAGGGTGCCGCATGGCAGCTGCATTGGAAGAGCCCTCCCGACAGGTCACTGTGGGTCTGCCAACCAGGTGCCAGTCCCTGGTTCCACCAGGGTCTCCCTGCCTGGAGAACAGCCACACTTACCTTCCTGGAGCGGGGGCCACAGGAATGGCCGTTTAAGCGTGGAAGGGTGACTGGCACAGTCGACACTCACACGGACAAGGCCAGCTCACTTCTCAAAACTGTGGGCTGCTACTGGGCCTAGCATCTTACCCAGGGAGAGACAGGCGCCCACAAATGGTATTTCCGTGACTTCTGAGGGCACCGTACTTATTCTTGTATTCCTATTTCTGCTGTATCACAAAGATTTCAAGAAAGAAAAGGCAAATTTAAGCATGCAGTCAGCTATCTCAAACCAGCTCTCATCCTTTTAGAAGAGAAACAGAGATCTGAGTGGTATAAATAGCGAGGAGGTAACTGCGCAAGTACCCTCAGGAAGCAGTTTTTGGATGACGTACTTGGGACACGGGAATGCGGGTGGGTACTGGGCTAAGGATAAAGCAGAAGGGCCACGTTCACCTGGAAGCAAGCTGACACCTGCAAAGGAGGGCTAACACTGTATGAAAAGGCAGAGGTGTACTCCCGGCTTTTTCCGTTCCATGAGGAGGAGGAACGGACTAGAAAACAGAAATATAAGGAAACTGGGCTGGAAAAAAAAAAAACAACACCCTTTACTTTAGAATTCAGGAAAATGAAGAAAGAAATGACTTGGCATCATCAAAGTGTACACCCAGACGTTAGGAAGGCACGTTTCGAGAAGTCAGAGAAAAGAGAAGGCACGAATCTACAGCCTGAGATTCTGAAAGACCGTGTGAACACACTGGGAAGCTCTCACAACCACACTAGCCGGTTAGCACCATGACTTCGCTGGGTTACGCATAAGAGAAAACTCCACACACTAGTGACTAAAGCAAGATTCTTCTCCCACATAAAAGATGCGCAGAGGCAGCCGGTCCAACGCTGCGACGGCATGCTCGCAGCATCGGCAGCCTGGCTCCTTCCAGGTTTCCTGTTCTTGCCTCCACATGGTTTCTTGTGCTCTAGCCACAACACCCACATTCTAGACAGCAGGATACTTTCCAGAAGATGCACAGGACATTCCCACTGGCCAGCTGCAAGGAAAGCTGGGGAATGCGTGCATTTTCTAGGTGGCCAGAGGCCCAGCCAGACACTAGAAATTCTAGTATTAGGATGGAGTAGAAGTGCGTAGCAGGGGGGCAACTACCATTCTCCAGACACGCTGGCAACTACGGATAAATCTGATGATGGTCTCAACACAACGCTGGAAGAAAGGCCAGGGAGGGAGGCTTTACTGCAAGGCCCACGAAGCCCTTCAATGAGTCAAATCTTACAACTCCATTACTTGTACTTTGCCTCCGCTGTGTGGAATGAGTTTAGGATGGAAAAGAATGGAATTTACAATGGTAAAAAGGAGCCGTGGACTGAGGTGAATCCAGAGATGGTCAACAGCGCCCAGCACCCCGAGTTGAGTCTTGCTCCTGCGTTCAACCCAGATCTACTTCTGCTGGCGCCCCCTGGGTTCCCGTGCAGGGCTTTATTTCCTCCGCCTCCCTTCACCAAGTCTTCCCTTTCATGACAGCCCTGCTCCTGGCGCACAAAGGAAGTTCTTCATTTCTTCTGAGTACCCTAGACATTGGTCTAAAAGGTTCTTCGGTTTCTTGCAGTGAATCATTTTCTTAGTCTTTAAGGCTATTCTTTCCCCTCCATTATCTGGCAGCTTTTTACAGGCCCCCTTCTTTATCCTGTTCTTCATCCTTAAAGGGAAGTGAGATCAACCCCGCGTCGGGAGCCTGCAGCAGGGAGCGTCACAGATGCCTCTTCGCATGCCTCTGCTAGGCCCTTGGCATGAGCCGCTCTCCTCCTCTTCGGCCTGGGCCCGCAGATCAAGTGAGCAGACGCGAGTTCCTGCGCAGAGAGCGGGGCCAGAGGCAGAGGTGAGCTGCGCAGAGTGGGCTGCGGCTGGCTCTCTCCCGCTCTCTAGCCACACCCGAGACCCGACGCAGGCCGCTGTCCTGAAACTGCAACACGCCAAGGGCTGTGCTCACGTTCCTCGGGCTTTTGCCCCTCCTCACGACTGGTAAAACCCCAGGTCTCTGTCCGTCTCCTTCTGCTCCAGGTCTTGGAGATCCCAGCGGACACAGAGAGCGAAGAACGAAGACGCCGCAGGGACTGGGGGGCCGCGGGCAGGGCTCTGGTGTTCAGCTAAGGCAGAGCCGTCCGTGTCTCTGGTCAGCACAATTCCAGCGTCCCCGGCTCAGCACGACAGGGGCCGTGACGCAGAGCCTCTTCCCGTCTCCTTCCTTTAGGTTCGTCTGGTACGTCAGCTTCAGAGACGGAACTATGCGGAGGGCGGTTCAGGAGCAGGCTTCTTCCACAGGCCCCACGGTACAAGAGACACAGGGGGAGTCCCGGCCTTCTGCTCGCCCAGCTTCTCACAGAACTGTCAGCTTACTTCTGGCCTCTTAATGGCTGCGGTCAGCTTTTGTCTGTTAGCTTCACGGGTTTCTTGACAGGAAGCGGGGAGGCGGCCTGTAATCAGCACAAGACGGCCTCCTACAGCCTCACACTGACTGACTCGCCCCGCTCCTCTGGCCTTCCTCTCTGCTCTCCGGCCGGCAGCCGCTCACCCCCCGCCTGCTCCGCACGCGGCCCTGCCCAGACCACGTCAGTGTCTCAGCTGCCGCCAGGGTGAGGTCCAAGCCCTCGGCTCCGCACGTGAGGCCCTCAGATACGGTCTGCTCCTCCAGCCTTCGTCAGAGCCACGTCCCGGGCCTGCCCAGCCCGGCGGCCGTCCACACCGCGCAGGGAAGGCCTGTATACCTGCCTGTTCCTACACATGCTGCTTCCCCCACCTGGAATGTTTTTCCCTCTTTTCTTTTCTTTTCTTTTCTTTTCTTTTCTTTTCTTTTCTTTCCTTCCTTCCTTCCTTCTCTTTCTTTCAAAACACCTACTCATCCTTTAGGACTCACCCCAAATGTCCTCTGTGCAGCTCTCCCCGACACAGGCAGCTGCAGCACTTTGCATGCTCCTCCTCGTGGGCACTTGGGAGCCTGTACTGACATCACTCACTTGCCCTGCCAACTAGAACAGTAGCTCTTCAGAGGCAAGAACCATGTCTTACTTACCTGTGCAGCTCTAGTACCAAAGACAGTGCTCACGACTGAGAAGACCTGCAAAGTAGGATTCCTCCACCAGTGGATATGGGAAATATCAGACACAGAATATCTGGCCTTCAGAAAGGCATCTGATAAGGAGTGTAAGGAGCTCCAAATGTTCCCAGTAGAGATACAGATGAATGCTAGTCATTTAGATAAGTCAGCAACTGATGGAAAAACCCTTCACAGGTGGTGTTGATTAGGTATCCCAAAAGGAAGAGGAAGGAAAGGAGAGAGCCCTGCTAGGGCTAAGGTCTCATGAGCTGTCTAAGTCAGCAAAGGGACAAAGAGCATGTGAACAAGTTCAGGAGGGACAGCCTGGAATGACTCCTTGAAAGAATACTCCGTAGTGGGCAGGTTCCCTTGAAGGGATGATCTCAAGGGAGGTAAACCAGGCACAGCCAGAATTGAGATGAAAGTGACTTAGGGAACTAAATCAGGGCCTACTCTTGCCTCTAGAAAACTAACTACGCACAAGAACAACGCCCCCCCCCCACACACACACCCCCTCATCCAACAAGATGGAAATGATGTGGTAGAACACAGCTAGCCAGAAAAACCGGAGATTCTTGGCCAGAGCAGCGACACAGCCCTCAGGAAAGGCACATGCTTGGGGGCTGCATTTGTAAGCATCTGCTCCCCGGACAGCACAGGAAGATGGCTATTCTGCTTACTCTTCCCTGGGCCAGCCAAACCTGGGGTGAGAGTTTCAGTTCTGGAGCCCCGCTTACAAGGGCTACTGCCTGGAAGAGGACCCTCAGAGGAAGCAGCCCCGACAGGGCTGGAATCCGAAACCACACTGTGAGGAGCTGCCGAGAGCAGCGAGGAGATGCTCCGTCCAGGAAAGACCATTCCTGCCCTCGAACGCTGGAAATCTGGGAAACGGGATTAAGTTGGGCTCTGCAGCTCAGAGTTTCCCTTGGGAACCCCACCCCCACCCGAGGCTGAATGTGCGGGGTGGGAACTTAGTAGAGGACAGGCACACATGACAATCCATGCTTCTCTAAAACCTCCTATTAAGCAACCCTGTTCACATGCTTTGATATTCTGCAAGTACTACAAACAAGGCCCGTTCGCCTAACATTAGAAGACAATTTTCAATTTTTTATAACTTTAAAAACATCTGGAAAATTTTATTAGCTCCTGTCACTGTAACAGGACGGTTACAGCAGGTGACGGTTGTAGTTAGTTACAGACTGGGTTTCATTTTAACCCTTAATGGTTTTCATTCATATTTTTTATACTGTTTTTTTTTTTTAAAGATTTTTATTTATTTATTTGACAGAGATAGAGACAGCCAGCGAGAGAGGGAACACAGCAGGGGAGTGGGAGAGGAAGAAGCAGGCTCCCAGCGGAGGAGCCTGATGTGGGACTCGATCCTGGAACGGAACGCCGGGATCACGCCCTGAGCCGAAGGTAGATGCTTAACGACTGCGCTACCCAGGCGCCCCTATACTGTTTTAAGCAAAGCAAAGTAAAACAAAACAGAGGAAGAAGATCAGTCCTAGAAATAATGATGTCCTAATATCTTACTTATTTTACATGTATGGAAGGCAACTTAGAAGACAGTGAATTTAACTTGATGTATTTCTGGGCTGTTCTTACTGTCACACGTGCCAGTGGGGCACTTAGGCCCGCGTCCCAGGCTCACCTGCACAGCGCCTCCGCGTCCAGCTGCCGGGGGTTTCTGTGGTCAATGATGATGATGTCATGATGTTTGTCCAGGAAACAGGCAAGAACAGCCTGAGCCTCCTTGGTAACTGTGCACTTAAACCCTGCTTTTTCACATGCCCTGCAGAATCCATTACACTGGTTATCTTCTTTGGTAAACACTAAAAGTACCTGAATCAAAAAAGTGCAAAGACTTTTTTTTAAAAAAAAGTTGTTAGAATGGTCATTTCTTAACATGCCACAGAAAACTCCTAACTGTTTTCAAGGCAAGTACACAGATGTGAACATAACAATCTGTTGACAGAAATCCTCCCACACCTAACTCGGGACATTACCACTCAGCTCCCTGAAATTAGTGCTATTTTATCTGCTCTTGTCTGGTAGTCTGAGTGTATGGGTCATATACCTATTCTTTTGCTAATAAGCCCACTGGCAGAACTCAACAAAAGCTTGATTAAGCATTTCACCTTGAAACGAATTCAATTACGACACAAAAACTTATTTTAGTTAACAGCAAGTTAACTAGACAAGTTGTTAGATCGCAAAAACTAAAACTATTTTAGTCAAACTTTTAGAATACTTAACGCTTTTTTTTTTTTAAAGATTTTATTTATTTATTTGAGAGAGAGAGATAGAGTGGGAGCACGAGTGGGGGGTAGAAGCAGCGGGAGAGGGAGCAGCAGACTCCTCGCTGAGCAGGGAGCCTGATGCAGGGACTCGATCCCAGGATCCGGGATCATTACCTGAGCCAAAGGCAGACGCTTAACCAACTGAGCCACCCAGACACCCCGAATACTTAAAACTTGAAATAATGTATTTAAACGCTTTGACTCAAGATTTTATGTAATTCCTCCAAGTTAAAAAAAAAATTACTTCGATGAGAGATTTCAACTAGACCAAAATATAATACCTCATAACTGGCTAGGTAATTCCTCAACCTCCCTCCCTCTGGAAACCACCAGATTGTTCTCAAGTCTGCTTCTGCTTTTTGTTATTAGTGGTGGTTTGTTTTTTTAGATTCCACATGTAAGTAAGTTAAATCATTTATTTGTGTTAGGGGAAAGGGATTAAAAGGTAAACTTCCAGGGGCGCCTGGGTAGCTCAGTTGGTTAAGAGTCCAACTCTGGATTTTGGCTCAGGACATGATCTCCAGGTTGTGAGATCAAGCCCCGTGTCGGGCTCCATGGCCAGCAATGGGCCTGGAGCCTGCTTAAGATTCTCTATCTCCCTCCCCCATGCCCTCCCTCCAACCCCCTCCTCCCTGCTCTCAAATAAATAAATAGGGTAAACTTCCAGTCATAAAATATATATGACCCAGGGGCGCCTGGGTGGCACAGTGGTTAAGCGTCTGCCTTCGGCTCAGGGCGTGATCCCGGCGTTATGGGATCGAAGCCCCACATCAGGCTCCTCTGCTATGAGCCTGCTTCTTCCTCTCCCACTCCCTGCTTGTGTTCCCTCTCTCGCTGGCTGTCTCTATCTCTGTCAAATAAATAAATAAAATCTTTAAAAAAAAAATATATATATATATATGACCCAGGGATACAATGTATGGCATGGGGAACATAGTTAACAATATATAACAACATTATATGGTGACACATGGTAGCTACAGTTATAGTGATGGTCACTTCCTAATGGATATAAACGTTGAATGACTGTTGCACACCTGAAACCAATAGAATACTATGGGTACCCACTGCATTTCAATAAAAATCAATAAAGTTCTGATTGATAGCAAATGACAAAATACAGAAAATTGTCAGTTCAGTGACATAGGCACAGCACTAGGCCCAAGGGGTGGCCCCTGTGCCTCTGCCTAGGAGGACGTCTTGCCGTCCCCCTGCCTAGCCCACATCAGGTGAGGCTTGCATCTGCTGCCTCTGCCCTCTCCAGCCAGGCCCCCGGCCAGGTCTGGGTCAGCAGCTCACTGTTCCGTCCCTTTAGACCCAGATGGAGTCATGAAGGGAACGGTGGTCAGATGGAGGCGGGCAGCCTGTGAGAAAGACTGCAAAGCTGACGGAGACCCTGTCACCCAAGGCTTCGCTCCTCTAAGTTTACCCAAGTGCACAACCACCACAAATGCAAAGAACTAAGAGTGCACACTTCTGCCAGTCCTCACAGGAGACATGGTTTTTGTGCAGGAAGCATCAAAAAACTTCAGAGCTCAATTTCAATAGCTTATGTTGCCTAATATTTGGGATTTGATCATTTAAATATTTTCTGATAGGGCTGATTCAGCAACACAGAAAAGACCATTCTTTTGCTTTTTTATTCTGGAAAATTTCAAACCTACAGAAAAGCCGTAAGTGCGATGAACGCTAGTGGACCCTTCTTCTATTTTCATTGATTGTTAAGATTTTTGCCTCCTCCGCTCTCCCCCTCCCCATGATTATGCACGTTCTTTTCTTTAACGCGGAACCTTTCAAAGTAGGGTGCATACGTGTGTGTCCAAGAAAAGTACATTCTCTTCTATAACTAGAGTACTATTATCAGCTTCAGGAATCTAACGTTGATCCAGTACTATTATCTAAAATAGAAAACTGTTTTCACTGTTAGGCCCTCTCCCTCCCCCTCTTTAAAGAAAATCAACATGTAAAAATTACAGCATGGTTTATTATTACCTGGAGTTGATCTGGATGAAATCTCATGGGGCCAAACTGCACATCAGCTACTGCTACCTGTAAGAAAAAGGTATGCTTAAAAAAAATTTTTTTAAAGATAAGCTCACTTCAAAATTTCTCTCTCTAATCAGTGCCACAGATAAAAGTGAGATTTTTACTCCAGAGAAAAACTACATAAATTAAATGTTTATTACATAGAATCCCAGGGATCTCCTTATAACCCTCCGAAAAGGTGCAGAGCAGGGAGGGAGAAATCAAATGAATCTGACCCTAGCTCTGCTTTTCCCAGCTGTGTGTGACTTTAAGTGACTTACTCAACCTTCCTCAGGCTTAATTTTCTCATTTGTTACAAAGATCAAATGAGTTTACAATATAAAGGGCCCCCGAAAATTAGACACTGAATGAACATTGATTCCTTCTATCTTTCTCCTGATGGACAATGAAATCTTACATCAAGAATGGCACATGCATAATGAAATCTCCCAGTTAGAATCATGCAACATGAGAGCCAAAGAAACCCCGCTGAGAAGTGTTAACACTTTCATTTTACAGAGGAGCACAGTGTTTACCAGTAATTGCTTATCTATTTGAGAACTTAGCACTAAATGACACAGATAAATACAATGTCATAACCAAATGCCAATGAGTAATAATAATCATAGCACCAATGGAGGGGCTTAGCGTATACTGGGCATTATGCTAATTGCTGAACACAGGTTATCTTGTTCAATCTCTAGAGCAACACAGTAAGGTTGACGGTTAGAAAACTGAGGTTCCAGGTACCTTGTTTAAGGCCACAAAGTCAGCAAGTGGCAGCTGGGACTTCACTGCAAACCCAAGGCCACTGGAAGGTTTGGGCCGTCTGTGTACTGCATACAGGAGCCCAAGGGAGGAAGAATATGGGGCTGAAACACAGCCCTGAGTGATGGATGCTGGCACTGAGCTGCTACCCAGAGGAGGAGACACGTTTCTGCCATTTTCCCAGAAAGGCTGTATGTACTGAAGGGATGCCCAGGCCTCTGGGTGGTGGTATGATTCCATGGCAAAAAAAATCTGCAGCGGAAGACCTAGATCTATATGTTTTCCCACAAGATATTTCCTACCTGACTGCCCACCTCCCGCACCTCCCCTCAAGTAGCGAACTATCCCACAGTAAATGCACGGAACAAAGAGTGCTCAGTGATGGGGGGAGTCCAGTTTATTTCTCACTGCTAGAAGCCGAAGTCTACCAACTACGGGACACCAGCTTAGTTTCTGATCTGCTCTGTAACAATTTCATCTCTCAGAAGGCATAAGAAGAATGAGGGCCGCTACTATTCCAGACCTAAGACTGAGGAGGACTCTGTGACAGGGTGGGAGGCTGAGGAGAACAGACCTCCCCCAGCACCATCCACCCCTGCGCTGTGTAGCTGCAGGCCAGCCTCGTAGCGAGGGTGCAGCTGATGCCAAAGCCAGCAGTCTGGAGATGATCCAAGGAGGCCAGGAGGGTCTCCAACGAGAGGGCTGGTCTATACAATCATACGCTCACAGCGCACTCAGAAGGAAAGCAAGAGGCACTGAGAGAGACCAATCTGAACAAAGAGTTTTCTGTCAGTTTTTACAAAGTTTAACAGAATGAATGAAAAAAAACACAAGGAAGGATCCAGACCAACTGCTTGGAGAATGCAGGGGACCTACTCAGGAAAAAGAGAAGGAAGAAAATGACAGGAGAAAGAAAGAGAATGAAAATCATTTCGCTCATTTTCTATAGCAGGGGAGACAGTTCCGCAGGAGAAAGCAGAAGAGTCCTGAGCAGGAAGCCCACTGCTACGGCCCAAGGTAAGGCACAGCGAGGAGTACCCGCGACCCTCACACGAGGGCGGAGCGGTAGCCTCTGACGGAGGATACTTATGAAACCGGCTCTGAAGGGTCGAGTAGATAAAAAAGTCTCAAAGGAGAAAAAGAAATATTTATAACTGTATAAAAAACATATACTAGGTCACAGAGAAAACCTTAAAACACATTGCTAAAAGTAAAAATAGTACCATTTTTATTCTTCAACCATAATGCCATCAAACCAGAAATTAAAAACATGAGCTTAAGCAAAATTACAAAATCCACAAACACCACTGCCCTAAATATTTTTTAAATATTAACTTGTAATTGCTGGGTCAGGGAAATGCAAACTATACCTACAGATTACCTGGAAAGTAATAAAAATGAGAGTATCATGTAATGAAACTTACGGAATACTGCTAAATTTTACTCAGAGGCAAGATCCATAGCCTTAAATCCTTTTGTCACCGAACAAGAATTAAGTACATTTACCAAGCTTTCAAGTCATTAAGTTTGAGAAAGTCAATAGTACAAACTTAAGGAAAACAAAAGGAAAAAAATAAAGTGTAATAATTAATAAAATTTAAAAATGATAAAGACTAGCATGTTTAAAAAAACATATACGTGTGTATACACACGCGCACGTGCGCACACGCACACACGCACATATGTATATATAGTGTTGACTACAAATTGAGGGACAAGATAAAAGTATGAATGGCCCAGGACAAAGCTTTATCCCTCTCAGGAAAACAACTCTGAGCACACAGCCCACACCAAAAGTGGGTGACTTTCACAAAGGACAGTATAACTTTTGATCTCAACTTACAAAAATAACTCACCACTGCATTAATTTTAAGAAATAAAAGCAGCCATAGATTTTTTTAAAAATTATTAATTTTACCTCAGTATAATCTTAACGTTATCATTTTAAAACATTAATGTTTCAGCAGTTCTATTTTACCACCAAACACTTACTTTATTTACTTAACTAGACTGCATTTTAACCTTACATCCTGTCTACGGGGTATATCCGGCTCTCAGGACCTCTGTCGAGCAGTGTCCCAACAGAGCCGGACAACTACTTACCACTGCCCCCCCAAAATAACCACCACCAGGAAATCTGATGACATTACTCAGTGAGCGGACGTCAGCAGTGGGCCCTCAAAGAGTAAACAACTTCCAAACTGCTCTGGAAAAGGGGATCAGAACTATAGAATTCTTGCATTCTTCCTTTCTTTGTGTATGAAAATCAGAATCAAACTGACCTAATGCTTCAAGGTCACGGCCCTCTTAATAATTTGTTGAGCACGTTAATATTTAAAAAGAATAGTCCCCTTCAAGCTAAGTTTAATATCACAGCTTTGATTTAATCTTTCAGCTTCAAAAGCAACTGCTATCTTTTGACAATACAGAAACAACACTGTGTTCATGGATATTGGTAATTACACAAGTTGATGAGTTTAGTCTTCTGGATTTGTAGATATGTATTTATTAATACTTACTGTTAAAGAGATTGTAAAAAGTCTCCTTGTATTTTAATAAAGTAATATTTGTAAATATGGCTGACAGAAACATGAAATAAATTATTATTGAAACTTGGAGAAACCACATATCAGATTTCTGTTGTTTGCCGAACTGACCTAACACTTACAAGTGACACGAGAAGGCCAAACCAGGGTAATGAATCTTGATCATGGGTGGGGGTGGGAGAGAAAAGAGATACAGAATCCTAATCTGCCTAAAATTTCTGTTCCCCCAAACCAACCCTATCCCTTGCCTGCTTTGTTTTTTTCTCTGTAGCTCTCAGTCATCATTTGCTAAACTCTATTTTACTATTTATCTTCTTTATTGTCTGTCTCTCCCACTAAGAATGTAAGTTCTATGAAGACAGGGATTTATCTGCTTTGTTCACTGTTGTCTTTCCAACATCCACAACAGTCCCTGGCACACGGTGGGCATTTAAGAAATACTTCTGAATTAATGTTTACTCAACAGCTATTGAATCATTCATTTAACCAGAAATCACACACACTAGTTTCTACATACACGTGTATTTGTGATACAGCACTTCCAGCTTCCGGAATGTTTTTATATATACTTTATTTCATGAAGGAACATAAAGGAAGGAAGGACTCTTACGAAAGTCTAAGCTCTAGGAACCACAAAAGAATCATGTGGTCTATTCTTTTTCTGACATCACCTTTATTAGAAACAAAGTTATGCTGGGATCAATTTACAATAATTGAATACAAACCTAGGAACTATAGCAAAGTCATAAATTAGATTTTGTCCTAAGCCCTACTATCCCTCCAGGTTTTCCCTGTACATCCTTCTTATCTTTCTCTCCAGACAGAGTGGTAACTTGGTCAAAGGGACACAGCTTAGACAAGTCAGGAGACACTAGTTCCTGGGTGGGAAGAGTCAAAATTAATCCAGACATCTGTGGACCACTTACTACTCTATCCTTTAAGCCAAGCACAGAGCTAGGTACTAAGAGTGCAGAGAAGTGCCTAACCCTGTTCTGGAGTTGCAGGAGGGAAAAATGAACACAATGACAACATGATGTAGTTTTAATAGAGAGAGGAGGTGCCTATTATGTGCTAAGTACTCTGCTTCCAATCATATGTAAATCCAATTTAGTTCTTCCCCTATGAATAAGGTAAACTCATTAACTCCAGTTTATTGAAGAAACTGAAGCTCAGAGCAGTGTGGTTAAACAGTTGGTAAAGGACAATGATGAGAATAAGACCCAATTCAGCAGGACTGAATTCCTGTGGTCTTTTTATGCTCCACTGGGAAAGGCCTAAAATCACCTGACCCTCACCTATATTTAGTGGAAATAAGACCGAGAACCTGGAAAACAGCATTGACAAATCTTTGTTGGACACCCATGATATGCTAACTGGTTTCCTAGGCATTCAACACCCAATAGAGAACAAGACAGCATCTCTACCTAACAGGGGGAGATGTGATGGAGACTAACTGGGGTGCTATTTTAAATCAGCGTCCAGGAAGGCCTCTCTGAGGCAGCAATGTTGAGATGAGATCTGAATGGGAAGAAGGCAGCCATGCAAGGAATGGAAGAAGGAGCCCCAGGCAGAGGGAACAGGGTTGCATGGGACCTATGATAGGAATGGGGAGCATTCGAGGAAAGGAAGGGGGAGAGGGCAGGAGATGAGGTCATGGTTGGACAGGAGCTGTAAGATGGAGAGCCTTCTAAGCCAGGACAAGAAACTTGAGTTTTATCCTAAAATTTCATCAAAGCCACTGAAGAGTTTTACATAACAAAGTGATAGGATCTAATTTTTACTTTTTGAATTGATCCCTTTAAATAGATTCCCTTTATATTTTAAATGGATCCCCGCTAGGGAATGGACAGTGGGACAGTGACAGGAGAGGCAAGGAGACCAGTGAGGAAGCTTCCATAGCAGTCCAAGTGAGAGAGGATAGCCCTGTGGCCCAGCAGTTGCCATGGAGACGAGCAGATGGCTTTGGGGCATTTTGGACGCAGGGTGATCAGGACTTGCTGATGGACAGGACATAATCAAATCTACTGGTTCCTAGACCAGAGTTCTGATATCTGACTTACAGTTTTATTTAGGTGTTGTATGGAAATTTGGGGTTCTGCAAGGCATCCTTGTAGAAGCTGGTGTGGGTCGGCTTGGCTCTTTCCAGATCCACCCACAAGATGGCACCAAGATCTACCCCGAGGCAAAGCTCCTAGGCTCTCCCAGGTCCTTCTCCGAGCAGGCCAAATTCCACATCCATTCCCAGTGTCCACATCTCTTTTTTCTCTCCTTACCTTCTCCCAACTGTCCCTTCAGTCAATTCAAATAACACATATTTATAAGGAGACTGTTATATGTTTTCCCAACTGAATGCCAAAATAAAGTCCATGCTTGGGTGAAACTGTTCAGGTCCTTTTCCCCCTCAAACCCATAGTGTTGAGCAGAAAATGGTGTCTGGATTAAATGCACTATTTAAAGAGTTTAACATAATGCCTGACTGTGAGCAAATGCCCAATAAAGTCTAAAGTATCTACAGAAAAGATTTTCCAAGAAGCTTTTGCTATAAAAACTACAACTTTATACACATGCATAATACACACTTTTTTTTTCTTACACATACACGTTAAGGCATTTTGAAAACTATATTTTTCCAAGGAGCTATTTCTTTCAGAGCACAAAGGTAATCACTAATAAGAAACATTAACTTCATGATACCTTGAGATATCATCTGTAAAAAATAGGACCTAGTTCTTAAATATCATATTAATGTATTTGGTACAAAGGACAAATAAAGGTTTTCCTGAAACCCTGAAAGAAGACTGCCTCTAAAGGTGACAAGAAAATTGATCCATAAAAAATGAGAATAGCTCATTGCAGGATAACCCAACCCTAAGCCTTTCTTTAAATGTGTCACTGAAATTTAAGAATCCTCAAATCCCAACTGCGGCAATCTGAGGCATGACAGAACCAGAACCTCCCTCTCACCAGCCCCTCGAAAAAACAGGCAACTGATCACGAAGTCCTGTCCCATCAGAATGAGGGTCTGCAGGCTGCCAGGAGAGGGGGGCCAGAGGGTGAGAACTCAGTGCCATTTACTCAGCTCCCTCCAGGAAAAAACTGAATCCAGCAGGTACAGATGATCTGGATACTGAAAAGAACTATTCCTAGCTATAAACTAACAAATGAGCACCCTGCCTCTCTCTGGGAGAAGTCTATTCCAGGCAACTGCCCATGCTGAGGTCACACACGGCACCCTCGGACAGCAGGGAGCCTTGTTCAGGGGATTCTCCAGCTGCCTGCCTACCAACTGCCCGCTGCTAGCATCCTGACCGTGAACGCCAGCCCAGGCTGCACCGGGTTAGCTAATGAACCTCAATGATATCAAAAGGGACTACACAAAGAATGACAACTCACACGATAGAATAAATGATCCAGAATCACCCACACAGTTCCCACAACCAGGAATCCTGAGATTGGATCAATGGGGGTTTAAACTCTGACCCTTCTCCCCTGAAAACCTGTGTGTCTTTAGGCAAGTTTCCTCACTTCGCTGAGTGTGGCCTAGAGAATACAGATTGTCAAGATTCGCTGCTCTGCAGGGCACCCGGCCTGTGGTTAAGGGCGCCGTATTGTGCAGCCATCATCACTCGTGGAACGGGCAGCACAGCGTTCACAGCGCCCCTGCTTTAGTTCTAGAGCAACAAGGAAATTCCTACCTGGTGTGGAGCCTCCACGCATAGGTTTTGGCAGAAAGTGGGTTTCCAGACTGACTGTTGTTATTTGAGAGGGTCTGCTAGGGTCAAATGGCTCATCCCAACCTCCTTCTTGTGTTAAACCATCAGACCCTCGGAAAGCAGCCCACAACCTGAGGTCCTACTGCTGAAACCATCTGTTTTATGAGCCTGTTTTACGAGGGCTGCCCAAGTATTCTCACTGACCTTCAATGTTTTTCATAAATAACACGGATTCCTTTAAAGCTTCTTTTTGGAATTCTTTCACTACTAATTATGTCTAATTCTAAATTTCAAATAACCAGCTCTGAAAAATCAAGAAAGAAGTTATTTCTTATGTCCCAAGAAAAACTGAAGTTGGGTTTGAGAGTAGAAAGCCCAGGGTAGAAAGGGGAAGTACACAGCAGAGGTACGAACACCACCAACGGAGAGTATGAAGAAGCCCTGAGGCAGATGAGGGCTTGGAGCCAAAGATTATGGATGGGGGCTGGAGCCCTGACCCCAAGCTTTGGACAACAACTGCTCCCCCTTTGCTGCAAGTAGCAGCAACAGCCCAGGCCAGAGAACTCCTCGGATGATGTATTCTCCCAGGGCCGCTGCTTCCCAAGGGTTTTAAGGCAAAATCTTGACCAGAAGTTATCTGGTATTTATACACGAAAAATGTATATTTACATCCTCCATACTAAATACATTTTTAAGACTATTTTTTTCAGAGCAGATTTAGGGTTATATCAAAACTAAAAAGCAGGTACAGAGACTTCCCTTATACACCTTGCCCTCATACATGGATAGCCCTCCCAATCATCATCGCTCACCAGAACGGTACACTTTTTACCAAAGATGAACCCACAGAGACACATCATAATCATCCCAAATCCGTATTTTACCTTAGGCTTCACTCTTGGCGCTGTACACGCTGTGGACTTAAACAAATGTATAAGGATATGTATCCATCATTACAACATCATATGGAGTATTTTCACTGTCCTAAAAATCCTCCGTGTTCTGTCTGATCATCTCTTCCCACCCTGGTAACCACTTAACTTTTTATTGTCTCCACAGTTTTGCTTTTTTCCAGACTGCCCTATAGTTGGAATCATCCAAGTACGGAGCCTTTTCATACTGGCTTCTTCCACTTAGTAAATGCATTTAAGGTTCCTCCACATCTTCCGTGGCTTAATACTTAGTTCATTTCTCTTTGGTGCTGCGTAATATTCCACTGTCCGGCTGTATCCGTTTATCCATTCACCTACTAAAGGACATCTTGGCTTCTAAGTTTGGGAAATTATGAATGAAACTGCTATAACATCCTTCTGTAGGTTTTTGTGCAGATACAAGTTTTTCAACTGTTTTGGGCAAATACCAAAGAGGGAAATGGCTAGCTTGTATGATACAGCATGTTTAGTTTTGTAAGAAATTACCAAAATGTCTTCCAAAATGGTCATACCGTTTCGTATTCCCCCTGCACTTCAGGGGAGTTCCTGTTGTTCCATGCTCACGAGCATGTGGTTGTCAGTGCTCCAGATATTGGCCATCTAAATAGATAAGTAGTGGTATCTTGTTTTATTTTGCATTTCCTTGATGACATATGATGTGGAACATCTTTGCCATCTGTAGATCTTTTTTGGTGAGATAGCCATTGAAGTCTTTAGCCCATTTTTTTTTTAAAGATTTTATTTATTTATTTGACAGAGAGGGGGAGAGAGAGCACAAGCAGGCAGAGCAGCAGAGGAAGAGAGAGAGAAGCAGTCTCCCCGCTGAGCAGGGAGTCCACCATGGGGCTCAATCCCAGGACCCTGAGAACATAACCTGAGCCGAAGGTAGAGGCTCAACTGACTGAGCAACCCAGGCGCCTCTAACCCATTTTCTAACAGGCTTGTTTTCTTATTTTTAATATGTATATTCTGAGCAACAGTCATTTATCAGATCTTTTGCAAATATTTTCTCCCAGTCTCTGGCTTATCTTTTAATGATCTTGACATTGTCTTTCACAGAGCAGAAGATTTTAATTTTAATGAAGTTCATCTTATCAATTATTTTTTTAAAGACTTTGAGAGAGACAGAGATAGTAAGAGAGACAGAGATAGAGCACAAATGGGGAGGAGAGGGCGAAGCAGACTCCCCGCTGAGCAGGGAGCCTGATGCGGGGCTTGATCCCAGGACCCTGGGATCATGACCCAAGCTGAAGGCAGATGCTAAACCTACTGAGCCATCCAGGCGCCCCTGTTTCTTTTATGGATGTTATATCTGTTTGTTGGTGTTCTATCTAAAAAGGCATCATGACACCCAAGGTCATCTAGGTTTTCTCCTGTTATTCTCTAGAAGTTTCACAGTTTTGCATTCTACTTTTAGGTCTACAATTCACTTTGAGCTGGTTTTTGTGAAGAGCATTAAGGTCCGTAACTAAATTCATTATTTTGCATGTGGACGACCAGTTGTTCCAGCACCATATGTTGAAGAGACTAATTTTGCTCCATTGTACTGCCTTTGCTTCTTTGCCAAAGATCAGGTGACTATATTTACATGGGCTCTCTATTTCTGGGCTCTTTTCTATTCCATTGATCTATTTGTCTTTTACCAATACCCCAATGTCTCAATTACTGTAACTTTACAGTACGTCTTGAAGTTGGGAACTGTCAGACATAAAGTTTTGTATGTCTCCTTTGAAACTATGCTGGCTATTCTGGGTCTTTTGCCTCTCCATGTAAGTTAGAATCAGTGTATTAATATTCATAAAGTAACTTGCTGGGATTCTGACTGGGATTGCCTTGAATCCATATATCAAGTTGGAAAGAACTGACATCTTCACAATATTGAGTCTTCATATCCACAAATACGGAATATCTCTCCATTTATTTAGTTCTTCTTTGATGTTGTCCATCAGTTTTGTGGTTTTCTTCATGTAGATTATGTACACACTTTATTAGATTTATGCTAATAAATATTTTCTTTTTTGGGGTACTAATGTAAATGATACTGTGTTTTTAAATCTTTTTTTAAGTAGGCTCCATACTCTACATGGGGCTTGAACTCACAACCTTGAGATCAAGAGTCACATGCTCTGCTGACTGAGCCATCCAGGCACTCCCAATATTGTGCTCTTAATTTCAAATTCTAGTTGCTCATTGTTCATATATAGGAAAGCAAGGAGTTTTTTTAAAAAAAGATTTTATTTTTTTGAGAAAGAGAGAGAAACAGAACTTGTGAGAGAGAACACAAGCAGGGAGGAGAGTGAGAAGCAGGCTCCCGGGAGCCTGAAGCAGAGCTTGATCCCAGGACGCTGGGATCATGACCTGAGCCGAAGGCAGATGCTCAACTGACTGAGCCACCCGGGCACCCCAAGCAATAACTTTTATATATTAACCTTGTATACTGCAACGTTGCTATAAGCACTTATGAATTCTGTCAATTGTTAGTTTCTCTGTCAATTATTTTAGATTTTCTACAAAAATGATGTCATCTGTAAACAAAAACAGTTTAAGGTCTTCCTTCCCAACTGTATACATTTTATTTCCTTTTCTTGTCTCATTGCATTAGCAGGAATTTCCAGTATGGTGTTGAAAAGGAGTGCTAAGAGGGGACACATTACTGCCATACATCTGAACTTGGCAAGAAAGCTTCAAGTTTCTCATCATTAAGTATGATGTTAGCTGCAGGCTTTTTGTAGATATTCTTTACCAAGTTGAGGAAGTTCCCTTCTATTAGTTTACTGAGAGTTTTTATCATGAATGGGTTTTGGATTCTGTCAAATGCTTTTTCTGCATTTACTGACACAATCATGTGATTTGTCTTTTTTAGGCTGTTGATGTAACACACTACATTAACAGATTTTCTAATGCTGAAACACCAGCCTTGCTTACTTGGCATAAAGCCCACTTGGTGTGGCATATAATTATTTTTATTCTTTTTAAATTTGATTTACTAGTACCTTATTGGGAATTTTTACATCTATGTTCATGGGAGAGATCTGTAGTTTTCTTTTCTTGTAATGTCTTTATCTGGTTTTCGTATTAAGGTAATGCTGGCTTCACAGAGTGAGTCAGGAGGTATTCCCTCTGCTTCTACCTTCTGAAAGACTGTAGAGTTAATATAATTTCTTCCTTAAATGTTTGGTAGAATTCACTGGTGAAGCCATATAGGCCTGGTACTTTGTTTTGGAAGATTATTAATTACTGGCTTAATTTCTTCAATAGATACAGGCCTATTGAGATCATCAAGCTCTTGTGTGAGTTTTCACAGTTTGTGACTTTCAAGGAATTGGTCCATTTCATCTAGGTTATCAAATTTGTGGGCACAGAATTTTTTAAAATATTAACCTTTTAACTCCCATGGAATCTGTAATGAATTTCCTTCTTTCATTTCTGATATTAAGAATTTGTATCTGCTCTCTTTTTTAGCTAGCCTGGGTGGAGGCTTATTGATTTTATTGATCCATTCAAAGAACCAGCTTTTGGTTTCATTAATTTTTCTGTACTGATTTCCTGTTTTCAATTTCACTAAATTCTGCTTTAATTCTTATTATTTCTTTTCTTCTGCTTACTTTGGATTAAATTTGCTCTCCTTCCCCCCCCCCACCCCGAGTTTCCTAAGGTGGTAACTCAGATTACTAATTTTAGATCGATCTTTTTAAATTATGCATTCTAAGCACTGCTTTTGCTATATCTCACAAATCTCGGTAAGTTGTGTTTAATTTTCATTTACTTCAAAGTATTTTAAAATGTCTTTTGAAATTTCTTCTTTGTCCCATCTATTATTTAGAAGTGTGTTGTTTAATCTCCACATATTTGGGGATTTTCCAGTTATCTTTCTGTTATTGATTTCTAGTTTACTTCCACTGTGGTCTAAGAGCAGACATTGTATGATTTCTATTTTTTCAAATTTGTTAAAGTGTTATGACCCAGAATGTGGTCTTAGTGAATGTTCTATAGGAGCTTGAGGGGGGAAAATGTGTACTTTACCATTACATGAAGTAGTCTATAGATGTCAATTATATCCTGTTGATTGGTGTGGGAGTTCCATTATGTCCTATTGGCTTTCTACCTGCTGGATAGGTCCATTTCTGAAAGGTGCTGAGGTCCCTACCATGATAGTGAACTCACCTATGTCTCCCTGCAGTTCTGTTGGGTTTTGTCTCATGCAGCTTGATGCTGTTGTTGGGTGCATACACATAAAGGACTGTTATGTCTTCTTTGAGAGCTGACCTCTTCATCATCATGTGGTGTCCTTCTGTATCCCTGATAACTTCCCTCACTTTGAAGTCTACTCTGTCTGAAACTAATCTAGCTACACTCATTTTAATTAGTGCTAGCACAGTACGTCTTTAACCATTTACTTTTAATGTAGATGTCTTTTTTTTTTTAAGGTTTATTTTAGAGAGAGACAGAGTATGAGCGTCTGTGGGCACAAGCAGGGGGGAGGGGCAGAGAGAGAGGGAGACAAGCAGACTCCTGGCTGACCACGGAGCTGACAGGGGCGCTGGATCCCAGGACCCTAAGATTGTGACCTGAGCCATTATCAAGAGTCCGACACTTAACCAACCAGGCGCCCCTATGTGTCTTTACATTTAAAGTGAGTTTCTTGCAGACAGCATATTTTCTTTCTGATATTTACTGTGCAAATCTTATCAAGCTCCTGGAGGCAAACATCACAATACTGTGGGCCGCCTCCTACCACAGTCCCTCAGAACATTCTAATTCTCTCAGAGTTATCTGCAGTGAGCCTCCGGCAATGGCCGATGACAGTTCAGGCTTCCTACGGCAGCACTCCTGAATGGCTTCTGCCCTGAGTCTCTGGTAAGTAGTGGGTCCCCGCATTCGCCTGGCTCTCCCATCTTGGAGGTACTGTGTCTTCCCTTATGGATTTAAGAGTTGTTGATTTTTCAGTCTCTTCAGCTTTTTACTTATCATTAGGACAGAGTGTTGATTTCCAAGCTCCTCATGAACAGAACTAGAAAATAGAAGTCTAATACATTTTTAACAAAATGATGTGCAGGAAGTCTCAAATTACAATCCAAATACACTTGTTAGAACACCAAGTAGTCATAACTGCATAAGCATTTTGAAAAGCATGGAGGTCAAAGGGGATGCGCAGCTCCCAAAGCTGCTGGTGCAGAGATGGTGTCCCAGCACCATCCTCCACGGGGCCACTGCCTTCCTCTGGAAGTTACAGGAAGTCAGGCAAACTGTTTTGTTGTTGTTGTTGTTGTTGTTTTTAAAGATTTTATTTATTTATTTGACAGAGATAGAGACAGCCAGCGAGAGAGGGAACACAAGCAGGGGGAGTGGGAGAGGAAGAAGCAGGCTCATAGCAGAGGAGCCTGATGTGGGGCCGGATCCCATAAGGCCGGGATCACGCCCTGAGCCAAAGGCAGACGCTTAACCGCTGTGCCACCCAAGCGCCCCCAGGCAAATTGTTCTTATTAGCACATTCAAAGCAACCACTTGTTTCCTCCCCTAGCCCCATAAAAAAATAAGGATTTTTAATTTTTAATTTTAATTAATTTTAATTAATTTAATTTTAATTAATTTTAATTTTTTTTAATTTTTTAAAGTCTTTTGAGAAGGCAAAATCAATGCAACGCAGATTGGAACATCTAAGTCATAAATTTAACAAGCCGAAGTAATTTTGTTACATAAACTAACCCATTTATTATAGCCTAGCAATGTTTCAAACAGCGGAGCTTCCACTGGTCTTTCAACGCCTTCAGTCGTCCGATGGCGGACTTCACTGTGACGGCAGAAGTGGTGTTACTGGTCCAGGCACCACCTGCTACCATTTTCAAGCAGGAAAAACAGTGCCAGATCCCCACCGCTCATCTTTTCATCTTGATTTTGCCACAGAAGTAGCAAGTGTACATGCTGGCTCATTTCAATCTTCTTCCCCATTTTCCTGAGGGAGGCACCATAACGGGTCCCCTATTTACCAACGATTCCGCCCTTCTTGGTGTGTTTAGCCAAGTCACAGCAAAGTAGGTCTGAGCCCAGAGCAGAAGAGACACACTGCATGTGCAACCATTTGTCAATAACCACATCTGGCTATTGGAAAGTGATGTTTTAAGCATTTTACATCCTAACAAGCTAGAATGTTATTTACATATAGGGCTTTAGTAAATTTCAGTTATGCTTTAGAAAACAGGTTCAGGGTTTTGAGTCGACTTACAGTAAACTGTAAAATTTTTCCATTTAAAAAAGTAATGGCTCCCAGTTGAAATTTTCACTAGAGCATGTGATGTTCAGGAACCGATTACTGAGTTTAAACCAAAAATGCCTGCACTGCACACCCAATAACCCAGAAGTGAGAATTTGGGGTCTATTAACAAAGATCTGTAAGGGGTTATGTGTAGTAGCAGAGCTGCAGGCAATATGACTATATCTAACTGGGGCACAGTAATATGATGAATCTTTAAAAAAAAAAGATTTTATTTATTTATTTAAGCATGCAAGAGAGAGCACAAGCAGAGGGAGGGGGAGAGGCAAGCAGGCTCTGCACTGAGCAGAACCCCAACGCAGGGCTTGATCCCAGGACCCTTGGGATCATGACATGAGCGAAGGCAGATGCTTAACCCACTGAGCCACCCAGGTGCCCCAGTAATATGATGAATCTTAAACACTGATGCTAAGTGAAAAAAGAAACATAATGAGATCTGTAATACAATACCACCTACAAAAATTAAAAATATATAAGCACATAACAATAATACATATTTTACAACAACACACACAAATGAAATAACATACACATTAAACACATTAGAATGATTATGATTATTTGGCAGGGAGGGAAAGGGAGTGGAGAATGAGATGAAGATCACTAAACCACAAAAAAAGGAGGAACCTCGGGAGGTAGGCAAGGATTTCTTAAACATAAAAAGGAAAAGACTGAAAATTAGATTTTAAAATTAAGAACTCCTGTTCATCAAAAGACCCTAGTAAGGAATGAAAAGGTCAGCCACAGAATGGGAGAAGGTATTTGCAAAACATATGACCAACAAAGGATTCACACCCATGATATATAAATGCCTGAAGATCAAGAAGAAATAAGGAGGCAACCCAACCAGAGGGAGCCTTGCACACCAGGTGATGCTAATCCGCTAAAACCCGAGCACGATAATTTAACCCTCTGAGTCAGAATTCAACTAGGAAAAGAAAGCAGCTTATCAGTGATTGCTAAATTCCAGCAATTTTATAAGAATGCATGTAAGCAGAAAATTTGAACCAATATTTTAAATTTTATAAAACATATAAACAAATGTCATTGGCTAAAGTCTCTTCTGTTTTAAGAGAGTTCTTGAGAGAAAATGGAAAAAGAAGCATCTGCATCTACAATTTGTGTATCTACAAGGGGGAAATGAGTTCCTTATGCAACTACTACACAGTAGAAAGCTTTGTTTCCATAGAGATTATGACACAACTGATTTAGGCCTTAAATTAGAATATTCCGATTTGAATTGAGAAATGATCTTTTTGTCTAAATGAATAGTGTATTCAGTGCAAATAAAAGCTCCGCACATCTGCTGATATCATTTCCTCTTTACTTCAGTAATAATAATTAATCATGAGAATACATCCACACAAATCCTAAAAGGAATTCATACCCCCAAAATTTCACAAGTGCCTGTAAATATAGAGGGAATGACATATTTCTACAGGATGTACAAAAATACTGACCATAAAGAACCTAAAACATTTCAAAGTATCTTTCTACTCACTTCACAACTATCACACTTAACCGTTCTCTTGTATTAACTGAACAAGACAAAAGTCAGTTCTGTCTACCTTGTCACTACTATCTGAATTCAACAGATAAACTATATATTCCGGGGGTTGAGAGGAGTGAGGAATGCATGAAATTACTAATCCAAGGTCACAAAAACATCAGAATGTTTGGTTTCAAAAGGAGATGGAATGTATGATGCATAAATAGAGTACATGTGAAATCCTTCAGGGGATCCACATTGCCCTAGATAGAGCCTGGACTCAGATACGGCATTCAAGGCTTCTGTAGTGTTTGAAGCCTGAGCTTCCACTGCCCGAAAGACTTAGCACCTCCCGGAGAGCCCACATCCCTCACCAGCGTGCCGTGGCCATGTGACTCACTGAGCCCAGCACAGTCCTGCTTTCTTCCTCCTCTCCCCTAATTCTTCCTCATCTTTCAAAACTCAAACGTGCTACGCCTGTGGCCCCAACCTCTGTCCGGATGAAGGGCCAAGCCTATGTGTTCCCAAGTTATCCTGGGCTTATCACAGTGGAATTTCTTTCCCTTACTTCCCCTGCCAGGCTGAGTTCTACTCACTTTCATAAAACTGGAACCTAAACAAATACAGTGCTTGGTAACTGCTGAATAATTACTTAATAATTGAAATGCCCAACATTTCCTCATGTTTTGTTAATAAATGTTCCTAAAGGAAATATCTAAGAAGAAAGGATAAACAATCCCAGGTGATAGAGTAAAATGAAGAATGACTAGGTTTCCTGATTGGCTTCTATTATAAATCATTCTGTTCTTTTTCTAATTCACTGTGAAATCTCACCAACCCAATGGATATTCTAACTCATTCTCAAAGGTCTCCACAGAAACAATACAATCTTTAATTCTGTTACAGTTGAGCAGATCCTCAATTAACCAAATATTCAAAGTTCTGTTTGATTAGATTCTTGCTTTGTTGCTTCTCTGGGCATTGTAGTCCCCCATATCAACTGCTCTTTTCTTCTTTTCTTCCTTCCTTCCTTCTTTCTTTCTTTTTTTTTACATTTTATTTATTTATTTGACAGAGAGGGAGAGACAGCCAGAGAGAGAGAGGGAACACAAGCAGGGGGAGTAGGAGAGGAAGAAGCAGGCTCCCAGCAGAGGAGCCTGATGCGGGACTCAATCCCACAACGCCGGGATCACGCCCTGAGCCGAAGGCAGACACTTATCGACTGAGCCACCCAGGCGCCCCTCAACTGCTATTTTCGACCACATTTTCTTTAGCTATCATAGAAAGTGCCTGACCTCCTTTTGAAAAAAATTGTTTTCCATTTAAAATATAACATATAATGAGAAGTGAAAAACAGTATTGGTTTTGAGCATACATAACTGAATCTGAAAATAAAGGATTATGCACAAAAAACAGGAAGCAAGCCTTCTAGTTCAACCAAAGGCACAATTTTCATATAAAAATGTCAGGCTATGACCATGTGATTTTGTAGAAAAAAATCTGTAAGACCAATAACAAAAGCAAAAAAATGTAGAGATTAATAATAAATTTTGGATATCTATATATACTTAAAATGTCTTTACATATCAAGCTAAAGGAAACCTGAATATTATCATGCCGATTTAATAGTGTAAAAAAATTTGCCCAATAAAAAGAATTATTAGAAATGGGGAAAGTATCAAACATACACGATAGTGATAAGGGATAAATCTAAAACATGAAATTATAATTACCCTCAGAAAATGAAATGAGGGCAGGCCACTTCTGCAAGTGGCTGGTTTCACTTACTACATGTTAATTTCCCCTAAACAGTTTCCAGTACACAGCTGGCTCTGTGACTGGGGACACAGACTCCCGGCACCCTAAAAACCCAAGAGAAGGACAGTGTGGGGGAGGTCCACAGGGCTGAATCTACCAAATCTACCAAATCATACACGGCCTGAAGACAGACTACTAGCAGGAGAGAAGAAGAAGCCTGAATATTTGGTTTTGTATTTATGACCGCTTAACTCTGATTAGCTCTACTTACTCTAAGTTAGGGCAATCACTTGGGGGTATCTTAACTGTGGTGGGTCTAAGGACAGGGCTCCATCAGGAATCACTGAAGAACTTCCCGGCACAACCCACTCCCAGCAATTTATGTGCTTGGGGACGTCTGACTCAGGGGGAAAAAAAAAAAAAAGAGCTTGGTAGTGAATGACAGTGCATGAAATAAATCTGGGCAAGGTTTTACCTCCATTGCCCTGCTGTACACTTAAGATTCTGATATTCTAGTAAGCCAACAGTTTGCTTCTGTAATGGGAAGGCTGAGGATGCAGGGCTCTTCTTCTTGCAGGGTAACCAAAAAAGTGATTTCCCACTTTAAACCTGTTTAATGGAAATAGTACTTCCTCCACTCTTAAAACTGAGACAAGTCTGGTAAATTTTCTTCCCACTCTTTCTTAACACAAAGTCCCAGAGTTGTATTTTGTTAGTTTCCTGAGGCTGCTATAGCAAATTACCACAACCTACTGGCTTAAAACACACAGGAAGTTATTTTCTCACAGTTCAGGAGACCAGAGGTCCAAAATAAAGGTGGAGCAGGCTTGGTTCATTCTGGAGGCTCTGGGGGAGAAAGCAGCTGTTTCACACCTCTCTCCTAGCTTCTGGTGGTTGCCAGAAACCCCCAGCAGTCCTTGGCTTGTAGCTGCATCACTCCAAACTCTGCCTCTGTCCTCAACATGGACTTCTTATAAAGACGCCAGTCATTGGATTAGGGCGGAGCCTAACCCAGTATGATCTTATCCTAACTGATTCCATCTGCAAAGACTCTGTTTCCAAATAAGGTCACATTCTGAGGTTCCAGTGCACATTAATTTTGGAAGGACACTATTCAACCCGGTACACTCATTAAGTCACACATATGGCCTCAATTCAATCTTTAAAAATGATTAATCCACTTCATTTACATAAAGATCAAATTGGGCAAAACTATAGTAATTCTTTGGCGGGGGGTAAGGAGGTGAGACAGAACACAAGGAGGCCTTATAGGGTCCTGGAATGTTCTATTTCTTGATCTGTGTGCTAGTTACATTTACAAAAATTCATCGAGTTGTACACTTAGGATTTCTGCATTTGCTTTCTTTTTAAAGTAAACGCTTTTTGAAAGTTATCTGTCCAATATCTTAACAGCACTTCAGTTTTCACTTGAAGAAGACTTCTCTCCACCAACAGGGCCTGCTGCAGGGCAGCATGCCTCTGAGGAAGGGGGGTGGCTTCCCCTCTCTCCCTCCCTTCTTCCTGCACTTGCAAGCTGCTATTTGAGGCAGGGAGCATAGGAAAAGGCCAAAGAGATGTTCTCACTTGCCTGGTACCATTAGATGGTCTCTCACTCTTGGAGCCTGATGGATTTTTAAAGCTTTTTCTCTTTCGGGGCATTTTTGTGGTTTCTTTGGAGTTTCTCCTTCTGTGTCCCCCCGCCCCCCGCCACTGCAACTGCTTCAGGTGGGCAGTATCTCTCTTTCAGCTGGTTTTTCCCAATCCTCCCTCAACTTCTTCCCCAGTATAGACAGCACAGCCTTTAGTGCAGGCGTCCCCGCAGCCTGGTCAGCTAACATCTTAGGCAGGAAACCTTGGAGAATGACCCTACATCAACATTCTACCTAGATCCAGCATCTGCCCAAAGCCAAGTTGTGCTCACAACTCTGCTGAGTACTCATGTATTGTTTAGTGGGAGGGAAGGTTGATATGTTCATGTTTAAGCCCACTGTACTTCTGGGTGAAGTGGCTCTGCCTGAATGACACGAGTGCTTTGTCCTCTAATGTCAGGGGTGCTTCCTGTCAAAGCGTCCCTGTTACTAACAGGCACCTTGAAGAAAGCATCCTCATTAACTGCTCCGACGTGTGGCAAGAGCAGGAATCTCTGAATGGATGCAGAATGAAGAGCCAATGGGAAGCCGGAGGAAGAAAAGGATTGCTGTTAAAAGCAGAGGAATCTGGGTGGCTGCCAAGGCGAACCAGGAGGTAGACCACGAGGAAGGCAACAGATCTTCCTCTCTTCTTTCATGTTGGCAGGGCTGATATGCCTGCTGCATTGCACATGTGTTGTTCAAGCCGGCCCCGTCAATCAGTGCTGTAAACTCTAGTACTAAGTGGCCTCCTAGGCCTGCTGTCAGTGTTGTGAGTTTTCGACCTCGGACAGTCAAACTGAAGATCTGGGAGGGTGCTATTAAAGACTGCCAAATGCCGTCTAAACTAGAATCCCCAAGTATACTACAGTTACGCGGATGTGTGCACGCACGCACGCATACACACAGTTTTCATGAAACCACAGATTAAATAATAAATAAGGCTTTGGTTCTGCCGGTGAAACAAAGAATGCCGTTACACACACATTAAAGGATCAAGTATTATAACACTTCAGGATGACAGCCTGTTTATATTTCAGGAGCTTCCAAAAACAAGATATCATATTTTCCTGGTCCCCAGTAATAGCTTTTTTTTTTTTTTTAAGATTTTATTTATCCATTTAGAAAGAAAGAGTGAGAGAGCACATGTGAGCACAGGGAGGGGCAGAGGGAGAAGGAAACAATCTCTAGCCGATTCTGCACTGAGCATGGAGCCCCACATGGGGCTTGATCCCACAACCCCAAGACCATGACTGAAGCTGAAACCAAGAGTTAGATGCTCAACCAGCTGAGTCACCCGGCACCCCGGCCCAGTGACAGTTCTTAAGAACTTCACCAAAACCTCCCAAATAATATTCAAGTTAAATGAACGAAGCTAAAGAAAAAGCTACAAAGTCATTTATTAGCTTGGGATTTTTAATTTCTTCAAAGGAATGACGCTAATCACCTTAAACCAAGCACTTCATTGTAGCTGGCTGAGTGGAAACAAACCTGTATAAAGTGAATACCCAGAAGTGAGATGGTATTCCTGTGTCCTCAACGCTTCTGGAATATTAAGTTTGAGTTGCCTCTTCTGTTAAAGGGACTGTATCAGTGGAGGAAGTGGCTTGACTTCCTGATGACCAAGCTGTGGGGTGCCATCCTGTGACCTTCAATTCCCATTTATATCCACTGATACAACAGATATTGACCTTAGTTCTATCAATTATTTTTGGTTCTCTTTTTAAAGACTGTTTTCCTTTGGTGTGTGTATTTTGATATTTAAGATGGTTTATATTTTTATCTAGTGGTTACTTTCATTAATATTTGTAAACCTTATCTCTTGAGGCATTATCCATTTAATCCCCTATACAAAATGATGGAATTAAGATATTTTCTTCTCCTGCACATCCCTCCACTACCCTTTAGCCCATTATATCCTCTTTTCCTGTTTAGCTTTGTACTCTTAAATATACCTACACCTCTGTTAGCTTATTAGTTCTAAATGATGCTCTTTGAACCCTAGCTATTAAAGACAAGAGAAGAACATTCTTACTTTACCACCCATCTTCTTTCCCTTTCTCCTCCCAAATTTGGCTGGTTAGATAATTTCCCACTCTCAGATTATATAACCTTTACATTCTGTTCTATTGCAGTACTCTTTAGATTTGTTTTAATAACCTACAATTAAACCGATTTTGTGCTCATAACCATTCTTTCGCTGTAGTTTCTCTAGTGTTCTTTTGGGGGACTGAAGTTTGTCTTTGACTAGACTCCTCAAGAAGGGTTCTTGGGAATAATCTTCTCAGTATCTTACATTAAAAAACTTTTTTTTTTAGGGGCGCCTGGGTGGGCACAGCGGTTAAGCGTCTGCCTTCGGCTCAGGGCGTGATCCCGGCGTTATGGGATCGAGCCCCACGTCAGGCTCCTCTGCTATGAGCCTGCTTCTTCCTCTCCCTCTCCCCCTGCTTGTGTTCCCTCTCTCACTGGCTGTCTCTATTTCTGTCGAATAAATAATAAAATCTTAAAAAAAAAAAAACAAAAACTTTTTTTTTTTAAAAAAAGAATTTCACGGATTATAAAATCCTTGAGTCCCACTTACTCTTCTGAAGAATTCTGTCAGTGTTCTCCTGTGGTGACTGATGATAGGAAGCAGTGACAATTTCCCTTCTCACAAGTGAGCTGATCTTTTGGCCTGGCTGCCCAAATAAGTCTTTACATCTGCAGCCCAAAACTTCACATTTCTGGGGCACCTGGGTGGCTCAGTCTGCGGCCGACTCCTGATTTAGGCTCAGGTCATGATCTCAGGGTCCTGGGATCAAGTGCCTGGTCAGGCTCCACGCTCAGTAGGGAGTCTGCTTGAGTTGCTCTCTCTCCCTCTCCTTCTGCCCCTCCCCCCACCCTTGTACACACACACTCTAAAATAAATAGGTCTTCTAAAAATCAACAACCAAAAAAAAACCTTCACATTTCTGTTTCCTGCTTTACGTAATTTTTGTACTTTTCGTGTGTCTACCATTCTCTAATTCTTTGTAACTATTTTTTTTTAATATTTTATTTATTTATTTGACAGAGAGAGACAGCCAGTGAGAGAGGGAACACAAGCAGGGGGAGTGGGAGAGGAAGAAGCAGGCTCCCAGCAGAGGAGCCTGATGTGGGGCTCAATCCCAGAACGCCGGGATCACGCCCTGAGCCAAAGGCAGACGCTTAACGACTGAGCCACCCAGGCACCCCTTTTTGTAATTATTTCTATTTCACTGAGCTCACCTACTCCATTCCAGTTTTCTATACAATGTCTTACATCACTTTCAACTTTGCCTTCCTGTCTGTGATGGTTTTCTTCTTTTCCTTCACTGTCCTTCCTGGACTCGGGTTCCTTTTCCTATTGGCTTGTCAGCTCTTCCCTGAGGGCCTGTATTTCTTTTTTTGTGCTCCAGTTCTTTATAAAGGTGGATTTTTTTTTTAATATGTGAAATGTTCAGTCATAATTTTCATTTGTTCTGTGCCAGTGTTTTTCTAGTGAGTGTTGTTCATTGTCTTTTTGTTTTTTTAATGTTTCCTTATCATTTTTTCTGGTAATTATGTTTGACCAAATCCTAAACTAGTCCACTCTTTGATCGCTCAGTTTTGAAGGCAGTTTTTCCTGGACCAGTCACTTGAAGAAGATTCACCTGGGAGAATGGCCAGAGCCATATTCAGGAAAACAGGAAGACTGCTTTCTTTTTCCAGCAGGACTATGGTATATGTGTGCATATAGGGTGTAGGAAGGGGTTCCTTAGCTTCTCTCTCTCCCTAACCAAAGGGGACAGGCAGCTGCAGGGGCTTAGCGCCTCCCCTTCCCACCCCCACAGATCAGACTGCTCCCCACGCACGTTACTTGTGTAAATCCTCATTCAATCTCCAACCTCCGTATCTCATGCAGCTCCTGCCACCAGCTTGTGTATATCTCTCCGTTAGCTCAAACAAAACATTTTGGCTTTGAAACCCATGGTGTATTTCTCATCTTGGAAAATGTTATTCGCTACTCGCTGTTGGTTTGTTTTTTTTTTCCTTTCCTTTTTCTCAGATCTACAGCTATAAGTGTCTTCTGTCCACTTCCTCTCATACTCCTGGCTCAATCTTTCAAAGACCCTTTCCATTTCTTTTCTGGCTTGGGGTTTCAGACATCTCCTGATTTCTTCAAAGACAGAGTCTTCATTTTTGTTTCTTTTCCTCCTAGTTGCCAGGGACAATTCCAGGAAAAGATAGAGAAAGGATGACTTTCACAGGTTCAAATCTTAAGTTCTAGTTCTTTTCCTCCAATTTTTTTGAATATAAAGTAACACATAGCACTCCAAAATCCAGACAATACAGAGAGGGTGCAGAGGAAAAAAAATTAAAAGTTATAACCTGAAATCTCATTAGCCTAAAGTAATCCCTGTTAACATAGGAGCACATATCCTGTTGCATATAAATCTACCTTTTCCTGTGCTTTTTTTCCACTTAAAATTGAATATTTCCTTGGAAATATAGATCCGAATTATAATTTTAATAGCTATAGGATATTCACAAGAACTTCCTTTTAACTAAGAGTATCATGAGGCACTGCAATGTTTAAACTTTAAAATAAACAATCCCATAAACCAGAAGTCATGCCCCCTCAAGATCAAATTTTCCACATTTTAGTTTCCTTGTAAATCAGAGAAAATGAAGGGTTTATTCCACAGGCTTTTAGAAATAAAACAAGCTCGGCTAGCTCTTTAAAAGCTAGGTAACTAAGGGTTCTTTTGAAAAGTTACAGTTTCCACGACCTTTGTTCCTTGTATAATAAATACACTGTATTTTCCTGGTTTCTCATTTACAAGACAGAGAAAATCCAAACAACAAAATTATCCAAGTCTTATACCAAGGACGAACAATCTCTAGAGGTTCTTAAACCAGGAAGACGGTCAGGAACATTACGGACTGCTCCTCTTACAGCTAGAGGTGAGGTTGTACTAGGGTGTCAAACAAGGGAGTGTGTGCAAATTGCCCGCAGAATGTGAGTTTTCATTAAACTATCTTTTCTAATCCATTTCCTTAATTAATAGAGACTTAAAGCTATACAAACACTGAACCTCAAAGCTGGTTGTAGCTGTGAAGACAGAAAACATTCTGTTCTTTCCCTCAGCAGACCACAGAAACAACTTTTTCAACGAAACATCCCCTACATAAATGAGCAAACCTCCAGATGGCTAAGTACTGGAATGTGCCAAGGAACAGGCTATAAGTGAATGTTATTTGCAAAAACATTCCAACAAGTGTTTGAGTGTAGCCCTTAAGATAAAACTGGGTAACACTGGATTCAGTGAGCAACCGGGCACGAGAAGAACTGCAGCTAGAGAAGGCCAGTAACCAGCCTTAGTAATTTATTAATAGTAATCAAGCCACTACCAACAATAACAGCATGTAACATTTGGGTGTTTCCTATGTACTAAAGAGTAATTTAATCTTTCCATCAATCCTATAAAGTAGGAACTGTTGGGGCGCCTGGGTGGCACAGCGGTTAAGCGTCTGCCTTCGGCTCAGGGCGTGATCCCGGCGTTATGGGATCGAGCCCCACATGGGGCTCCTCCGCTATGAGCCTGGTTCTTCCTCCCCCACTCCCCCTGCTTGTGTTCCCTCTCTTGCTGGCTGTCTCTATCTCTGTCAAATAAATAAATAAAATCTTTTTAAAAAATAAAAAATAAAAAAATAAAGTAGGAACTATTATTCATAATTGGGAAACAGAGGCTCAGCGAGGTTAATCTACTTGTCAGTCACACAACCAGTAAGTGAGGGTGTTGTACCTAGACCCCCAAGACCCATGCTTGTCTCTGCACTATACCACCTTGTGTTCTAAACAGCTATGGAAAATCGGAAAAAGGGAAGTAGTTTTGATGGGGGAAGGCAGAAAGGCAAGAATCAGGCTGGGTCTGGAAAGGCAGGCAGGACTGGGGCAAGCAGAGAGGTACAGAAAGGTCCATGAGAGCAAAGGCACACAAAAGAGGAACACAGAGGCAGAAATCTTGGACAGTCACACGGATGGTGCTAATTATAACCCCCTATCGGCCATTTGGCAAGATGGTGTTACAGAAACTGGAAGATGAGATATGTGAGAGACAAAGATAGAAGTCTAGTCCTGGCTCTGCCTCTCCTCATCATACGGCCTTAGGTTAGACTCTTCACTCTGAGCCTCATTCTAGTCTGCCAGGTAAGAACTGTAATGTGCTATCAGGTTCAGGCTTAGGTACCATAATAATATCTTATGCTATTTTATCATTTATTATCTTCTAATATATATAGGTTTCCTTTGCCAGGAAGATATGAAGGAGCTATTCAATCAGCCGGTATGGATATGAAATTGTCATTCATTCCTCCACTTCAGCAAATATTTAAGGGGCACTTTTTATGCACTAAACCTATACCAAATGCTGAAGTTCTAGAAATAAAAATATGGATCCTACCTCCCAGATGCTAAATATAGAAGGACAGAAAAATAAAAACAAATAATTACAACACTTTCTGAATGTTTAACAACAACTGCTTGAACAGAGTGTGAGTGCGAAGTGACTGATTAACTCCACCTGGTGGGGGTGGTCACAAAAGTTTTCAGAAGAGTGACCCTGCCGAAATGAGACTTGAAGGAAATGGAGGGTTGTGCCGGGTAAGGAGGAGGAAAGCGGCATTCAGGAACAACCAACGGCTAAGTGTGATTGCGATGGAAGATCCATAGTAGAGGAGGCTACAGAGGGACTAAGGGGCAGACCGCAGAGGGCCAAGCTACCAGCAGCCCCACAGTCGGCGAGCACTCCGGTGGCTGGGCACAAATACCAGGTGAAAACCATAAAACGGATTCCCAGCACCGCTTGATCAGGGCCAGCTCTGGACGCCAGCGACTACATCCACAGAAGGCAGGCAGGCTGGCTGGGAGACCCTTCCAGACTGGGAAGGATTCCGTGGAGGCCCCAGGGACAGATGCCACGAGGAACTGAATACATTCCACGAGAAGACAAAGCTCAGGAAGTGTCCATGCTGCCACTGGCGGGCATCTCCAGGACACCACGTGAGAAAAGCGCGGAAACAGTGGCTGGGGCTCGGAGGAGTAGGACTAGCAGGGGTTGGCGGAAGTCACAGCGGTCTGAGCTCGGCTGGAGAGGGAATGGCCTTCTCCATGGCCTCCCCCTCCCGCGCCCCTCCCAGGACGGCCGCAGAGCCCGCGACGCACCGCAAGCCTCTCCGAAGCGCAGCCCTGGCGCACAGAGCCACCCTCCCCACCCCCCACCCCGGGACCAGAGGGGACGTGTCTGCCGGACTGGGGGGCCTCAGGGGAAACATCTTCCTCCCTGTTAAGAGGGTGCCTTCCCGCCTGAGACAGGGCTGCTACCTGTCGTGAGAGAAATATGCCGAGCCCCGGGCTGCGACCTCGCACGTGAACGCAGACTTGCTGCCCAGAGCTCCTGAACCCCTCGGCCGGTCGAGCAGCGCTCTCCTCCAGACCTGCGGCCTGAGGAAGGAGCTTTCGGGCTGCGAGCGCCGCTGGCTGCGGCTGAAAGCCCCACCTGACACAGCAGAGCGCTCAGACAGGCACAGAGACGGCGTGCGCAGCTTCAGAGAAAGGTCCCGGGCTAGGGCTTGGCAGGGATACTGTGGAGCAGAGTCTGTCAAGAGAAAATGTTTCTATCCCAAGATTTTATAGACCGTGTTACCATTGTGCCTCCTCCTAATTTTACTCACATCACGAGAACAACTCGAGGGGAGAAAAAAATAAATGGAAATAAAATGCTGTATATTTGGGAGAACATGAAGGATAAAAGGCAAAACGTGATGGATGTTACAAGTATAGAAAAGAGACTTTGATAAAAAAAAAAAAAAAAAGCAAAAAACTGGGGGTGCCTGGGTGGCTCAGATGGCTAAGCGTCTTCGGCTCAGGTCATGATCCCAGGGGCCTGGGATAGAGCCCCACATCGGGATCCCTGCTCAGCGGGGAGTCCGCTTTGCTCTCTGACCCTTCCCCTATGCTCATGCTCTGTCTCTCGCTTTCTCTCTCAAATAAATAAAATCTAAAAAAAACCAAAAAAAACAAAAAAACAACCCTGTCTCTGCGAATTTATGAATGATGCTCCAAAGTTTAAAGAAAGTTTAAAAAAAAAAAAAAAGACCCACAAGGCCAGAATAGCTCTGATGGAGTCTGAAGCTAAGACAATGTAGAAGAAGGGAAAGACCGTAAAAATAGGAAATGGAAGTTTCTGACTATAGCCAACACTAATTTGAGGAAAAAAAATTTTAATGGAAAGTTGGGTCATTTAGAAAAAAAAATCCTGACTGGAGGGGATCCTACCACCTATCGTTAAAATAAGAAAGGTGACAAAATATGTCGGTTATTATTAACAAAGAATTTCAAGGCTGGGCTGGCTAAATGAAATGCCAAAATTACACGCTCTCCAGAGACCTTTGCATAGTCTTCAGTTTGATGAGTATTTTTATTCCTTACATCCCTCTCCTGAAAGACTACTATTTGCTATCATCAGTCCTTTCTGGTTGACTCAAATTTCATTCTGTATTTACAAGCCCTGGAGACGTGCACTGAAATAAGCTGCATGCAAAAGAAGATTAAAAATAAGACACAAGCGCTTAATGCCCTCAAGATAACCAGCTGATTGAAAAGGAGAAACAAACCCACATGAGGGAGCAGAAGGGAAGCGTCCGCTGTGCTGGCAGGTGGACGGGAGGGATCAGGTAGGAGATGGGAGCTGAGCTGGGCCTTGAAGGGCAGGCAGGATTTTGAGAGGCAAAAAGGGCTAAGAGGAGGTTACAACCCAAATAAATCACACAGTTAAAAGCAAGCCAGGAGTGAGTTTTTACCCTGTCAAACCATCAAATAGCAGGAACAGATAACACTTCTGGGAGGAGTATAAACTGGTACATTTGTAAAGAACAATTTAGCAGTATACATACAAAGTTTTTAAAATGTTCATTCTTTGATTCAGCAGTTCAAGTTACACGTACATCTCCTAAAGAAAAATCATGATATTTTGTACCATGTGCGTATATTACATACTCAAAAAAAAATTCTTAACTTTGGAATAATTTAAGAATTACCATGGTGTGGGGAAAAAAAATTAGTTATATGGATGTTCACCACAACATTATTTGTAATAGTTAAATGTCATCAGCAAATGATTAAATACTATCCCCATAAAATATAATAGTACGAAGTGTTTCCAGTAATGAAGTACATTAATTGACATGGAACATGTTCACCTAAGTTTTAAAGGCAGGTTTCAGAAAAATGTACTGTAAGAGCCCATCATTTGTTTGTTTTTAATGTATAGATATGTCCTCAGAAAAATGACAGGCAGGATAAACAACAACAGCAACAAATCAGTGATTTTCTCTAAGTATAATATAGCAGATAAACGTAAAATAAAAATTATCTGTATTTTCTAGTTTCCTAGAGTGAACATGTATAATTTTCACATTAAGAAATAACATGGAATTATGTAAGCTTTCTAAGATATGTGGGTACAACTTTAGTCTTTTTCTGGCACTACTCCACAAAAGCTGTTGTGTGATACAATGTTTTATAAGACAACAGCAAATGCCACTGCTTAGTCGTCTCTACACATTTCTTCAAAAGGGGAGAAATAAGGGAGAGGAAGGCAGATTGTTTTAGCAGACCCCAATCTCGATCTTTCATTTTAGTTTCCATACTGATGTGGGACACCTCTCCTGAGACTGTTTTATTTCACACACCACCTTCCTCAGAGAAGGTGACTGGCTTGCTATGGCCAAGCTCTGCTTGCTCTGTTATGGCTCCTTCTTCAGCGTTCAGATCCTTAAATATTTTCTGATAATCTGCAAAGAGAAGTATGCCCTCTTCATTTCACATCTGTTTGCTACTCATTAGGGAAACTAACAGGTAAAGATTAAATTAAATTAATTAAAACCTGAGTGAGCTCTGGCTGCCAGACCCCACCGCTTCTGAAGCCTCTTCTAAAGGGGGGTAACTCCAACGGAGCCTTGGGAGGTCTCCCAGAGGGTGATGACAAAATGGATCCAAAAAAGAGGCCTTTCTTTTGTCCTTACAGGCAAAGGACAACCAATTTCTTAGGTTTTCATCTTTACAAGTGACATAATAACCTATTCATTGAGGTATTAAGAGATAAAATTTGGTGTTCATAAGCCAAGTTAGATGTTACTACAGTTAGATGGTATTTTAAAAATATATTTTGTCATCCATACTAAGAAAAACATGTTACATCATGAACCAGAATATACACATATCCCAAACATAACTGAAGCACAAGTTTGACGTACTTATTCTTACTGCATGAGCCACTGTTACTTTATATTCCAGCTCATTTTAAAATAACCAATAGCAGGATGCCTGGGTGGCTCAGTCAGTTGAGTGTCTGACTCTTGATTTCAGATCAGGTCATGATCTCAGGGTCATGAGATCCAGCTCTGCCTTGGGCTGCATGCTTGGGCGTGGAGTCAGCTTGAGATTCTCTCTCTCTCTCAAAATAAATAAATAAAATCTTTAACAACAACAAAAGAATGGCCTTAAGAATAAATTAAAATAAAATAAAATAGCAAAATAAAATAAAATAACCAATAGTTTTTAAGGCAGCTGCACATGTTTTGGCCCTCCTTCTGTTGAGAGGTGGGGATTTATGTTCCCTCCCCTTGAACCTGGACAGGCTCATGACTGCTTCAACCAACTGAGAACACTCACTCCCCAAATACTTCCCTGTAGGAACCCAGTGATCATGCTATGTGAAGTCCAAGGCCCCGGGAAAGACTACATACAGGCACTTTGGTCAACAGTCCCAGCTGATCCCACCAGCTTTGGAGGCACAGCATGCCCAAGAACCAGACGTGTGAGCAAAGAGGCCTCAGAATGATTCTAACTCACAGCCACTGGAGCCATCCCCTGCCATCTGAGGCCCCAGGTATCATGGAAGAGAGAGAGGCAAGCCACTCCCTACCAGGCCCTGTCCAAATTCCTGGGCCAGAATCCACGAGCATAATAAAATGTCTATTGTTTAATGCCACTAAGTTTGGGGTGGTTTGTAACACAGCAGTAATGACTGGAACGATAGTGCCTGGCATAACCTGCAAAAGTGAGGTCATGATCCGTTAGCATGCAGTTTGACAAATGCTGGTTCAGAGGACACTAATTTAGTATGTGAAGCTTGGCATTCAACCCTGCAAAGTTCTCTGTGAGTCTATGAATACTCAGGTTGTAACTGGGAATGGATGGGTTGGGTAGGATAGAAAGTAGGGTTTTGGCCCCATATAAATGAGCCAGGATCAAAAAGGCTTGAGATTCATAGGGGCCAAACTCTGAAGCACAGGAAGGTCATGTGTTCTGGTCTGAGTCTCAAGGTGTTCTTAACCTCCTAAGGATGGTCCAATATCCCTGGCATAACTATCCGCCAAAACAGATATTGAAGGTCCCCATGCCCCACAAAATGTTTTTGGTCTAAAGGCTGACTATTTACTTCTATCCACTTTCAACACTGTCAAGCCTATCTACAGTTTCAGGCTTTTCTGTTAATGGGTAACTTTCATCTAAATATAAACTCAGATTAATCTGTTAAGGATTAGCAGATTCTTTAAAAAGGGGGGGGGCAGCAGAGGCTAGAGTAAGAAGCATTTTTGGTGGAAGGAGAGTGTCCCACAGGCCTGGGGCCAGAGAACTTTTAATTGGTTAAACAGGCTTTTGGTTTCTTTCTTTAAATGTCACTGGTTAGGTTAATATTACAGTACTGCTCCTGAGGCAAAAAACAGGAAATTAATGATGAGGACAGGACTCCCAGGAAGGACAGCCTGGGAATGGGGGCACTAAGGAAACTTCCCAAAAAGGAAGGGAAGCTCTTTGAGCAAGCAGTCCTGATGCAAGGAGCTCATCGCAAAGACCCGGCCTCAAGGGAGTACCCCTAGAAAGGAAAGGTCCAGATCTGAGAGGAAATGGGAATGGGGCCTCGGGGAACTCTCAAGTCAGAATTCAGTTGACTTCAAGCATTTATGGTGGCCTTGGGATATGAAAAGCGTATTTCTATTATATTCTCAGTGCCCACAGAAGCAAGAACAAACACCTCTGAGCTTGAGACAGCAGAAGAAAAGATCAAGCAAAAAGAAGAACTGGAAGCGACTCAAAGGCCCTAGACTCACTCCCTGGTGCACAGCGTGTCCCTCCCGAACCCATAAAGGAAAATGTCTCACTATTTCTCCAGATAAACCTGATTCTGTTTGTTTGTAACCTGGATGTGCTATTCTTCACTGCATTCTTGAACGTGTAATGCACACAGGTCATTAAAAACACCGTATCTGGGGCAATTGCTGAGCTAAAGTCACTGTTCTAAAAATCAACTACCGACCACGGTAGTAGCTGCAGCCGCGTTAGCACACTGAAGCCAGCAAGCACCAGCATGAGGCCTACCGGACTCAGAGCACCTAGCCGGGGTCCCGACCGTTGCCTGGGATGTAGGTACTCAGTAAGAAGCAACAGAAGAACGAAATGCATGGACAAACAGACTGAGAAATTCTTGGCACCTGGGGAAAACTGATTCACAAACAAGTTTCTTTTTGCCTCTTCTACCACTTGTACAGAAAAGCAAAAGGGAAGTTAACAAAACAAAAACAAAAGCCTAAGCAGAATGAACAGACGGACTGTGGCCTGCACAGAAATTATAGTTGGTCACTATGAAACAACTCTGTTCATCTGCATGGCATCTGGCTAAGGCCAAACTAAGAAAGGGCCGTGTGACTTCAGAAAAGATTCCAGATGAGCTGACAAAAGAAAGTCACCCATTAGGGGGAGAAATAACAAACCAGACCAAATTCACTTACTAAGTAGCAATTTCATACAGTTCAACCAAACAGGTGCCAGGCACTATGCCAGAGTTGCAAAGATACAGTCCCTACCTCCATCAAGGATGGCACGGTCTAGAGGAGAGAATGAAAAGCAGACAATGACAATATGGTAGATGCTACCTGCTAAATTAGAGGGAAGCACAGACCACAGCATTCAAGAAAGATTCTTGAGAGAAGTGATCTCACTCTTGAAGGGCCAGCAGAAGTTAGCCAGGCAGGAAGGGGGCTACAGGAAGAAGAAATAACCAGCAAAGATCTGATGACCAATCACTGTCTGGAAAGTCTGGAAAACAAATGCCTCTCTCCACCAGCTCTCAGGCATCTTTGGAGGCTTGGAGACAGCCAGTTCTGGCATACTTCCATATCCAGCCATCCCGATCCCTCAGCAGACAAAATGCCATGCTGACATCATGCTTCATTTCTGCTCACCTCTGCCTCCTTCTCTGAATATTCCAAGTACCTCTCTGAACACCTGAAACATGGTCATCCCCTCTCCACCAGTGTCCTACCATCAACCTGCTGTGAACATCCATGTAAATAAGCCATCCAGCAACTTCCACAGGTTCTGTTACAACCCTGTGATTTTCACCTCCACCCTACTCCATTCCAGCCCCTCATCAGCCAGAACTGTCCCACAATGGAAACACTCAACTCCAATATCCTACTCTCTGACCAATATATCCATCCTGCCAGCTCAGTGGAACCCTTATTCTTCTTCTTAAAATTCTCTGACTTCCAATCCATTCACTCTTTTTCTTTCTTCCCAATTTACCACCTCTCCCATCCTGTACGAACTACCTCTCCTGACAAAGTGCTACCCTCTCATTCCACCTTCTGCTCTCCCACCTACCTTTCCTTGCTAACACAATGTGGGGCAAATTATGTGCCCTAATCAACACAACTGTTCATTTCCTATGTTTCTACACCTGAGATGCTGGGCCGTACTGGAGAAAACCACACAGCTTTGTAGACTGAGGCCACCAAGTATGCATGTCTCCACCCCCAGCTGCTTGGAAATCCTTCTATAGTCCCCAGATAGCTCTTATCTCCCCACAACTCTTTCCCTATTCAATGAGGTCTTCACAGTTTGTGTCCCCCCACTCTTACGATGGGACCACACTTCTATTTCATAAAGAAAAATAAAGCAATCAGGCAATAACAACTCCTTAAAATTTGTGCCTACTCCTAACCCGCAAAAATGGTGGCATTCACTTCCAAGTACACTTCCTTTCTTTCAATGTCTTCCTAAAAGAAATGTCCTTCCTCTTGCCCAGAGCTCATCCTACACCTAACACCCCCTCTGCAAGGATCCCAACAACAGTCCCTTCTGTCTAACCGGCAATCTCTCCTCTACACACTCCTTCCCTTGAGCACGAAAACATGCGCATCTATCTGCCATTCAACAAAATGGACAAATCTTCCCCAGACTCCATTAGATGGAAATCCATGACATGCTACGCTGCCACAGACCCTTCTGAAAAAAGCAGCCTCAGCTGGTTTCTTCTAGTTGATACGCTAGGTTCTGTGCCACAGACATCGCACAAAACCACTCGCAGTACCCCATACCCAGACGTCACTGCTAGGCTGTGGAATAGTGCTGGAGCTGAGAGGACAGCGGACAGGCAGAGGCAGCTTGGTGCCCAAACCACAAGAAGCGTAGAACTGGAGCCAGCCAGGTCTTCTCTAAGGAGAAATGTGAAGCACGCATGCATGTGTCTGGACTGATGTTGGAGTACAGCTGCTCTTGGCCATAACGCCGTTGTATATCTCAATTAAAAGACCTAAGCCTGACTGCAAGTTGCTGAATAACAATCTAGCAAGTCAAAACACGCTAGCCAGGATTTAAAACTCACCATTTGGTAACCATTATGGTAATAAATGTTTCAGGCAAAAATCATCGATGGATGATAGAACTAGTTGGTGAACGTTTAATGAGAAAAAGGATATTTACACAGTCTCAAAGGGGAAAATAGTGAGGTAACCCACAAGACACCATCTTAATCAAGGAATCCCAGTGAACAGCAGCAGGAATGGAAAAAGGGACATAATGTGCCATTCAGTATGATGCACCGAGGAGACCGTAACATCATGTCTGTGGTATTCCAGCCAAAAATGCATAACCTGAATCTATCCTGCGGAAACAGCAGACAAAGCTAAAATAAGGAAAATTCTACAAATAACTGGTCTATACTCTTCCAAAACGTCTAGATCCCAAAATAAACACCAAGGGACATTCTCTGATTAAAGACGCAAGACATGACAAGTACATGAGTGATCCTGGATTGAATCCTAGATTAAAAAATGATTTTCCTTGGGGTGCCTGGGTGGTGCAGTCGGTTGGGCATCCAACACTTGGTTTCGGCTTGGGTCCTGATCTCAGTGTTGTGGGATCGAGCCCTACGTTGGGCTCCGCGCTCAGCGAGAAGTCTGCTTGGGATTCTCTCTCCCTCTCCGTCTGTCCCTCCCACTCATGCTCTCTTTCTCAAATGGGTAGGCAAATCTTTAAAAATAATAATAATTTTTCATTTGTTGTAAGGGAAATTAGTGAGACAACTGGTGAAATTTGAGTAAGATTTATGGAATAAGTAACAGTATTGTAACAATATTAATTTCATGATTTTGAGATCAGTATTGATTATAGAAACGTCCTTGTTTTGAGGAAATACATACTGAAGTATTCAGGGGTAAAGGGACATCGTGTCTGCAACTTACTTTCAAATGATTCCAAAAATAATAATACAGATACAGAGAATAAATGGTAACAACACACGGTAAAATGGGAACATTTGGGCAATCTGTGTGAGGAGTATCGGGAATTCTTTGCACTACATTTTTTCCAACTTTTCTGTAAGTCTGAAATTATTTCAGAATTATTTCAAAATTTAAAAATAGTTTTTTGTTTAAGCCCCAAATTGTGAGAAGTACAAGGAGAAAGCCAAAACCACAACTACGGCGGAGGACTTCAAAATGCCACTCTCCTTCTTCTGCAGACTGGGCACATACAAAATAAACACAGACAGGATTTGGAAGATTAATAAGCTTAATTTAACTGATATACTTAGAACTTTGTACCTGAGAGAGAATATGTATTATTTGCAAATGACTGTGGACATTTAAAGAAAGAGGCAATAATGAGCTCCTTCTTGGCCTCGCCCCTGACTTTAGCGGGGGCTCCATTTCTGGTCTGAATCACCACATCACCTGCACAGTGCCAGGAGAAAGGGTCTAGAGGACCCCGGCCACAAGGACTCTATAGAGCCGCCCCCCACATCAAGCCCTCCAAAGACCCAAGAGCTTTTCCAAAATGTCTTACTATGAAAGTTTACAAACATACACAAAAATAAAGAATAGTATAAAGAGCCTCCATATGCCCGTCACCCAGATTCAATTATTATAATTTTGACACACTTGTTACATCTATCCCTTTTTTGCTACAGTTTGGGGAGGGGTTGTTTTGTTTTCTTTTGTTTAAATTTCTGAATGGTTTACTTGCCAAATAGTTGGAAAGAATTGCTGGTTTAAGAAAAAGCCCCAAATCAATAGAGCTTTTATTGCATCTGTAAAATATCACACGGAACGAGGATTAAGGAGAGGGCATTGTGGTGAGGAGCCCCGGGTGTTGCACGTTAAGTGCTGAATCACGAAATTCTACCTGTACCTGCAACTAATAATACACTGTATGCCAGCTAACTGGGATTTAAACACTTGGAAACAAAATAAAGCAAAAAAAAAACAAAAAAAGGAGGCAGTTAGAGATTTTATGCTTTACCTGCCACTTTGAACCTGTATTATTAAAATAAATGTATAATGAAAAAATCTTTTTAATAAAATATCACGAATAAGTTTGAAAAATCATCTGGCATCTTACTGTGTCTACAGAGGAACAACTGAAATCTTACTCACCAGCCTGCTGAACTGTTCCATTTTCAGAAACATAGACACCACCCAAAAATGTTCTGATATCCTTGTTTCTAACTGCTGTGGCTTGCTGAATCAAAGTAACTGAGTTTGACACAAGTTCAACGTCATTTCCTTCAAGAATTAACTCATCTTCCTGGGCTTGAGATACTGAACAAGCAACACCTGGCTTCATCCAAACCCTGCAGGTGTATTTTTCACCTTGAAATTTTAAATTTCAACAAGAGAACCATTCTCCCAAATAACACTGATGGGGAAGAGAGCCTACATGGACCTCATCTTGTAATGGAAGCCCAGTTTAATGCCCATAATCACATTCCATACGTGACTACAGACAGAAAAGAACTGGCTACAATTCATACTATTTCCCCACCATTTGTCAACTCAGAGCCTCTTCTTTCTGAGGAGACTGAGCCCTACACTGAAGTGACTGAAGTCCCCCCCCTGCAGGGTTCCTCTGGGGCCCTTCACAATAACAGTGCGTCCCTTCAGAGTGATGTCAACATTTTCTGGAATGTCGACAGTCTGACTGCTGAGAATGGTCTTTATCCTTTCTCACATTAGATGTGGCGAAGAGAGCACCATAGTAAAGCAACTCTCTGACATTTTTCACCCTGAAATACTTTAGTGTATATATAGACTTTTCTTCACAACCACAATTCCACTACAAATAACTAAATAAAAAATAATCCCTTAATATCCTCTATCACACATGCAAATTTCCTTGACACAAGAGCTTTGAATTCCCAAGTCGTCGTCCATCCCGTGTCCGTCCCCCCCGCCCCCCCGCCCTCATGGTGGACTCAGTGAACATGCTGCCTGTGGAGGCCGGCCTCTTGAGACAAGGAAGCCAGGAACCATGACCACCCCCACACAAGGAACTATGCTGCTAGCAGCCTCTGGAAAAAGGACAACTTTCTATGTGAAGCAAAAAAATGAAACTCTATTTTAAAAATGGAGAAAAATATTGCCATTATAGGGTCAAAGACTAATACCCTTCATAAATGGTATTTATATTCCAAAATAAAAATAATCAAAGAACATAAAGAATTGAGGGCACTTGGGTGGCTCAGTCGGTTAAGCATCTGCCTTCAGCTCAGGTCGTGATCTCAGGGTCCTGGGATCGGGCCCCACGTGGTCTGGCTCCCTGCTCAGCAGGGAGTCTGCTTCTCCCTTGCCCTCTGCCCCTCCCCCACCCTGCTTGCACTCGTGCTCTCTCTCAATAAATAAATAAAATCTTAAAAAAAAAAAAAAAAAACCCATAGAGAATTGGCAAAGGAAATATCAACTCCAAAATAGACATGACAAAAATTCAATCTTACTAGTAATCAAAGAAATAGATATTCAAATAAAGCTATTTGTCATCTAAAATAGCAAAGATTAAAAAAAAAAAAGGATAGCAAAAATTTGTCTCTGTAAGTGGGTAACAAGTTTTCTGAAGATTAGTTTGTCACATGTTCCAAAATCTTTATTTTTTCCCCAGGAACAGTCCTAAACAGTCACAAAAAGTGTACACATAATTGTATAAATAGGATTTCATAGCAATAGGACTTACTTCTAATGTCAAAGAAGATTTGGGGCAGGGGTGTTGGGGCAAGGTGTGCTAACCATCTAAATGTCCAGCAGTAGGAGACTGGTTAAATAAAATCATGGCATGTCCTACCATGGAAATAGAAGACATTGGTATCCTACGACTGACAGTGTGGCCCATGGGCCTATAGTAACTGGCCCACGATGAAATAAAGAGTTCAAGCCAGCATGTGAATTAACCACAAAAAAAATTGAAAACAGCAAGATATTCTCAATTAAGAAACCAGTGTGTTGACCTACATCTGGCATAAATACCTTATCTTGTCTGAAACAGCAAGAAATAGTCTGCCTGCTCCTTGGTATAGCACCACTAGATTCCACCTCCAAAATATACCCTGAGTTTGCCCACATCCCTCCACACCTACGGCTACTGCCACATACACACAGATGACCTCTCCGACTGGACAGCAACAGAAACCTGGTTAGTCCGCTGCTACTTTTGTGCCCCGTGACCCATTTTTCCAGAGTAGCCATAGTGATTTTATCCCCAGCTTTATGGAGATATAATCAAGGTCATCATTTTGAAATGCCCATCAAACCATGCTTATTCAAGATATGTTGCAAATATAGCTTAAAATCTTAATGACATCAACAATTTTCTGGAAATAAACAAATTTATAAAAGTAGAATAAAACCAGAACAGGCCAGTAACTATAGAAGAAACTGAAAATTTTAAAGAATTAGCACTAAAAGAGGTCCTCAACTGTAGCAGAGACTTTTAAATGCTTACCCGTATCTGGTTCTCCTCTTTCTTGACACACTGGAGGGTTACCCTCCCTACTCCTTACAGTCAGGCCGCTGACTAGGTCTACCCAACACACTGGGAGCTGAAGTGACGTACGTCACTGAGGCATTTCACTGAAGCTGGGCAAGGATATTTGCCCCCATCACAGCAAACCCTATAACTAGATGTTGATACAGCAGTATCACACGATGATGAAGACTTAGGTTTCCTTTTTCAAACACCCTTAATATTTTTTTCTATGCAACTGTTTTCGCAATTAGAATTATATAGTAACAGTTTTCTACTGTGCTAACACTGCCCTGGAGATGCTATCCAATGCAACTAGATAAGAGACTGCAATTGGTGTTCTAAGAATTGGGAAAGAAGTAAAACTCTATTCACAAATAATATAATGATATGTCTGGAAAACTCAAAAGAATTGTATGACAAATCAGAGATTTAGAAGGCTACACAATAAATACATAAAAATCAATAGGCTTCAATTACAAAAGGGGAATTCTGTTAGAAAATACAATGAAGGGGCGCCTGGGTGGCACAGCGGTTAAGCGTCTGCCTTCAGCTCAGGGCGTGATCCCGGCGTTACAGGATCGAGCCCCACGTCAGTCTCCTCTGCTGGGAGCCTGCTTCTTCCTGTCCCACTCCCCCTGCTTGTGTTCCCTCTCTCACTGGCTGTCTCTATCTCTGTCGAATAAATAAATAAAAATCTTTAAAAAAAAAAAAAGAAAGAAAATACAATGAAGAGAAAACCCTACTTATGAAAGCAAAAAAGTAATAAAATATCTAAGCAGAAGCATAAGAAGAACCTCTGAAGAGAAGTATAAAAACGCTGCCCCAAAAAACAACAAATATGAACAAATGGAAAGACATACCATATTCTTGGGTAGGAATACACAAACATCATAAAGATGTCAGTTCCCCCTGTACTAATCTATAAATTTAACACAACCCCAATAAAAATAACTTCAAGTTTTTTTTTTCCAGAGCTAAACAAGCAGATTATAAAGTTCATCTGTAACAAATAAGTAAGAATAAGGAAAGAAATGAGGAAGGTTATCCTTACCAGATATTTAAAAAGCACAGCAAGGGCACCTGGGTGGCTCAGTCAGTTAACTTCAGCTCAAGTATGATCCCAGGGTCCTCAGATGAAGTCCCAGTTGGGCTCGCTGCTCAGCAGGGAGTCTGCTTCTCCCTCTCCCTACCGCACCCCCACTCGTGCTCATGAGCACGCGCTCTAATAGTCTTTAAAAAAAAAAAAAAAAAGCATAGCAATGGCAAACAATTAGACATAGAGACTAATGGAAAAGAATAAAAAATCCACAAATGGATCCAATTTTATATGAAATTTATCATAAGGGTAGCATATCAAAACAGTGGGGAAAACAGACTTATTAATAAATGGTGCTGGGAATAATTCAGTAGCAGTATGGGGGGGAAATGGATCTATTCTTCACACACCAGGATGTGTACATGGGTAAATATTTAACAACCTGGCAATGAGGGAAACTTTCCCACTATGACTCAAACTCCAGACACAATAAGAAAAAGTATCTCCAGAATTACACAAAAATTTTTACAATTTGCATGACAAGACACCTTCAGCAAAGAAGGAAAACGATTAAAATATGTGTAATAGAGAAATGGCTTCCAAAAATGGAAGAAAAAGACAACCCTTTGGAGAAGTGCTCTAGAAGAACAGAACAATAATTCACAAAAAAACATAAATGACCCTTAAACATGTGAAAAGATAGATATCCAACAGTATCAATCATTATATGAGAAATACAAATAAAATGTCAAAACTACAGTGAGATACCACAAAATCCTACTCTGAAGCAAAACAGTAGGGAAACAGAATTTCTGATACCCTGCTTGTGAAAAATGCGAAATAGTACGACCCCTATAGGGGGGAATTCAGCAACAACTAGCAAAATTACATATGCAATTACCCTTTAGCCCAGCAATCCCATTTGTAGGAATCTATCCAAAGGGTACACTGGCCAATAATAACAATAATAATAAATAATATATGCACAAGGCCATCTAATAATAAATCTAGAAACAATCCAGTTGTGCACCAACAGAGGCTGGTTGGCTAAGTAGGGTGTGGTGGACTGGCCCAGGAGCAGTGTGCCGCTACAAAAACAAAAGAGCAACTGGGGCAAACTACAACATGGATGAACCTGGAAAACACGATGCTACGTAAGAGAAGCCAGACACAAAGGCCAGAAAGCGTATGATTCCATTAGAATGAAATGTCCAGGGGCGCCTGGGAGGCTCAGTCAGTTAACGTCTGACTTCGGCTCAGGTCATGATCGCAGGGTCCTGGGATCGAGCCCCAGGGAGCCTGCTCCTCCCTCTCCCTCTGTCCCTCCCCCCACTCATGTTCTCTCTTGCTTACTCTCTCTCAAATAAATAAAAACTATTTAAAAAATAAATAAAATGAAATGAAATGTCCAGAATGGGCAGATCCAAAGAGACAGAAGGGACATTGGGGTTTGCCAGGGGTTTGGGCGCTTGTGAGAGGGGCCAGAGTGAATGGAGGCTGACTGCTAATGGCTACAGAGTTTCTGTGATGAAAATATTCTAGAATTAAACAAGATAGTGTATTCATAAAGTTGTGCAACCATTACCACTAAGAAAACACTAAACTGTACACTTTAATGGGGTGAGTATATGAATTAGATCTCAATTCTTAAAGAGGAATTCCTGTCCATACAACGATGGCATGATCTCAAGGATATACTGTTAAGTGAACAGAGCGAGGTAAAGAGTAACACGTTTAGTATGCTACTTATCCAACAGGGGTACAATATCTGAACATCAAAATAGATTAAATGCAAAAGGCTGAAACACATCAAATATGTTAAAATCCTTGAGTTCATAAGGACTCAAAAAATAAAATTTAACTGGTCCCCTTTGAAGGACGCTAGAGAACCAAATCCTTACTCTGAAAACTGGTAAATGAAGGGCAAGAAAAAAGCATTTATCCTATGTATGCTATTCAAATTTTATCACATAGTTAATGAGGGCAAGTTTCTCTTTATAAAGTATTTCAGTATTAAATGAGGAAGGAAGGATGGAACATTACCATTAGCAACCATTAATGAATTAAAGATGCAGTGATCATCACAAGATCTTGCATGGTCTCTTCCTTAGCTGAACGAGGGCAGACTTACTATGTAACCAATAAAATATAGCCGAACTGACCATACACAAGTGCCCAGAGTAGGTCAGAAAGGGCATTGTAATCTTCGGTGCTGGTGCGCAGGATCACTGTCTCTGGGGGAAGCCCCGTGAAGACGGCCCACATCAAAAGGAGCTGGGCCCCCACCCAAGACATCTGGCACTCACTCAGCCAGCCTCATGAGGGAACCACCTTGGAAGCGAATCCTCTGGCCCAGTCAACCCCTTGGATGGCTGCAGCCCAAGCCAACACCTGGCTGCAACCTCACACGAGACCATGAACAGGGCCCGCCCACCCAAGCAGCTCTCAAATTCCTGACCAGGAATTTTGGGGTAATTTGTTACACAACAAATGTAACACCCTTTTCTCTCCTTTTATACAAATTGTAAATTCTCCACAACAAAATATTTCAAAATAGTAAGTCGGCTAATTACAGAGAATTCTTTAAACAATTCCTTTATTCTTGTCAGAGCAGACGATAGGTTAAATGGAAAAAGAAAGAGCAAATAAAAACTCTTTACACGTATCTCACGGTCTCTTAGGAAAAGGGTGTCAAAGGTTATCCCAATCCTCTCAAAAAACTCTATCAGGTAGAACTATTACTATTTTGCAAATAAGAAGAATCGAGAAAAATGATAGAGAAAGGATTAACTTTTTCAAGTTGCACCATAGTTAAAGCAGGATACAGAAAGTTCCTTCTTTCTACCATACCTCAAAGCCCTTCTGACCTTGAAATTTCTCCATCCAGCCCATCAGAACCAAAGCTGCTAAGGTCCAAATCTGCAAATTATGTATGTAAATACCACCTTCTATCCCTTGTGAAGCACTTCTCCGCTTCCCCCTTTGCTCACCAACAAACGCAGTGTCATTAGTGTGGCCCTTAATGCTAAGCAACCAGAAATCGCTGAAGGAAGGAAAAAAATGACAAGACCTCAAAGCTCCGATTCATATCCCAGATTTCTGTGTGACTCTGGATGGGGCTGTTCTTCAGGAAACGATCATTAGAGTTAACAGTGGATCAGATGCTCCAAATTTCTCTCTCATTTGTTTTCAGAGAAAAGGGGTGGGGGGTAGCATATGAACCACTGTAATGCTACTATATTTCCTTCCTTGTTCCCAAGGGTAAATCGTATGATCGGGTATTGTATAATCATTTATAAATCACAAAATTAATTTCCAAATATGTTCTTAGAAAGAAAGCCCTAATCTAATTTTTAGAGTCTAACAGATACTATAAGTTAAAACCAGTCTTTTTCAAACAACAAAATTGAATCTTCCATTTTAGGTAACTACTCTTTGTTAAGTGTTTACAACTTTTTAAGCATTGAACAGATTGTTTTACATTCATAATTTAATACAATCTTGTTACATGTTACAAAGAAAAACCTTAGGCCCAGAGAGGTTACGTGACTTGCCACAGGTCAGAAGGCAGGGGATGGCAGGGCTGGGACTCGGAATAACCATAGTGTCAGGCTCCAAAGCCCATCTCCCAACCACTTTACAGAAGAGGAAAACACCCGACAAAAATCACCCCACAAATAAAGCGCAAATGCAAATGTACTGTCTTAAATTCTTCCTCTTTCTGGGTCCATCTGAGCAGGGCTTTGCGCTTCCTTCTGTCAGGTTAGAATGGTAAGTGAGAACGTGCTATTTCCCCAGATCTAGGTGAAAAAGTACAACTAAAGTGCACACACGCACACACAAAATCAACATAGAGGATATTTACATTACTTTCAAAGTTGTTTCTGAGAACAGTTCAGGGGGGCAGGGATGGGGAAGACAGCCAAGATTTCCATGCTAAGGAAAGAAAAAGGAAATAGGGACTCTGGAACTAACTTCCAGGACATATTTCTCAGGCTTAAAATAGGCTTGACCTTAGGATTGTCATGAGAAAAGCCAGAACAAATGAAGTCATCATATATAAACTGTTTGTTCTCAAGAACATGACTAGTGGGCACAGAACACAGAACTAGGTTAAGGGACACCGACTGACTAGCCAACATTGCTCTTTCAGCAGAGAAGTTTTCCTGCAGGTCACACGTTAAGGCTATGGAAGTCACTACAGTCTCGACAACGTTTCATGCAACTTCAGAGGGGTTTCAACCTCAGAGCTCCTTCAAGCTCGCCCTTCCCCAAACTAACTTGGAAAGGGGTCAAGAAAAAAGCAGCTCTCTCTGCAGTCAGTCCATTCGGTTCATTCATTTATTAACTACCAGGGGGTGTGGGCCCTGGGGAGACACAGGGCTGGCAGAGTCAGGCCCAGCCTCTCTACTCTCCTCGAGCTTGCAGAACGGGAGAAGAGGCAATCAAAGACTCAGCGACGTGAAATCCGAGCTGTGTTCCAGAACAGGGTGCCGACAGAGCATACAAGTGGGGACCTGGACCCTGCATGTGTGGGGAAGGGAGACCCAAAGACGGAACAGGAATTGAGTGAAAAGAACGTAAAAAAGTACTTTAGACTGAGGCAATAGTACATGCCAAGTCCGAGGACCAGAGGGACATACACATTCATGAAAACTCTGGCTCAAATAGAACATACTGAGGTTTTTAATACAAATTTTTCCCAAAGGTTAACATACTCACAGAAAAGAATATAAATCATAAGTATGTAGCTTGGTGAATTGTCACAAAACGAACCCACCCACATAATTACCATCCAGGTCACGAAATCAAACACTACCAAACACGGAAACCCTTAGGCTTTCTCCAAGTCACTATCCTCCCTCTTCCCCTACGGTCAGCACCATTTTGACTCCCAAAACCACACCTCTGTCTGATTTTTGAACTTTGTATAAATCATATAATACAGCATATGGAATTTTTTCTCCTGGCTTTGTTCACCCAATCCTTGCTTGTGAAACTCATCCACGCTGCCACGGGTAGCCATGGTTCTTCCATTTTTTCTGCCACAGAGTAGTTCGTTATACGCTTTTTCCACAACTTACTCTTTTGATGGACTTGAGTTACTTCTTGATTCTAGCTATTATGAGTACCACTGCTATGAACATTCTAGTATATGACTTTGGTGAACATACGTACACCTCTCTGTTGGGTGTATACCTAGGAGGAGAACTGGTGGGTGAGAGAACATGCCTATGTTGGACTTAAGTAAATATTGCCAGACAGTCTTCCAAAGTAATTTTGCCAATTTACATTCCTACTAACAGCATACAACATTTGTTTCTTGTTTGGCTGGTTTTTGTCATAACAGAATAACCTATCATAGTCCAGAGAAAATCTAAACTTTTGGTGAAAATTGGCCATGAAAAAGCAAGGACTAAGGGTCCTTTCTCTGGCCTGAACTCCCCACATATACTCCTTTACATGAATTTCATTATTTACCACCCCAAATTCCTAAATTTTACAATGCGTAAAGGCTTAAGACAATAAATTCTGTTACAAAGAGAGATCTGTAACACCCTTATTTCCAGGTCATCAGAAACAAACATTTAGGGACAATATTTTTTGGTCTGATTATAAAATATTCTAGATCACCTATGGCCCCAAATGGCTTTCTAATAGTCACTTAGAAAAGAGGCTGAGTTTTTATGTCACTTGTATGATATTAAAAGGCAGAGAGGAGAGAGCTAGAATGCTCTCCAGCTAGCTTTTTAGACTTCTTTGCCGAGGCACAAAGTAAAAACCGCTCTTCAAACCGCCCACCCTTCTCCACTATGAACATCCCCCGCCCCTAAACAACAAAACATCATACACAAACACAGAGACACCCCAGGAAGAACGAGGAAAAGGGGGCAGAAATTGTGTGAAGGACACTTCCTTCCTTTTTCTTTTTACAGGACTCAAAACCTGTCCCTCCCATGTGCCCATTGTCAAAACAGGAGCCCTGAAGACAAAGGACAGACTGGCCGGGGAGGAGGTGGCTGGGCAATCTCACAGGCTTACTAAGGTGGAGTAGGTGCCTGGCTGCTCAGACACCGGGACAGGGAGGCTCCCTTCGTCAGGAAGAGCACTGTATCCCCAACAAACAATGCTGGCAGACACCGCTTTAGGGAGATTCAGCAAAAGGCGGATGGCTCAGCAAGCAAGGGCAGGATGGGGTGGGGTAGGCTGAGGGTGGCAGCAAAAGATTCAGGCAGACATGTCAGTGTGGAGAGGAAGTCCATGTACGGTGGTAGGACCTAATCCATGAACCTGGGATCAGAAAAGGAAAGAGTGAATGCAAAGAAGGCCTCCACTGTGGGGAAACTGGGGCCCTGGCAGGTGGCCAGGCTAGGATAGAGGAGCAAGACCCATACCGGACAGAATTTAAGACAGGAATAGGTCCACGGCAACAAGGTCCACATATTAGAAATGGGACTGAGTCCCAGAGTGTGGAACTAGAGGGACTTGTAATAATTTCCTCCAACTGAATTGGGGTAGGGGCCAGGTGGTTATCCAGTGAGGAGGCAGAGGGGTCTGGTGTTACAAACCTAACCAAAGTTCAAGGAGAAGGGTGGTGACAGGGAGCCAGGCAGACTGTTACAGCTATCAGCAGAATGAGAGTGGAATTCTGAAGATATATTAAAGCAGATACAATTAACCTATATCTCGCTGTCAAACACATCAAATATCACCTGGCTTCTGACACCTTTCTGGGCCACTAACTGCACAGGCACCAAGGCACCGAGACTCCTGGAAAAGCCCTGAGTAAGACTCACACAGGCCACAGCTGTCCTCACCCAGGCCCCTCCACCAGAGGAAGGCTGCTTCGGATGCCCCCCCCCCCGCCGGAACTCCCAGCCCCTCGACCTCAGGGCCTGAGACACACACCATCCAGCAATGCCACGGGACCTTGACCTCAGGCTCGGTCTCCTCCACTGCAAATCCTACTGTCATCCTGGGCAATATCATGGTTCATATGGCAAGACCACCACCAACTCACTGTTCCTTCACTTTAACTGTGACTGCGACCTGCAGCCCACCCCCCTCCACTGGCACCAAAGCACAGCTACACTCAGGACTTCATCTGGCAGAATGCCCACCGGCTCTCAATGGACCACAAGTGCCCAGTGCATCAAGTCTTCCTCGTATCTATTCGAATTCATAATAACCACTGTTAAGAAAAATAACTAATAACAGGCAACATTAGGGAGTGTATACTATGTGCTATACACAATTCAGAGTGCTTGACATTAATCAATTCATTTACTCCTTACAGCACTGCTAAGATACAGGTGTAATTGTTATTTTCATTTTACATTATTTGAAATCTGAGGCACAGAGAGGCTGAGTAATTTTCCCAAAGTCCCACAGCTATAAACTGGCTATAAAGAGCTGAGATTTGAAAACAGGTGGTCTGGCACCAAAGTATACTCTCTCTCTCTCTCCCCCTTTCTCTTTCTCATTCATTTTGTTACATTTTATCGAACACAGAGAAAAGTATGTAAGTGCATTAATGGATAAATTTTCACAAACAGAACACACCTGTACAAGCAGCACCCAGATCAAGATGCAACATTACCAGCACACGAAACCCTCCCCCGCACTTCCCTCTCGTCAGGACCCCTGTGCTGGTTTCTAAGGGCCTAAGTCGTTCTGCTAGTCTTCCCGCGCGGGCTTCTGCCGCCTTCACTCCTAGCAGGAGCACTGCTGTCGGAGTCCCCTGTGCGGGCGGCTCTGCGCACGGGCACTGGGCTCATCCACACGTGTCCTCCGGCGCCTTTCCCCCAAGCTGCCAGGCCTGCTCTCCGCAGCTCTCCTAGCCCCCAGGCCTCTCCCTGTGCGGCGGCTGCCCTCAGACCCGAGCCCACAGCCCTCACGCTCGTGCTCGCTCGTACCACCGCGTCAGCAGCTAGCGGACATCGTGAGCGGAGCAAAAGTCCACTTCAGATCAGCCCCCGCCCCATACGCTACCGAAGAGATCACACACCCCGCAGCGCGGCCTACGGACGCGGCTGTCCACCCGCAGCTGGCTGCCAGGTGCTGCCCAGCGCCTTCTCAAGAGCCCCGACCAGTCTCTCCCCTCCCCAAAGGGGCTACTCCGAATGTTCCCCCCAAGCTCAGCCCACCTCCCACTCTCAGCACACTTACTCCCTATTTCAGTGAGCAATCCTAAAAACAAAATAAGCAACTGTAGAAGGCAAACTAGAAAAAAAAAAAAAAGTTATTTGTTACAAACGACAAATGGATTAATAATATTCCTTAACTTTTTAAAATTCCTGAATTGAAAACCCTCCAATTCTTTAATACAAAAAGGCTGAAGTAACAGACCGTATACAAAAGAGAAATTACAAATGGTTGATTAACATTTGGGAAAAGACTGAACTCCACTTGTAAATAAAATTGGCCAAAATTAAACATTAGCAATGTTTAATACCACATCCTCCCAGACTAAATTTTAATTCCTGAGTCAAATTAGCAGGGTGCTGGGACCACTGGCTGTGCCCCCCACCCTGAAGTCCATGTATAGCATTCTGCCCCCAGCTTGCACTGAGGGGCGCTCACTACCATGTTTATCATGGGAACATTGCTGAGATCCTCATCCCTTAAAAAGGGCCTAGAAGAGTAATTTCTTAAGGCCTCGGCTTAGAAACTATATTTCTCGTGAGGCACTAGAGCTTATGCTAATCTCAGGAATTCTGGGACTGTTTTCCTGTGCGTTGAGGCTGTGGAAGATCAGAGCCAAATGTGGGGGACCCCCCCCCCCAGCAACCAGGCAAGTCTCTGTGGCATGCATTGCCAAGCATGACCTGACTCCTGACTTAACTGTTTAGCCTACCCGCTGTGTTCCACTCGCCCCAATTCCCTTCTCTGTTTATCTGTGTCTTACTCTAAGTATTCTTTAAATTACCTCAAATGCTTTTGAAACAAAGCAAGGCAGGGCAGTTCTAATGATGCGGTTTTGTCACCCCTCTGCTGTTCTCCATATCCTGAAAGAGATGAGTCAGGCTGGGCTTTCACAGTTTACATTTGCCACCACAGCTTTATGAGGTGTCCGTGTGCTGCGCTAATGGCTTCTTAGCATTCTTAAATGGCAAATTAGCTTCTTGTGCAACAATTCCAAAATACTTAATAGCTTCTTTCCAATTGCCTTATTGAATACCACGTAATTCTCTCAAAATGTTCTTTCATGGGGCGCTTGGGTGGCGCAGTCGTTAAGCGTCTGCCTTTGGCTCAGGGTGTGATCCCAGCGCTCTGGGATCGAGCCCCACATCAGGCTCCTCCGCTGGGAGCCTGCTTCTTCCTCTCCCACTCCCCCTGCTTGTGTTCCCTCTCTCGCTGGCTGTCTCTCTCTGTCAAATAAATAAATAAAATCTTTTTTAAAAAAATGTTCTTTCAGGAAGACCATATGGCATTTTTTCCAAGATGGAGGGGCTATAAAATCAACAAATTTGACAAACTGTTCAAATTCCAAAAGGGCCTAGAACATTCTAATTCAAGAAATAAAGAATTCCTATATGATATACAGATAATACTCAGCAACAAACCAAATGCACTCTACAATGTGTATGATCAGCCTATTCCATACACTTTCTTGATGAAAAAGCTGATTTCTAAGAAGTTACTAAAATGATACATGGGGAAAAGAAAGCACATCAACTATGTTCTGTTCAATCTGGTAGAAGGCAAATAAAAGGTCATAATTGATATGTCAATGAAATTATATACCATTCGATCCAGAGAGACATCATTGTCTAAAGGCAGAAAAAATTAGAATGTTAAAGAACATAGTTATCCCAGCTGTAATTCCAGGAAATTGGAAAGTCAAACAAGGCTAACATCAATTCAGACCCTGCCTGGGTGGCTCAGGTATTCAAAGAAACATCACAGACATGCTAGCAATAAAAAGAAGCAGAACTTAGAGATCCAGGCTCTACCTTTCTCTCTCCCTGCTCCCCTTTCATTTCACAGGCTGTATCAGTTAGGAAGGTTTTGGTTGTAAGTAAAGAAAATTAACCTCAAATTATTATATAATAGATTTATCGCTCACATAAACGCAAAGCTGAGAGTGAGGTCTTGTGAGCTTCAGGCAAGGTTCAGCAGGACCCCGGCTCTGTGACTCTGTAACTGAATTTGTTCCCACCCAGGAGTTGGCTCTGTCCTCACTGGAGGGCGGGGGGGAGATGCCCCCACCCACTCCGCGGTGTGGTTGAGACCATTTCGATCACATGACTACTGAGGAACTAGTAACTGGGACCAGTTATCCCAGGACTTAGGCCTGGGTCATATATCTAATGCTGACCCAATAACTGGGGCAAGGAAGATGTTAGGGACCACCAAGGAACTAGGAGTGGGCTCAATCCCACACAAACTTACAACTGCTGTGCATGGGAACAAGGCAAAGGGGAAGAATTACAGATGTTACCAAAGAGGTATGGCAAAGACTGGCAAACTGCTCAAACCCAGTTCCTCTTCTCCCAAGGCATACAGATAGGTCGTATTTCCCAGCATTCAGTGAACTTAGGCGTGGCCGATGGAATGTGAAAAATGAACATGGACCACCTTCCAGGTCTGGCACCTAAGCACCCCCCCAACACCCTTCATCTCTTGCCCTTTCTGCACGCTTGCCCATGCAGAGATGCACAGTGACCGTGGGAGCCACGTGTTGGAGATGGCAGAGATGGAAGGAGCCTTGGTCCCTGAATCGCCACTTAGAGGAGGGTCTTCCACTGTGATCAGGAACACTATTTTAAATTTTACATGACTAAGAAACTTCCGTCAAGGTTAAGACTTTTGCATATTTGGGGGTTTGTTACAATAGTCAGCCTATCCCAACAGGTGAAAAAATTAAAGCCCACAAGGCTGGATGACTTACCCAAGTTACAGTTAGCCAATGAAACAGAAACACAAAAACACAGGATGCAATGATCTTACCAGTGGAAGGCAAAAACAGAATCAAGAATGCGTCCTAACTATGAAAGGACTGGACAAAAAGAGAAGTAATGAGCAATAGGGGAGTCCTTGCACATCTCTTAGGCAGACTGTACAAGTAAGGGAGAAGGTCAACTGGAAGCCCTTTCTATTTCAAAACTTGTTGAAATTTTCCCACAAGTTGTTATCCATTCTTCTCTTAGCAAACAGAATACATGGAAAGTTTCTCTGATAACTCAGAACACGAACTGCCCCAGAATGAAAATTAGGAACAGTAACTCTCCTTACACATACAAGTGGTACTCATTCTTACGCCGAAAAGCATTTGGGGTTTGGACTGGACCCCGGTTCAGGGGCAGCTCTTGTTCTGAGCAGCAGTCCCTTCCTGTCAGAGCTGCTCCTCCGCCCGGGGCTGTGAACGATGTGCCATCAGGGAAGCCACCCATTGGCTGCAGGTGCGCCTAGCCAGGCCCATTTTGGTCTTTCCCAGGGACTCCTATACTGGAATTAAAGGCAGAGGCTCAGTCCCTCTCCATTGATGAAGCTTTAAATGTGAGGCCAACAGCTGTTAGTGGGCCCTTTTCCTGCCAAGCAGAAAAAAACAGCCCACGAAAATGAAGAGGACACTATGTGAGCAAGGGAGGGAAAGCGAGTCCTCACTTTGTTTGCCCCAGAGCTGGCATACCCCGTCCTTCCCGTGCTGTGGTTTTATAAGCCAGGTTATAGTGGCCCATAAGTTTCACTTCTGGCCTCAGCTGGTTTAGACTGGGTTGATGTCAGCCACAGTCAAAAGAATCCTGACCAATCAGGAAAGCTGTCTGAAAAAATAAGCAACAACAACAAATCATGACATCAAGAACCTCAAAAAATAAAACGAAAAATACAGAAATTGCAAAGTCTAGTATGGACTCAGGAACCAGGCCACTCACTGGGTTTGAATCCAAGCGCTCTGATCACGAGCTGTGAAACCTTGGGCATACTGTGCAACCTCCCACTTGGCTCGACTCTTACTCTGAAGGGTGAACCTTAAAGGATTTTCATAAGGACTACATTAGTTAATACACATAAAGTACTTAGAACAGTACCGGGTACATAGTAAACATTCAATACGTGATAGCTTTACTGTTATGTTACATCAATCTTAGTTGAGTTAGTGACCTACGTTATAGTAAGGTAAGGTGTAACAAGCTAGACCAAAATAGGACTCGAACTGACCATAGAAAAGCACGTTTGTCCCACCCAACCTGACACTCAGCAGCACACCATCAGATCCAAAAGCTCTTTTATTTGTAATAAAAGGGTAATTTCTTCAGGTGCCCACTAAGACGAGGCCACTTCTGCAGCCTCGGACCCCCAGGTACTTAGCAAAAACAGGCTGTGTCAGCCAACAGCACACTCCTCCAGCCCAGAGGCTACCCATTCTCTGCTCCTTCTTCAGCTCCCCCGTCCCCAGGGTCACAGTGAAGCAGCCAGGAGGGCGAACACTGTTCCAGAATAGCCCACAGGGACCTCTCTATCCTCTGGGCAGACATGACATTGACAGTTTGACCCCTTCATCCTATCTTAATCTTCTCTTTCCCTCTCTTTTAATGGAATACCACAAACACAAAAATCTCAGGGCATTTCTTCCAGACACTTCCTCCAACAGTTACCTACCTACTTCCTTCTTAGAGCTCTACCTTCATCAACGTTCTTTTGCTACTTCCGCTGATTAAGTTAGGGAGAAATTCTCAGCAGAGCACTTGTGAGGAAACTGCACAGTCAAAAGTCCAGAGGTCACTCGTCCCCGGAAGTGTGAGTAGTGGAGGTGCTCACCCGTAAGGCGTGGGATTAAGCTGGAGGGGGGTGGAAGCCACATGTGTGCTGGGCTCGGTAGGTTAAAAAAGAGTCTGAATTTGACACTGGGGAGCCACAGAGGGTTTTAAGCAGGGAAGGACACAATCAGACTAGCATTTGATCACTCTGCCCCTTCTCTGAACCTCTGCTTGTAGGGCAGATCCCCTGGCCCTCTGCATGTTGGTTCTGGTGATCTGGGACCCAGAGAAATGCAGCCTGAAGACTTGTTTTACAGAAGAATAGCTTAGGTGGAGTAGGCATTCCAAAAAAATTTCCTCCTGAGGGATAAATAACAGGAAGGTAGCCCACTTTAGCAAGGTGGATCTGCAGTAGTCAAGAAGGCTAAGAACGGTGGGGGCGGGGGCAAACTCTCATGCCACCTTTCAGCTGACTCCAAACAATCTGGTGGGGAAGAGCCAGGGCCCAGTGTAAGTGTCATGGTCAAAGGGCTTTCTAGAGCCTGGCTACGGGACATGTGTGCTGCTCCAACTGGCCAGTGCCTGCACACTGAAGAACAAGTTCAATTCATATTAGCCCTGACCAGAGAGACCACCTCCAGCCAACCTACCTTATTTTACGCCAGCAGAAACTGAGCACGGTGAGCAAACTGCACTGTAGCAAAGCGAGCCCTCTAAACAACTGAACCTAAACCAAAACCCTGTGATTACCCAAGAGATTCACCGTGGGATCTGAAGCAGTCCTACACTGCAGAAATATTCTTGGCTTCTCAAGACAAACACAGCTTTTGGCACTGAAACTGTTTTTTGGTTTACAGGCCAGAAAATCAGTGCACCCCTGTTTATTTTTCCATTATCAGTATATTCGGCAGCACTGAAAGGATTGTAACAGAGCTTCCTTCTCTTCTGACCCACTGGTGAGAAAATATGATTCTGATCAATAAGTGAAGAGAAACAAGAAAACATTTGCCACTTCAATGGTGTATAACAGATTAGAAGGCATCTCCTATGCCTTCTCTTACGTGCTCGCTTTACATACAAGGAACCGTGGCTCACAGACAAGTCACATGATTTGCCCCAGCTCACAGTTAAGTACCAAAGCCAGAATTCAAACCCACATCTTCAGATTCCAATTCTCAGGCCCTCTTTGACGATTATCACAGACGTGCTATGTTCAGATTTCCGAACAAGCACTGCAGAACTAGGAGACAGAAAGACAATTAGAGGCAAACGTACTCTCTAAGAAGCGCATCATCTGAAAAGGAAGTCATCTTCCTCATCTCCACGTTACCTGCAAGTCCTAGCGCACTTCCTGGCCCCCAGGTAAGCACCAGATAGAGGTGTGCTGAATGAGCAACTGTAGTGACCCAGTACTTTGTTATATGATAAAAAATCAGCGACCTCTCAATCATGCAAACTTAACAAACTAGCGTTTTCTATGTAGATGGAGAACTGAGGGAATGCCTGTCATGGAGAAGAAGTGACACTAGAAAGAAGGCCACCAACACATTTCGCAACTCATACTCTGAAAACTCATCTCACTGTAGAGATTAATGTCTAATGGAACGGGAGCCGGGGTGGCTCAGCTGGTTGGGCATCTGCCTTCATCTCAGGTCATGATCTCAGGGTCCTGGGATTGAGCCCCACATCGGGCTCCCTATTCAGCGAGAAGTCTGCTTCTCCCTCTCTCTGCTCAGGCTCTCTCCCTCTGCCTCTATCAAATAAATAAATAAAATCTTTTTTTTAAAAAAATGTCTAATGGAAGTACTTCTTGTATTTTTTTGTCAGTATTAAAATAAGTTTGTTCAGGGGCGCCTGGGTGGCACAGTCATTAAGCATCTGCCTTTGGCTCAGGGCGTGATCCTGGCGTTATGGGATCGAGCCCCACATCAGGCTCCTCCACTATGAGCCTGCTTCTTCCTCTCCCACTCCCCCTGCTTGTGTTCCCTCTCTCACTGGCTGTCTCTCTGTCAAATAAATAAATAAAATCTTTTTAAAAAAAGAAGTTTGTTCATATTGTCAATTATCAATTTTCACCACACAATGTTCTGAGCCTTTTGTAAATACTGCTGGACCCCGCGCCAGGCTGACCCCATGCCGGCCTTCACCCCAAGCCAAGGCTTTACTACAGCTCAGCTCATTTGGAATCTTTGGCTTTTCAAGATCCTGTTTCTTAACACTAGAATAACAAAAAGACATGGCATGAAGGCTGAGGGAGGAAAAGGGAACAAGACTTCCTGCTTTTATCTAAAAATATTAGGGCAGCAGAGGAAGCTGCTCCAATGTAGTGAATGACTACGTAAATAACGTAGGTTTTGACTGCATGCCAACCCCAACTCCGAATGTATGTGTTACAAACTGAAGAAAAAACACATGTCTGTACATGGCTTTACAATGAAAACAGAACCATTTTACAATAATCAAGCAACTCCGTAATGATGTCCAAGCTCAGGAATTCCAGGTGTTCAGTTTCTTTGTTGCTTCTATATAATAAAGCCACTGGACAAGAGGACACATTGCAAACCTGAACTGGACAGTTGTGCGGAAAGTCTGATGCCCAGGCAGCTCAGTGCAATGACCAGAGGTCCACTTCCCAGCAATATAAAAGGTACCGGGGATAAGGGGCAAGTACCAGGTTCAGGTACTTGTTCCCGCCTTGCCAATACTTGCAGCATGATCTTGGACATGGCTCTTAAATTTAGGGCTTCAATTTCCTCCTCCATAAAATAAGAAAGTTGGATATGGTAAAGTTGAAGGTCCCACTATGGAATAAAATTCCAAAAAATTGAAAATGTAACATGTAACTTAACTGAGCCAAGTATATAAATAAAAATGTTTAAAATATAATGCTTTTTCATTATATACTACTCAAAATGCCTGAAAGCCTGCCCAAACAGAATTGTTTTTTTTAAATCAAGACTTAAAAATGGGATTTATTTTTAGAAGTAGAATCTAAGGATATGATCACAGATAAGCATAAACGCTTATATAAGAAGAACATGCATGGCAACCGGGGATGTACTGTATGGTGACTAACATAATACAATAAAAAAAATTTTTAAAAAAACCATACATGGCAGCATTAGTATCATCATATAAATGATGTTTTGAAGAAATTTTAATGACATGGGAAGATAGTTCTAATTTATTATTAAATTTTAGAAGTCAGGATATAAAACTATATAGAAGTATTTGTTTAAAACTTATATTTAACATTTAAATTTAAATTTTCCTACACACGCACAGGAAAAAAGAATGCAAGTAGTTATTAATATACATATTATATACAAATTAATATAAAACATTAATAGGGTTCTTGTTACGGTATATATAGTCATGCTATATATGACTTTGCTTTCACTCATGAATACAGAAAACTGAATTTCAAATTACTACAAACTGAATTCATAGTAATTGACACTTGAAAAGCATGGGTTTACTTATTTATGAAAGACAGCATGTGTGCATGAGCAGGGGGAGAGAGGGAGAGAGACTCTTAAGCAGACTCCCCGCTGAGCACAGAGCCTGATGCAGGGCTCCATCTCATGACCCTGAGATCATGATCTGAGCCAAAACCAAGAGTCAGACATGTAACCGACTGAGCCACCCAGACGCCCCCAAACAACATAGGTTTAAACTGCAAATCCACTTATACCCAAATTTTTTTCAATGAATATACTACAGTATTGTAGAAGTATTTTCTCTTATGATTTCCTTAATCACACTTTCTTTTCCCTAAAATATGTGTTAACTGAACTACCCAGCCACCCCTAAGCGGACTTTTTTTTTTTTAATAATTTTTTATTATGTTAGTCACCATACAGTACATTCTTAGTTTTTGATGTAGTGTCCATGATTCATTATTTGCGTATAACACCCAATGTTCCATGCAATATGTGCCCTCCTTAATATCCATCACTGGGCTAGTCCATCCCCCACCCCCCTCCCCTCTGAAGCCCTCAGTTTGTTTCCCAGAGTCCATAGTCTCTCGTGGTTCATTCCCCCTTCTGTTTACCCCTCCTTCATTCTTCCCTTTCTTCTCTCAGCTCAGGTCTTGACCTCAGGGTTGTGAGTTCAAGCCCCATGTTGGGCTCCACACTGGAAGTAGAGCCTACAAAAAAATTTTTTTTTGAAATATGTGTTAATCAACTATTTAAGTGATCGATAAGACTTCCAGCCAAAAGTAGACTATAAGTAGTTTGCTTTGGGGGAATCACAAGTTATACATGGACTTTTAGACAGGCAAGGGGTCAGCACCCCTAATGCCTACTTTGTTTAAAGCTCAACTGTATATTTTTAACTTTTTAAAAAAATTACCTATAACAAGCAAGATTTATTTTAGAAATGCAAAGTTTTTAAAATATCACAAATCCAATCAGACCATGTCACATCAGTAATTCCAAGAAAAAGCATGTGATTATATCATTCGATGAAACAAAAAGCAAGGGTGGGGGGGAAGGCTTTTGATAAAATTCGACATTTGTAATTTTTAAACACTTTAAAAAGCAGGGACTAGAAAGCTATTTCCTTAATAAAGTATATAAAAGCACACTGTCTTAAAAGCAACAGCCAAGATCACACCTAAGAGTGAGGAACTGGACATATGACCATTAAAATCAGGATAAAACAAAGATGCATGCAAAATCATTATTGTTGACAGTGTTCTGAAACCCCAAAGAAATCCAATAAGGAAACAGATTAAACAGATTAAACAGATTAAAAAGCATTACTTTGGGAAAGGAAAACCCAAAACCATCATTCAGCTAATAATGTAAACATTTATCTAAAAAGCCCAAGACACTATGCACTTAAGATCTATCAACTGAACTACAGAATATTTAGGAAAATTCAGCCACATCAACATATTTTATCTAACTGAAATAATTAAAGATTTATTTTTTTTTTAAAGATTTAATTTATTTATTCAACAGCGATAGAGACAGCCAGCGAGAGAGGGTACACAAGCAGGGGGAGTGGGAGAGGAAGAAGCAGGCTCATAGCAGAGGAGCCTGATGTGGGGCTCGATCCCGTAACGCCGGGATTACGCCCTGAGCCAAAGGCAGACGCTTAACCGCTGTGCCACCCAGGCGCCCCTAAAGATTTAATTTAAAAAAAGATTCTGGCTCCAACAGAATTATCCTAAAAAGACATGAGACCCATGTGAAAATGCATAAAATAAGATAAATGAACCATAAATATCATGTTCATGGACAGAATTCCATAAAGCTAACAGTTCTTCTCAAATCACAGTGGACTGAACTCTAATACAATCAAAATCCCCCCAAAGCTTGGGGGTAAATCAAAATCATGGTAATATTGGGATGCCTGGGTGCCTCAGTCGGTTAAGCGTCTGCCTTCGGCTCGGGTCATGGTCCCGGGGGTCCTGGGATCGAGTCCCACATCGGGTGGGTTCCTTGCTCAGCGGGGAGCCTGCTTCTCCCGCTGCCTGCCACCTTCCCTGCTTGTGTTCTCTCTCTCTCGCTCTCTCTCTGATGAATAAATAAATAAAATCTTTTTAAAAAAATCATGCTAATATTAACATGGAAAAATAGACAAGAATGAGTTAAGAAGGTTTTTTTTTTAAATGGGATAATGAGAAAAAGGATTAGCATTACCAGACACTATGAAAAAATAAAGCTATAAAAATGAAATCAGTTCAGTAATAGTACCAGCGAGACTAGATAACCAAAAACAGACAATCCAAAGATATGATATAGGTGAAAGTATAAACCGGTAGGAAATAAAAATAATTATGCACATAAAAGGTGCTAGAATAATAACTATCTATTCTGAAGCACTAAGATCCTTACCTCACACAAAATACCCAAAAACCCAAAATAAATGCCAGACTTAAAAAACTAAATGTTGAAATTAAATAAACACACAAAAAAATGCTAACATATGAATACTTAACTATATCTGGATGAAAAAGGACTTACACTTCAAAGGAAGAAAAATCAAAATTGTCAGTGTAAAAGAAAAGCAGTACAATTATAAAATCAAGCAAATGCAGATAAACACTGTATTATTAAACCTAAATTGAGGGGCGCCTGGGTGGCTCAGTCGGTTAAGCATCTGCCTTCAGCTCAGGTCACAATCTCAGGGTTCTGGGATGGAGTCCCGCATCCGGCTTCCTGCTCGGCGGGGAGTCTGCTTCTCCCTCTCCCTCTGTCCCTTCCCGCTGCTCATGCTCACTCGCTCTCTCTCTCAAATAAATAAATGAAAAATCTTTAAAAAAAGAAAAAAACTAAATTAAAAGTATACGTGAATTGCATAACTTGGGGTTTGATTTTTTTTAGTGATAGATTTTCTGGATCTATCCACTAAAATGGCTCCAAAACAATGTTTCTCCAGGAATAATGAGCACTCCTAGCACCTGAACTGTAGCTTCCAACTGTATTTCCCACAAAGAGCACCAGGGCACCTTAGAGAAATGGCCCATGTCTGGTCAGGGACAAGGAAGGTACAAGCTGAGCCTGGGACAACTGGTTGTGCTTTCAAAGATGAACAGAATCATGTCAAAAGAATACAGAAGGCAATCTGAAGGAGCCCCCAGTGGCCGCAGGTTTTACCTTTTCAGTCTTTAAAAAAAAAAAAAAAAAGACTATAATATATCCAAGCACATCCAACGAAAAACCCTACGTCCACAATTATATTTTATAAAAATGGAAAAAACAAATAACATATTCATTCCCACTTGAGGCAGCAACTTCTCAACTATTAAAACTGTTAATTAAAGGGAAAAATTTACCCTGCCTGTTTAATAGGAACTATATTTTATAGCAACCAAATAGCCCTGGCCCCAATTGATAAAGGAAACTTCCACTTTGCAGAGAACATTAACTACTGCAGGCAGAAAAGTAAATGAATTAGGAAACATTATCCATTAACCTGGATCAGAATTGTTATTTTAAATAAGGATTATCAATTGGTGCTAAAAGAGGGGGGGGAACTTAGGTGACTGGCCTGTGGTGAACTGAACATTCATATAGTCCTGAGAGCCACACAGATCACTTTCTGGTCTTATGAGGGAACCTGATTCAAGAGGGAGGGCTCAGATTCTCATCACCCTAATCCAGCAGTCAATCTGACCATCTATATAATGGTGGGTCAATCAGATGTTCTGTGTCTTCTCACTTGATTCATGGATCACTAATGATGTATTCTAGGCCAAAATTTGTAACTTTCATCCATTTTAGATACAACTTCTAGTTTACAACAAATATAGCAGAAAGAAGGATACCTAAATGACCCCACAAGAAAACAATAAGACAAAGACAAATCCAGAAGTTAGGACAAAAGTGGTCAGATCTCTATAACAAGTCAGTGTTAAAAAAAAAAAAAAAAGTGGGGGAAAAGGGAAGGGATGTGCTAGGTTAAAAGAAATTAGGATCATAACAAGCAGATATGATGCAGGGAACATCTCTGAGATCATAGGGGATCTCAGTGTAGTATGCTACGGGTATTAGATAAAACATTACTAAAATGAAAATGTACAGATTATTGGCTGAAAAAAGTCCACTGCAAAACAATATGTACTTACAGTGGTTCCTCAAAAAGTTAATAGAATTACCATATTATCTATCAGCTCCACTGCTGGGTGTATATTTACTCAAAAGAATTGAAAGCAGGAACTTGAAGACATCTGTATGCTCATGTTCACAGCAGCATTATTCACAATAATCAAAAGGTAGACACAACCCAAGTGTCCATCAGCGGATGAATGGATTAACAAAATGTGCTATATGCATACAGTGGAGTGTTACTCAGCCTTAAAAAAACAATGAAATTCTGATACATGCTACAACATGGATGAATCTCAAAGACACATCAAATGAAATAAGACCGTCACAAAAGTACAAATATCATGTGATTCCCCGTGTACCAGGTACCTAGAGTAGTCAAAAGGAGAATGGTGGTTGCCAGGAAGTGGAGGGGAGGAGAGAACGAGGAGTTGGTATTTAATGAGTATGAAGTCTCAGTTTTGGAAGAGGAAAAGTTTCTAGAGATAGACAGTGGCAATGGCTGCACAAGAATGTGATTGCCCTTAATGCCACTGAACTGTACACTTAACAATGATTAAAATGGTAAATTTTATATTATAATATACTTCACCACAATTTTTTAAAAACAGCATTACTACTATATGATCTAATTTCAGTGAAAAAATGCACACACATGAACAGGAAAAAATCTGGAAAGATACAAGCTAAATGATCTCTAAGTGGTGAAAACGGCATTTCAACATTAATGTTCTACAATACCTGTACCACGTACTACTTCTGTAGTAAAAGTTGATGTTATATAAAGCAAATAGAAAAAACATGAGTGCTAAATTTGATCTCGTAAAAATATGTCTATGATTTTTAAAAACACACCCAAGAAAAAGGAAAACGCTACAGAAAAAGATCTGCAATAAGCATGAGATCAAAACTTAACAACCAAATGTACTGAAAAAGCTCTTACAAATAAAAATTTTTACACTTTAAAGTCCAAATAGAGAAATGGGCAACAGACTTGAACAGGGAAACACCAATGCCATTGAAGAGGAAGTTCAAGTATCCAATACACACTTGGAAAAAAAACCCAAAGATAATAAACAATGAAATAAACTCAAATTAAATTACCAATAAAATACCATTCTCTCACAATCAGATTGTTGAAAGCGTAAAACGCACTCTCAGATGTTCCTGTGATACTAAAATTTGATCACATCTTTCTGGAGGGCAATTGAACCGTATGTATCATGTGCTTTTAAAACAGTTACAACTAATGAACGACTGATACAGAAAACACAGATGAACCTCAAAACCAGAGAGCCAAGTGGAAGTGTTACATAAAAGAGTACATACTATGGAATTCTGCGGGGCGCAGGGGGCGTTCTGGGATGAGGACAATATTGTATACCTTGACAGAGGTTTGGATTACACAGCTATATGTGTGCATTTGTCAAAATGCAGCAAATGTACAATAAGTATTTCATTACAGTATGTAAATTCTACCTTAAAAGAAAATAAATACTGAACTCTAATGATATTCATGCTGCAGTGCTGAAGAGAAAGTGCACTAATGTCTGCAATTACTTTAAAATGCATCAAAGAAAAGAGATGTATGGAGAGGAGGACGGATAGATGGATATGCGTGATAAATCAAGTATAGTAAAATGCTAATGTAAAATACAGGAGCTGGGCATACCAGTGTTCATCATAAAACTCCTTCAAGAATGTTGTACATTTGGGCCAGCCAGCTGGCTCAGTTGGTAAGGCATGTGACTCTTGACCTCTGGATCATGAGTTCGAGCCCCACGTTGAACATACAGCTTACTTGGGGAAAAAAAAAAAAAAAAAGAAATGCTGTGTATTTGAGATTTTTCATAATAAAGTGTTAAAAATACAAACAAATAGTGAAGAGCCTTTAGAAAAGCCTTCTGGAGCGCTGGAAATGGTCTATCTTGATCTGGATGGTGGTTGTATGTGTGGCACACGTGGTAAAATTTGTATCAAGCTGTACATTTAAGATTTTATACACTTTACTGACTGCATTTATACCTCAAAAAATGTCTTCAATATACAGCAATCAGAATCGGACTTTCAAGTGCATATAATTAATATCCTCAAAAAAATAAGGGAGTATGATGCAACCAAAACACACGAGTAAGCAATAGGGAAGGGAACAAAGCACACATCTTGAACACAAAACCTGTCCAATTGAAGAGCTCAACAGGCTGGAGAGTGGAGGAGACCTTGAGGACTGAGTCAGAAAGCTAGCTACAAGAGTACCTTCCACAGCCCTCCCAGACGATAGCACAGAGAGGGGAAAGAAAAGCAGAGACAAAGGACAAACTGAGATTGTCTAAATCCTACCATTTGAACGGAACCACAGAAAAGAAATGAACAAATGGAAGAGGGACAACATCTGAAGAAATAATAGCTCAATGTTTCTTAGAACTAAAGAACAAAACTGTAAAAAAAAAAAAAAAAGTTATTGGAAGTAATCTACATGGATGTAAGGAAACATACCACCATTTTATGACAAGCTCCTCCTGACCGCAATTTCAGCGACTGTGCAACTTAAGTGATCCTTGCTCCTTTCCCTAGTTTTCAAGCCGTCTACAATGAATGTTACTTTCATAATGCAGAAAAGTAAAAGTTTCCTTTTATAAAGCAAATCCAGAACCAAAGGACAAGAGAGGCTTTTTCAAAAACTCTCACCTTGGGGCGCCTAGGTGGCTCAGTCGGTTAAGTATCTGCCTTCAGCTCAGGTCATGATCCCAGGGACCTGGCATGGAGCCCCACATGTGGCCTCCCTGCTCAGCGGGGACCCTGCTACTCCCTCTGCCCCTCCCCGGGACCTCCCCCCACAATGGACACATGGGCTCTCTCTCTCCAGTAAATAAAATCTTTTTAAAAATTAAAAATAAATAAATAAATAAACTCTCACCTTTTTAGTCTGGCTTTTGCCCCATGCTGTTGTAGTGAACCTACAAGTGGTCACTGCAAACTAGGGCAAGTCAGTTGATGCCTTTAAGTTTTTGCTTCTTTAGGCCTTCAATAGGGACAATAAAATCCCTCCTTCCTACCTCACAGGAGTTTGGGGAACATCAAATAAGATGATGTATAAAAACAGCACTTGGTAAACTGTAGAGTGCTATACGAATGGTGACACGTTATCACAATCCTCCCAAGCTGGTAAACCCCAACCTCTGAGTTGCCCTCCACTGCCCTCACCCCTCACTCCCCAAGTCTGATATGTCCCCTAGTCTGCCAGCTCTTCCTTCACTCATTCCCTCCTTTCCCAAACCACCACACTACATTACCTATACCTGATTTTGCCCTATGCCTGAACCACAGCCACCACCCCCGGGTAGTGCCCCACCTCTAGCTTTTCCTCACCCCAGCCTCTGCAATTTCTTCCTAAAACTTAATCTTCATGAAACAGGTCTACCCTGTAACCACCCTGCTGAAAATGAAAAGCCTTTGGGAGTTGTAGAGGTTTACAGGATGGACTTCATGAACTCCTCCTCCCCACTCCCCCACCCCCTTTCAGGCTCTCCCTCCTACCTGTGGTCAGGTTCCCCAAATTCTGCACAACAAACCAACACCGCCCACCCCCATGAACATCCCCCTATTCTCTCCCTATCCAGGTCCTCCCAGTCTTCCCTAGGCGGGGGCGAGGGGTTTAACCTGCATCTTATGACCAATCCAGACTCAGCTCCTGCCTGTTCTCTAAACATGCTCTCCATACCTCAGGTGCTAGCCTCACTTCCAGCTAAGAGGCCTGCCCCACCTCTCCAGGGAGAACTGACTACTTGTGCCCTGAGGGCAGGGCCTGGCATAGCCCTCCTACATCCTTTAAACTAGGCGCTGGAAATTAACCTGTTAATCATTTTAGTACTTAAAAAAAACTTTCTTTGCCTAACTGAATTTCATAATTACTTCTTTGGTTTTCTGTGTAGCTGTAATACCTATGTGTATATTCTATCTATTTACACATAATATACTGTTTAGCTATTATGCTTTAAAAAGTTATACTTTGTAAATTCTTCTGTAACTTTCTCTCAACATTGTTTTTGAAATTGATCTATGTTGACACCTGAAGCTATAACCCATTCATTTTCAAAGTTATGAAGTATCCCTTTTCAATATATTTGAATATATCACAACTTATTTATCCACTATATTGCTGATAGATATTGGAGTTTAATAAAAAGGTTGCTATTAGAAGCAATGCTGTTATGAGCATTCTTGTACATGTTTCTAGTTCACATGTACAAGCATTTCTAAAGGTGAAACTGCTAGGTCATAGGGTCACACGTTCAACTATACCTGGTAATGACAATGGTTCTTCCGAGATGAATACTTCTACCTACAGTGTTGAAGACTGCCTCAAATACGGTCAAGCTTTTAAATGTTTCCGATCGTGGGTGTAAAATGTTATTTCACAGTAGCTTTAATTTGCATTTCCCCAATGAGGTCTTTTCATGTGTTTATTAGCCATTTGGTTTCCTCTTAAATAACAGGCCAGTCTGTGTTTTTCAACTGGGCTGTCTTTTTCTTAATTGACATGCAGGCGTTCTACATATATTCTGGATACTAATCCTTCATTGGTATTACGTGTTACAAATTTCTTCTTCCAGACTATGGTTTTCCTTCCTTTTCACTCTCCTTTGATGAGAAGTACTTTATTTTAAGCTAGTTGAATCTGTCAACCTTTTCCTTTATGGCAAATGGTTTGTGTAACTTGTTTAATAAGCCCTTCCTTACCCAGGGGTCATGAAAGGATTTATATTTCCTTTTAAGAAAAAAGTGTTATAAACTTCAAAAAGGAAGTTACATAAGCGATCAATAAGCACATAAATAGTACTCAAAATTATTAGCCATTGAGGAAATGCAAGTCAAAACCACAATGAGAAACCACTACACATCCACCAGGATGGCTAAAATTAGGAAACTGATAACACCAAACAGGGGCAAGGATGTGGAGCCACTGAGCTTTTATTATACATTGTTGGCAGGAGTGTGAAATTGTAGAACCATGTCAGAAAAGGTCAGGCAGCTTCTTAAAAAGCTAAACATACACCTATCCTGTGATCCAGCAACCCTGCTTGGTATTTCCCGAAAAGCAATGAAAGCATATGTCCACAAAATAATTTACACTAGGGTATTCATAGCAGCTTTATTATTAATAGCCCAAAATTAGAAAGAGCCCTGTTGTTATCCATCAACAAAAGAATGAAGAAGTGGACTGGGATCTAGTCGTAACAACAGAATACTACTTAGCAAGAGAAAACATGCAACAAGTGTGTGTAACATAGATGAATCACGGAAATACTGTGCTGAGTTCAAGGAGCCTTATACAAAAAATACATATTTTAAGATCCTATCGATATGAAGCCTAGAATAGGCAAAAATAATTTATAATGTATAAAAATCATCACAGTGGTTGCTGGCAGGTGGGGTTAGGCATGGGGAAGGAGCATAGAGAACTTTCCGCTGGGGGACAGTAATATTCTGTGTCTTGGCAGAGATTTGCACTTAGTATATACATCTGTCAAACAAAAAGGAAACAAATTTTGAACTCTAGTAAGTGACAGGCTTACTGAAGTGTTCAGGAGTTAAATACACTGATGTCTGGAACTTTGAAATTCATGTAAAAACAAAACACTGTGATGGACAATGGGATAGAAAGAGGTGATAAAGCACATAGGGGAAAATGTTAACTGCAAATCTAGGTGGGAGGTAGATGGGTACACATTCTTTCAACTTCATGCTTGAAATTTTTCACAATATTAGGGAAAAGACAAAAACATTTTCAGAAGGAACAGACTGGCTTTAAAAAATAAGCGGATATATTTGAGCAAAGTTTGCCTTTGAGAGAGGTGATGGAAAGAGCAGCTCAATCCTTACACATGGCTGGTGCTTGGAGTTTGCAAAAACGCTTTTACAAAGATCATTTTAAGTGATCCTACCAAAACCTGGGTATTCTAGTCTCATTTTACGCTTGAGAAAACTTGGGATCGGAATTTGCCAAATATCACACAGCCAGTGCCTGATGGAGCTGGACCTAACACGAAGGTGCCTGGCTCTTCTGTGGTCTTTCAAACACACCTCACTAGGGAGTTACCATCCTCCCCAAACAACTGAGGGCAACATGCAAACTGCTGATGTGCCACTACCCCCTCGGGCTGTCCCACCAGCAGAGTGCGAGGAGAAGTGGCTCCTGTCCCTAGCGGCACATGAGGGAGAGACACAAGCAGACAGTAAAGAAGCATGAATTCAACAGACCCAAGGGCTCCTTCAAACCCATTCACCACAAAAGCACTGGCAAGCCCCACTCCCCGAGTTCTTTGAGGCCATCTTCAAAGTTTAGGGAAATCTGTGACATCCTTCCTGTCTGTGTGGTTGGACAAACTGCATATGATGCCTGTAGCTAAGAAACTGCAATACAAAACTTGTCAAAACCCTTCTCTGACACTCTTCTTACCAGAGCAGAACACAAGCAGAACAGAAGGAGGGGGCCCAGGAACATTGCTCAACCCTAACACAGCCAGAAGTGAAGGCAAAAGCTTTAGCAATCACCCCACACATTAATCACTGGCTTCAGGGTATTTTGGCTTTTTGTGAAAGCACATACAACACACCCCAACAGTTTTTGTTAAATTTAAACAAGGTGAGATAGCCTTAGAGACTGGTGCATTTATCCAAACATTCACTGAGTGTGCTAGCCGCTTTGGGAAATGTAAGTAATCTAGGACGTAGTCCTTGTCCTCAAGAGGCCTATAATCCCACAGGAGGCTCAAGTCAGATCTCCTAGGCCTGCAAGGGCTACAGGGGAAGATCCTAAGAGCTGAGAAAAGAGAGTGCAAGTACAACCAGGGGTTCAAGAAACATTTCAACTGGGCCTTGAAGATGCACAAATGCAGAGCTGGGGGCAAGGAGTGCTGTGCTCTGGGCAAAGCTGATGGGAAGAACTAGCCCCAAGAGGGCTCCTGGTTAAGGAAGGCTACCTGAAGCCTGGGCAGGAGGAAGGGAGAGTGAAAAGGACTCCCGAGGGAGGCCTGCCAACTCATGTCGGGAGAGCAAAGAGAACAAATGAGAGGGCCTCACGGAGGCCTGACTTCAGTTCCCTGGGGCAGGGTCAAATATGGCCTCGACTCTCACAAACTTGGGAACCTAAAGCAGGGCTGGAACCAATTTCCCCAGCAAATCATGACTTAAAATCCTGATAATGTGGATTCAGGATGCCTGCGCAAAACCCGACCTGTGACATCTGCAACCTAGCAGAAAGCCAGAGGATGGGAAATGCAGTGGAGATAGGGAGTTAACAGAGAACAGCCCAGGAGCAATGGGTTTGAACACCGCCCTAACTGTAGGAGTGTGGGTGAGTTTCTAACCTACAGCGCCTTATCTGCAAAATGGAAATGACACCAGTCACCTCACAGGGTTGTAAGGATTTCATGAGATAACATCTGCAAGACATTCAGCAGAACGCCTGCGACATCAAAAGCATCCAAGAAATGGTGGATATTATAATATGAATAGTCTGCACTCCAGGAACTTGAGTCCAGCACCTCCTACCACCTCACAGCACTGAGAAACCAGGCTGAAGCCGCTGACCTTGGACAAGACCAAGGGATTACTCATGTTCTAAGCAACTTCGCCCTCTCTTCTTTGATTTTTAATTTTAATTTTTAAAAAGTTCTGTCCTTTAAGGCATTTTAGGTTATTCTGAGACATCTGTCTCACCCTGTAGACTCACATCATGAAACTTCCCCTATTAAAGAGCCCATCCCAAATGGGCAAGCTGTATAAAGGAAAAAAAAACTGTCATAAGCTGTTTCACAGGGAACATTTGTGTCAGAAGGCACCATAGGCCTCATTCCAACCCTCACTTCAGCAAGGAGGGTCTGGACTAGCCCAGCACAGGTCTGTGCTGATGGAGTTGTGACATTCAAAACATCTACCTTAAAAACCACACTTGATGTTAAGGTGGTAATGATATTAAGGACTAAAACAATATAGAATATAAACGCAAAGTATTTTATGTATATAATAAGAATTGAAGAAAATGGAAAAGCAATATCTACAGAGATAGATTATAGTCACATATATCAGGAACAGAAGGTTAGGTCTCATTTTGTCAACTACACTTTCAGAAGGAAACTTTCAATAATTCCATAATCTACTCAGAGTCAATGACCCTTAGTGGGGGTAAAAAATCAGGCAGGTCACACAGAGAAATTTGCTTTAGGTAAGGAAAATATAAAAATGTGATTAACCCACTTTGTACATTAAGAGCAAGCAACAAATTTTATTCCATAGCTAAGAAACACCAAGAAACCACTAAACTTTGGGGGACATTAAGCTGGTTAGTTTGGCCAGTTTTGAGGAGGAAGGGAAGAAGATGAAGGTGGTAAAAAATATATATATATAGATATAGATATATGAGAAAATTAGGGGAAGGAGAAGAGGACACAAGTGAAGACCAGTGACAGGATTAAGAGTGGGCATGAGTGGATTCTGAACGCTCAGGCCAGGAACCCTCAGTGAGAGGTCGGTGTGTGGCCTGCTATTATCTGTCACCTGCTGCGCACTGCCCACCCAGCTACACGAATCCTTCTTCGGAGGGAAATCTACCCTGTTCACCACGGTAGAACTGTATTATTCCCTGGTATAAATGCTCTGAAAGGGCAATAACCAGAAATCTCCACAAAACCAGATCTAAATTCTCCAGCCTCCACTCAAACTGGTTTCTCTTTCCTTTCAATGGGCTGGGTGGATTTTCCACTTCTCCAACCTGGTTCACACAATTCTCTAATTCAACAGATGTCTGGGGAAGGCCCACTACGTGGGGGGATACAGCACTGAACAAAACAGATGTGAATGCCACCCTCACAGAGCTGTTTAACGACAAATGGGGGGGGGGGGAAATCACAGCAGTGCACTGGGTGTTTGCAAAAGGGGAGGGGGGCACAGGCTCTCCTCTGACACTCCTGCCTCCACATTCAAATCTTTCAAGGGCAACTCAAGTCCTAGCTAAGGAAAGGGAAGACCAAGTAAATCCAGACTGACAATCAAATATTGAAATGTTACAGTTAAAGCTCAAGCTGATTAAAAACAAAACTGTAAGTGTTCAGACTGAACACAGTATTATCTGCAACCACACAGACTATAACTTCTGAAATAAACAGAACATTTTTAGTAACATTTAAATTTAAGTTCATATAAGATGACCCAGCCTAACGTATGACAAGATCCTGAAGTACCTTTGGAATCATTAAGAAGCAAATTACGTTTATTGTGTTCTGTTAAGTATATTTCTTGTACTTTGAATATTGGCATCTCATGTTAGGAATCATGTCCTAACATGTGGCCTAAGATATAACTCCATTAAAAGGCTCTATAATCGAACAAGCTTAGGAAATGCTGTACACTCTAAACACCATTTGGAGATTCACAGAGAATTTTAAGAAATTAAGTTTTCTGACAAATCCTGCATAAAAGAAATCTGCCGATCTTAATCTGAGCCAATATTTCCCAAACTTATTTTGACATGGCTCCTTTTATCATTTATATTTATTAACAGTCAACAAGTTGCTTCAGGGAACACATGCAGGATACACTATGGTACAGGGGACACACGACTTAATCTGAAAATGCAATTATCAATCTCCCAAGCATTTTGATGAACTAGTGTTTTCAAATGTCCTATTGAAATACAAAAACTTCCCTCAATGAATTTTTTTGAAATCCAGTGATATGCTAATTTACTGTTTTTTTTTAAGAAAAAAATTTTTAATTTTTTAACCATTTTATTTATTTGAGAGAGAGAGAGCAGGGGCAGAGGGAGAAGCAGACTCCCCACTGAGCAGGGAGCCCTGGGATCATGACCTAAGCGAAGGTAGATGCTTAACTGAGCCACCCGGGCGCCCCAAGAAGAAATAATTTTTAATAAACTAAAATTGGATCTTGGTATATTAATATAAAGGAATTCAAATTAATTGTATAATAATTTGATTTTGCTAAATCACTGGAAGTTGATCTTCTCTAAACATTTTTAGATTTCTAGAACATATCTGATAATTTCAAAAGATTCATTCCCTTGGGGTGCCTGGCTGGCTCAGTTGGTGGAGCACGCAGCTCTTGATCTCGGGGTTGTGAGTTCGAGCCCCACACTGGGTGTACAGATTACTTAAAAATAAAATATTTTTAAAAAATAAAGATTTTTTCCCTTAAAGAAAAAATAAGCTAAAAAACATGCTGATATTTACCTCTGCCCTATTACCTGAAATGCCTACATACAAATATCTGTAACTGAGATGTGGTATCAACATGTACAGTTTGTGACTAACAAACATTTCTGTGGTTGTGGTGTTGTTACTTATAATTTGACTCCTCCTCTGGAAATACTAATATTATCTTAAAGCCTATTTTGGAGGTTTTATGGACTAAAATTTCAGTGACTGAAAAGTTTCATCGTTCAGGTAAAATAAAGAGCCTAATTCAGCAAACATTTATTCAGCAGCTACTATATGCATGCCAATGGATTAAGCACTGTAAATGATGAACGTATTTTTCTGGGCCCCAACTCAGGACAATGGTCTGACGATGGGACAGAATATGTAAGACTCTTAAGAACTCAGGGGCCCTACAGACACTGTGGAGAGCAGAACAAGCTGCTGCACTGGAGAGGCTTATAAGACACGGAGTTGAATTTTAGGACACCTGCACCACCCCAGAAAGGCAAGACACAGGGCCTCTTTCTAAAAAGGCTAATTTAGTGACCTAAAAGTTCATTATTAGTTAATGCAAGATAACCAGTATTAGATGTGGGTCAAAAACCTGAAAGCTGTTAACACTTCCATATTCAACTTCACAGGTGTAACGTTTTCTAAGCCAATTACAGAGGCTTAATGTAGAAGCGCCACGCTGACATTAGGAGCAGCTGGGGTTCACAGTCACAGGTTTCTTCAAGAATCTACAGAAGGAATCCAACTTCTGATACTCAGAACAAAGTTAGATTTTCACCTAGGGAATTGGAGGGGTGGGGAAGTCACTTCATCTAGGTTATGCAACACTGAAGGCAACTTTTCACTTTCATATAGAAAAAGTCTCATGGACGACTGCCAGAAATTTAACTCAGAAAGCCACCAAACGGTATCAAACTTGGGAGGTCCAGCAATCCCCAGTAAGCCAGAAAATCCAAACAATTTTGCAAATGACTTTTTAAAAAGCAGCAGCAATGAGAGGGATTATCAACGATCTGAGGCCATGCACACCAAAATTTTTTTTTCTAGTTTAATGAAACATAAACGCATGAATTCCAGTTCCACAATTTCAAATATCTGTAACTGAGATGTGGTATCAACATGTACAGTTTGTGACTCTTTCCAGAGAACTGGAAAGCTGTTGCTGTGCGCCTTAATGAACATCTCCCACACACACCCCCGCCGCCTTTTTCATTATCTTTCCTTTAGGAAATCTTAACGAAGACTAAGCCCAGAAACTTTGACAAAACATAAGGCGATGCGCGCTGGAGAAGACACACAATTGTGAAAGCAGTCACAAAATGTCCCAGTCAGACTCCTTAATAAAAAATTAACTTTGTTCTGAATGCTTCAAAAATCGCGTTTCTGATAGTATTTTCTCACTACGTAGGCTTTAAACACAACACGTATGGTAATAACCGTGAACCTCAAACACATGTGCAATGAAGCAGAGCTGATGTTGCTTCAGATTACGTTTTAATAGTCCCAGAGAAACTGGGACACTGCAACTGCATACATGTGCAAAGCTGACAGAGGGAAAACAAAACAGGGTGGTAGGATCCAGCGCCGCGGCTTCCCGAGGCTAGCCGCCCTTCCATCACGAGAACCCAAAGAACAAAGTTCACGCCGATTTAACGTTTCGGGGGCGCGCCACAATATCCGGGGGTTCCCCGCTCTTGGGTAGGGAAATGACTAGAGCGCCACGGGCAAGTTCACAGCGGGGCCCCGCCATCCGAGACGTCGGATGGGTCCCGGGAACCGACGCTGCGGCTCGGACGGCGTCCTGCTCGCAACCCTACCGAGGAGGGTCCGAGGACGCGCGGCTCCGGCTTCCCCAGGGCCGCTGCTCCGGCAAGCGGGCGCTGGCGCCCCGTCAAAGTCACCCAAAGCCGGGCGAGAGGGCACCGCCGACCGGGAGGGAGCCCCGCCCGGCCCCTGCAGGAAAGTTGCCGCCCGGCCCGAGTTTCGCCGCGGTCCTCAACCCCCGGAGCCCCAGCCGCCCGCCCGGCGCCCCTTACCTTCCTGCCGCTGCCGTCGCGAGGCTCGGACTCCGCGAGGCCGGCGCCGCGGGCCCCGGGTGAGGCGGTGGTCTGCTGGCCGGGTGGGAGGCGCGGCCCGGCGGGCGGTGGCGGCGGC
>NC_048226.1:4443664-4465235 GCF_002007445.2 Ailuropoda melanoleuca
CGCCCCGCGAAGAAACGCCCCTGGCCCGAGCGCCGGCGGCTGGGAAGGCTGGCCTAGACGCTCCTGCCGTTGAGGGGTGGGTGTCGAAGGATGCCCGTCGGGGCGGCGAGGCCGCAGCCTACCGGGTGGGGACGGAGCCGCCGGCTCAGGCCGGGTTTCGGGCCGCGCCGTCGAGAAACGCTGAAGCGGCTGCGCTCACCGGGGAGCTGCCGGCGGCGCGGCTCCGGCTCCGTGCTCCGGGCCGGGTCTTGCCGGCAGCACGCCGCGCCCAGCCCCCAGCGGTGACCTCCAGCGGGTGCTGGCGTCAATGCAAAGCAGCTGGGGCGCCCGCCGCCACCTCCCGGCGCCGCCGAACACTGGGCATGCGCGGCCACGACGGGAGGGGGCGCGCGGCCCCGCTGCGGGGAGGAGGGAATGGACTTGCCCAGGGACACACAGCCACCTCGGGCCCGAGGCCACAAAAATCCGGACCGCTCGCTCGAAACCCGGCTCCGTAATTTAGCAGCTGCGTGACTTGGGTCATGTCACTAGCGCTGCGCCTTGGACCTCTCATTCATTAACGAGGCCGGCGGACCTCCGTTTGGGGTGGTGACCGGAGGGCAAGGAAGGCTACCGCACTCCGGGTCCCGGGCTGGTGGGGTCCAGGCGTTATCGCCAGGGCCGCAGTGCCCCGTGCGCTCCCTCGCGCGCCACGACCTGGAACGCCAACGCCAGACTGCCCAGGCGACCCAGCGGCCGCTGCACTGGAAAGCCACGTTTTCGAGGCAGGCGGGGGTCGCTGTCCTCTCACCTGGCGCCCGGGACCCCAAAGTCTCCTTGCTTGCGGGCACAACGCGGCGTCCGCCGTGCACAGTGGGGCCTGTGAGGCTGCCAGACGCGTTGTCAGAACCGCAACCCCCCCACACACACATACACACCAGCAGCTCGCTGTGTGACCTGGGGCGAGTCTCGTAACCTCTCTGTGCCTGAGGCTCCAGCCCCAGTCTTGTGGAGGACGACGCCCCTGGGTGTCCATCGCATACCCCCCGAGCGGCCCACCTCGGGCCTGCCCCCACTCCCGCTCTTCTTGCGACTCCCGGTCGGGGGAGACCCCGGCGAGGCCGATTCCTTCCTTTCCTCTCCAGCCGTCCACACCTTTCCTAACGCGGCCCTGCAGCGACCCTGAGATGCCGCCGCTTGCGCCTCGGGCCGGCTACTGTGAAGACCCGGAGGCGAACTTCGGACTGGAGTCCCTGCCCTGGCGCTGGGAGTGCGGCCCAGGCTCAGGTGCCGGGTCCCCTGCGCGGCCCAAGCGCCAGAACGCTAGGGAACCCAAGATCCGCAGCCCCGGCGCCCCTCCTGCCGCAATCTTCCGGGCCGAGGTGCCCACTGGGCGGTTTCCAGTCGGCGGCGGAGCAGTAAGGCAGGGTAACCCGAGAGCGGCTTGGTGCTGTTAGCCCTCTTTACTAGCCAAGCGGGCCCAAACCACAGGCACGTGACTCCATTATCAAGTTTAAGCACGTTAAGCAGTAATTATATTTATGCCTCCCTACCTTATAAAAGTACCACCGGCTCAATGAAGATGTCTTGAAAGACACAGGAAAAGATTCTTATTATGACCCGTTATTCCACCTAAATTGTGGAGTGTTTACTGCCTTTGTTCTGCAGATTTTAGAAGGTAATTTCCAAGGCAGAATCTGGACCCTTCTAAATAAAGAGTTATTCAAGAAGAAAACGCTTTGAACCATCAGAATGCACGAAAGTCTATCGCGTGCCCTCTGTCCTCTCCGCCTGGCCAAGAAGTCAGGCCTTGATGACTCTGGGCACTGACCTTGCCTTCTACAGCTCCAGGCTGTTCCAACCCTCCCTAGTCCCTCCCTTCACAGACAGCACCTCGGTGTCCTGGCCTTCCTTGAAAATCCTTGAGCCCTGAGCTAATGAGGGGGGTGGGGTTGCTCTTCCCTGCCCTCACCCTGCTGGCTCCCCAAGCTGCCTGTGCCTTGGCAAGCTGGTCATTTAGCCTCTTTGTTCCCAGAGTCCTGCTAGGGAGCAGTGTTCACTGACTTCCAGCTCTGCAATTTGGAGACCCTAGACTTAGAGACCCTAAAGCTAAAAAGGATGCAGGGGCAGACAGGAAAGGAGTCATCTGTCTACTTCTGGGGTCACAGAAAGCAAACCCCACTCTCTTTTTTCCACACTCAGGAACACAGTCTGGGATGCTTCAAGCCCCTAACATCAATTCCACTCTGCCCCACCTTCCCCAGCCATAACCTGAACCCTGAGGTCCCTGAACACTTCATCCTATGAAACCCATTCTGCCAGGCCTCGGTGACAGTGGACAGAAAAGGGACACATCGACAGAAGTAACCCAAACTTCACGGTCATGTGCCACCCATTACTTCACCCAGGCCTCCCAGGCCCCTACAAAGAATCCCACTGCTTGAAGGTGTCTGAGGAGCTCATGAACAATCCCCCCCCCGCCGGAGGACAGGCACTCCCCACCATGCCAGCCATGTGGATGCCTCAACGTCCACGTGCAATAGAACATGCTCCACCACGCCCAATCCATTCCACCCAGTGTGCTCCCCACTACCACCCAGGCAGAGCTGCAGGACCCCCACAAGGCTCAGCCTTGTAGCTAAATGTCTACTTCAGTTCTTACTCCTAGGGTCAGCATAAGGTCAGTGCGGCTGGGAAAGGAGACAAACCAACGGGTAGATGCCTGGGCCCAGCCTCTCCCACCGCCATGGTCATTCCCAGGAGACCCCGCGGTGCTCACAGCCCACTTCCCCGCCCCTCTGCCCATTAGAGACATGAGGGTGTGGGTTCCTGCACAGTTTTGTTTATCTAACATCAGAATCTCCTCGGTTTCCACACTGCTTCCACTAAAGCTGATCCTTCCTAAGCCAGGTCTCCTTCCTGGCTTTACTGCCTTTTGCACCCAGGAGTCAGCCCTTCAAAGACTGTGCCTAAGGGACCCAGACCCCTACTCCTCCCCTCGCCTTCCCCATTGAACTGGGCTGGAAGTGGCACAAGTGACAGAGGAAGGAATGTCTGAACCCCAGCCCTGCCCTATGTTGTCTTCCAGGGCTGCTTTCCTCCATTATAAATCCAGGATTCATGATATCTATCTCACTGGGATTAAAGATGCGAGCCGATGTCACATGCACAGAACTACTGAGCCGCGCGCCTTCCTTAGCTCACCGCCTTCTTCCAGGGCCATTCAACACCACCTTCCTCCAGGCCCACCCCAGCCTGCTGGAAACCTCTGGAGGACATGAAATCACCATGAGGATCAACACCCTACAAATCTGTGCATCAGACTTCATCACGTTAATTTCTCTTTCAAAACTTTGTATCATGTGACTTTTTAAAAATGTCATTTTAAAATTACACATTCTATAATTTACACATGAATACATGCTGGGAAAATAGTTTTAAAAAATCAAATGAAGCAGGAGTACATAAAGTGTGCAGAAGCAAAGGAAAGTCCCCCCCCTTCCTTCCTTCCCTCTTGCTAACAGTTTGGACCATATGCTTCCAGACCTGTTTCTATGTTAAATATATTACACACACACACACATGCACGCAGAGCTGTTACAGTGCCACAAACAGAGCTGCAGTGAATATCCTTGAATATATCTTTCTCTGTAGGATGGACTCCTAAAAGTTGAATTGCTTGGTCAAAAGGTATGTCCCACCCTATGCCAGCTCCAGAAGGGATGAAAAGATAGAAAGAGGGGCGCATGGGTGGCTCAGTTGGTTAAGGGTCTGCTTTCAGCTCAGGTCATGATCTTGGGGTCCTGGGATCGAGGCCTGCATTGGGCTCCTTGTTCAGCAGGGAGTCTGCTTCTCCCTCTTCCCCTCCCCCTCCCCTGCTCATGCTCAGTCTTGCGCGCTCTTGCTCTCAAATAAATAAATTCAAAAAAGAAAAGGAAAGAAAAACAGAAGGAAAGAGCCGAGCCAGGGACAAAGGATTGAGAAGAGGAACTCCCTGGATACCCCCTGTGCTCCTGAATAAGGGGGGCACCCAGCCAGCCCCAGATGCAAGGCCTCTCCTGGACATCTTCTCCGGACTCACAGGCCTCCTTATCTTTCTCTCTCCTGGTACTCCCACACCTTCAGTAAAGTATATTTTATTATTCCAGCCTTTCTCAGATAAGGGAGAAACTGAGTGACCACTCTTAGGCCAGAAGGGTAAGGAGCGCCCCCTAGAGGCCAGAATAGCGGGGGGAATAAGCCCCTAGGACACTGTTCTCTACCACCAGAATGCAGGTGTGCACCTGCATTTCTCTCCTCTATTTGGCTCCAGACCTTGGTACTTGTAGTTCACTTAGAGTCGGGGATTAATAACCCAATGTTGACTCCCTTCCTCAAAATGACCTGGAATCTCAGACTTCTTCATTTCCAATAAAGCGCTCTGTCCCCAGTACCCGTATGCCCCCACCCTTTCCCCCTAGACACAGGGGTCAGATCCTTTCCTGCCAATTGGATAAAGTCCAGAGTTCTTAGCACTGCCAAATTTGATTGTAAATATCAGAAACCCAACTCCACGTAGCTTAGCAAAAGTAGATAATTATTGGTTAATTTCCTCAAAAGACAGGAAGGGCAAGGGGAGCTCAGCATCAGAAACACAGATAAAACAGACCCAGACACCACTAGGACTGTCTCTTGATCCTGACACCTTGACCTTCCAGACCAGGTTTGCCGGCTCCCATGGCTTGGGAGCCCTGGCTTCCGTTTTCACGACCCCTTGACTACCCTGTTGGTTTCCACTGCACCATGAAAGTTCCTTGTGCCAAGTTCCTAATACGGAGTGTCCCAGGGGTCAGTCCCTGCTCCCGAGGCTGGCTTCAGGGGCATGACACCTGTGGGTCACAGGGCCCCAAGCTTAGAAAGGCCCCCAACTCTTGGTTTAATGCTCAGCTATCACCATCATAATACCTGTTGAACAAAGAGCCCCACATTTTCATTTTGCACTGGGCCCCACAAATTCTGTAGCTGGTCCTGTCTACCACTTCTAAAAAGTGCACTTTCAGGCTGCCTGGGTGGCTCAGTCTTTTAAGCGTCCAACTCTTGGTTTCCATCAGGCTGTGATCTCAGGGACTTGAATTGGAGCCCCATGCTCCCCGCTTAGCAGGGTGTCTGCTTCTCCCCCTCTCCCTCTGCCCCTCCCCCTGCACTGTCGCTCTCTCAGATAAATCTCTTTTTTAAAACAGCGCACTTTTCCGGTGTGTGTAGGGGAGAGAAGCATGGGGGAGTGTGTGGAAGAATCTGGTGCCCCAAGAGAAATTCATGGGCTCTGCTCCTGCAGCTCACGTTGTCACATTGGAGTGACCGTCCTCGCCTGCCACTGCTCTGGACCCAGGGCACACCACCTTCCCCACCACCCCCTTGGCTCAGTCCTGGGCCCTGTGGGTGGGACAGTCCTCAGAGACCATCTCCGCAGGAAGCGGGCATGCAGAGGGTCAGCTGACAGCCGAGGTCACTCAGCCAGATGGTGCGCAGCTAGGATCCCCAAGGTCCTCCAGCCCCTGGTCTCTCCCTGGGGGGGAGGGGGGAGGGGTGCTCAGCCAAACCCATCCAGCCTCCCCACTGCCACCCTGTGGGTCTCAGCCAAATTCTACCTAAAAAAGCATTTGGCTTCTGGGGCTGAGATGGCTGTTGGTCACCCCTCCCTGAGGGGAGGAGTAGGGGAGGAGTGGGGCCACAGGCTCTCCTGGCCTAGTATCAAGACGTCCCCGAGATGGGACCTGTGACAGCGGTGACGCCTGCCCCCTGACCGTGTTAGGCTCTCTGCTACGCACCTCATGTGAGCACCTCGTGAGCTCACTTGCTCCTCATAGCGACCCCGTAAAGTGGTTCCTGTTACCCCGCCGGCTCCTCCACGCTGGCCCCATTTATTTATTTTTTATTTTTTTTAAAAGATTTTATTTATTTATTTGACAGAGATAGAGACAGCCAGCGAGAGAGGGAACACAAAGCAGGGGGAGTGGGAGAGGAAGAAGCAGGCTCCCAGCGGAGGAGCCTGATGTGGGGCTCGATCCCATAACGCCGGGATCACGCCCTGAGCTGAAGGCAGACGCTTAACCGCTGTACCACCCAAGCGCCCCTGCCCCCATTTTTAAGATAAAGACACCAAGGTTTTTTAGAACCAGGGCTGATGCAGGTCTTTAATAAAACCCAATACCCATCCTTTATAAAGAGTCTTTTAAAATGGAAAGATGCTTCTTTAATATAATAAAGTGCATGTATTTCCAGCCAAGAGCTTTCAGGATACTTAACAGTGAAGCACTAAAGTACTTCCCAGGGCTGGGACTTAGTGGGTCTGCTTCTAAAGAGTGTCCTAAGACCAAGAAGTCCTTGCCTTGAGCATAACTAATGGAATCGAAGGGCGGCAAGCGTGGCTGCTATTACCTGATGCCGTCTCGATGTTCTGGTAGTGCAATGAGACATGACTTAGAAATTAGAGAACAGACACTGGGCCTGGAGCTAACATTTATCATTAATAGCAGGTAATACAGCTTCTGTCCAAGATACTTAGAAATCAGTTCAAAAGATACTAAGATAAAAGATTTCTCCAAAGTAGCCAGATTCAAAGTAAAGCAGCAGTGCTAGAGACTATCAACGACCACTTAGACGACACAATGACAAAAATCGCACTAAGCGACAGGTACTGGGGTGGCCCTTATATGGAACCAAATTTCCCAGACCTCACCTGGATCACCATGGTAGTCAGAACCCACATTTTGCTGGCTTTTCCCGTTCTACCAATGCAGGTGTTCGGCCTCCTACAAAGTTTCATCCAGTGACCTCTGGGAGTGTCTGAAGGTGGTCTGAGGTCAGGTCGTGAGGTCACCCCATCATTATCCCTGTCTCTGGGGCCCTGGCAGAATCCTGGTGCTAGGAAGCCGAGACCCAGAGTCCTCAGGTGCTGAGGGCTCTGGGCTCCAGGCGAGTGGGGGAAAGGTACACTTCCAGGGTGACCACCATGTCTCAGCTCACCCAAGACCCTCCCAGTTTTAACACTGAAAGTCCTGCATCCTGGGAAACCCCCAGTCCCAGGCAAACTGGGCTGGTTGGTCACCCTGCATGTCCTTCACACACACACACACACACACACACACACACACACGATGTGTCACATTGTCTCCTAGGCCCTGAAGCCACACTGTCTGTGCCCTGCATCTCCCAGAGTTTATATCTGGGCCAGGAGCCCTTTCAACATCAGTCCACAGACTTTCTCTTGGGTTTTCAGACACATGCCCACCCTGGGCAGAAGGGACAGACACCAGAGCCCTGTGGCTTCCCCTCTTCTCCTCCCTCACACAGCACACGTGCTCCTTCCCTCTCCTTCCACCATTCTGCCACAGTTTAGGCTAAACCCGAGCTCACACTACACGGAGATATCCCCATCTAAATCTCCCCAGAGCCCTGCGAGGCTGGCATTATCATCGTCGCGTTATTGGAAAGGAAATGGAGGCTCAGAGAAGTTAAGTAACTTGTCCCAGGTCACACAGATAGCAGACGGCACAACCAGATTTCAAACTCTGCCCCGTCTGACACCAAAGGCCAACTTGTCCCTCCTGGACAAGAGTTTCCACGAAAATAAAGTCAGCTAATAACAAGTTACATACGGGAAACTGAGGAGCCAAACATCACTGACGCTTGAGAAGCAGAAAGTGAAATATGATATTCCCCAGAGCAACTGGGGGCTGCTCCATTCCCAGGATAAATGTGAGGCTAAATGCAAAGCGGCACACTGGTTACCAAAAGAATTTGGGGCTTTTTAAATGTCAGCCGCAATGATCATGAATCAGTCTTCTTAAAGCTTATAATCCGAAGTAACCCTCCTTATCCCCTGCCTCCTCTCCTGATTCATCAAGCTGCTTCTGCTGGCCTGAATCACCCTCCAGAGTTATGGGTCTAACCACCCCCACCCCACCCTCCTACCCCCCGCCCAAAGAGAAAATTGTCATTCTCTTCTCTAGAGAACTGCATCCCATGTGTCCCCGAGCCTGCTTGCAAGGGAGAGAAGACGTTGGAGGGGGAAGATTCTGGCCTAAATAGCTGTGCAGCTGGAAAAAGTCAAGGTAACAGGCGGGGCCTCATCATAGCCAGGGTTCCAGATTCATCCCTTCATGTGCAGACTCTACGGAGCATCCGGCCTGGGTAGGCACTGGGCTGGATACTGAGGATACAATGATGACAAAAGAGCCCCCGCCCCCACAGAGCTCATAATCTGGGGCGGGAGGCAAGCATCATTCAATTCCACGGGAGTATAATTACTAGCTCATGAGTGCTGTGACGTACAAGGAGCTCTGAGTGTATATCACGGTAGGAAATGACTTAATCTTGGACAGAGGACAGTAAGCACCAGGAAGTTTTCCCTGAGCTGAAACATGAGTGGAGAGCTGTTTTTCTTGCCTGGCACCCATTCACCCTCCTTATAACTGTACCGAATTTTCCTCTGGGAAACCGGTCACCCCTGGTATCAGCTCAAATTATTTGGGTAGAACATTTAGCAGGTGCCACTTCCCTGACCACAGAAATTGATTTAGAGGTAGGCACATGAGCTAATCCAGAGTTAATGAGTATTGGTCTTATTGGTTGAGCCCCTGATCAAGCCATACCTGAAGTCAGGATTATGCTGGGACTTTTCAGTTTTAATAGCCAATGACTTCTGCTTTTTGCTGAAGTCTCTTTGGGTACGGTTTTTGGTCTCTTGCAACCAAGTGTCCTATCTGGACTAGGAGGGTGAGTCAGAAGTAATTCAATAAAAAATATAGGAAGGAACATTACAGGAAGAGGTAAGAGAAAGTACAGAGTACAAAGGAAGTGAGAGGAAGAAGTGAGAGGAAGAAGCAGGGTATGGTCAGGAACCAAGTCCCTTCCAGGCTTCTGGCCGCTAGGCTAGAGCGCTTTCATAATAATTTTCTTTGAAGTCTTCATACCAGTGCTCTGGGATGCATGTGTTATCACTCCTATTTTACAAACAAGTAAACTCAAGCCCCCACAGGGAAGGTGACTTGCCTACTGTCACAGAAAAAGGCCATAAACCCAGGCCTCTCTGACTCTGAAATCCATGCTGTCGATCCACATGTGATGTTGGGACCTTGGTCCCTTCCCTCTGTCCCTCTCCAACCACGAGCAGCTGGTTTCTAGCTGGGTTCAGCCAGTGGGGATGCTGAGGCGATCAGAAGGCAGGAGGAAAGGCAAAGCCGCTCTGGCCCCATGAGCAGCAGTGGCCACAGCTGGGCTGGTGGCAGCAGTGGTGGGGGCGGGGGCAGCACTCTAGCAGCTCAGCAGTGAGGTGTGCGGGCTCCTGGGGCAGCTTCCTGGTCCCCAGGGAACACCCTTGTCAGGCTTGTGTTCCTCCAGGCCTTCCAACACCTTTGTAACCAATTCCCTCCTTTAAAACTGCTCTGCCTGAAATATCTCCAGCAGTTTCCACTTGCCCAGCTGGCCACTGACGGACAGGAGTCACCGACAGGACGGGCTGGCTGGACCTACCTCTGTCCTCCCCGTGGGTATGGCTGTCCGCTGCTGCCAGGGTGGTCCGCTGGGTCAATGAAGAGCAGAGAAGGCAGCAGTGGGATCTGACCTTGGCTTCTGTCCGCCTTGAGAGCTCTGCACCCCTGTGCCGCAGCAGCTCCTCCTTAGGGTTCTGCCGGCATGCAGGCCGACTCACTGCAAGGGCCCAGGTAAGCTCTCGAGAATTCCGTCCCAGACCCGCCGTGGACGTAAGGTGTGGCAAAGGGAAAAGGCTGCCCAGGCAAGCAGAGGTCCGAAGCAACAGGTGGGATGAAATAGAGAGTCCAAGGGTCCGACCCACATTCGCCCCCTGACTGCCACCAATTTCTGTGGGGCTTGACCTGTGGGAACCTCTCTTCCCCGCAGGTCCACTTACAAGAGAAGCCGAGCCGTGGCGGACGTGGCTGGATCCCTACGTGCCGCCCTCCGGCCCTCACCTCTTCCCTCTCCCCTTCACAGGCGGCACCTGACCCTTCCCTGGCCGAGGGGTGCGCGGCTGCTTTCAGCCAATCCCGGGAACTCCCTTCCGAGCCAGGGGTTTGGTTTCGTCTGGACACCTGCCACAACCGAGTCAATCAGCTACAGGGGTGGGTCGGGGGTCGGGGGCCAGTGTGGAGAGAGGGCTTCTGGGAAAGCTTCCCTCAGTTGGAAATAGACCCACGGAGAGGCATCTCGCCTTCCTCCGCCTCTGGAGTGGCTGGGCGCGCCGAGCAGTTTCGGCCACCTGGCCCGCATGCGGGCAAGCTGCCAGCACCTGGGGACGGCAGGTGGAAAGACGGAGAGAGCCTGTGTCCTTGCTGTCCCCAGTGTCCTCCCAGAGCTGGACCCGTCCCGCAGCTGAACTCCTTGTTAGCCGGTGTAATGCATTTCTGTTGTTCAAGCTATTTATAGCTGGGCCTTCGGCGAAACACCTTCCACCTCCCGCGCTGGGCCCCCAGATGAATTTCCCTGTCCTTCATAGATCGAACATCTTGGGATTCAGTGTCCTCTCTTTTCAAAGAAGGAGACCGCGGCTTGGCAGGAGGGGAGTTGTCCAGGGTCACACTGTGGGCGTGGGGCAGTCAGGACCCCCGAGTCTGTGTTTTCTCCCCCTCCACCCTTTCGCCAAGCCATTCGTTGGTACAGAGATGCAGATCTGCGCCAGACAGTCCTTGTTCCTAAGAAATTATTCCCTTTCCCACTCGCCTACAGCGTCTCTGAGTTGTAGGGGGGTCGGGGATTGGAAGAAGATGAGCCTAGAGAATTGTCCACCCCGTAGCCACTGGGTCTACAATCTCCCCGTGTGCCTGGGGACCCAGCAGAATACAGAGTGCGGCTGGGGGCAGGACGCTCTTCCCCAGCACATAATCGGCGGGCCTGGCAGTGAGGCTGTGCCAGCTTCTGCGGGCCACCCTTCTCCATGCCGCCAGCTGCAGCTGACCCAGAAGATCAGAAGGGGTGAGCTTAAACAGGCCCCTCTTCCTTCTGAAGAGTGAAAGCTTGCCAGAGCCCACATGAAGGGGACAAAGAGCGCGGTGAATCCTGATTGCTGACCTACCTTCAGTAGGAGACCAGACTTGTGTAAATTCAGTGTTGTCCTGGCCCACGGGGGTGACTTCAGAGAGTGTCCTGGTTGTTGGCCATGTGAGGGCCGGAGCCTAGGGATCTCTGCTGGAGTTAACCTAATGCCAAACTTGAGCTGGGGATCGCAGGAGAAAAGCAAGGAGAAGATTCTTTCCCTCCACAGAGACTCAGGCACAAAGCTTGCTGGAGAAGCAGACAGCACCAGTCGTACCATTACCGCGAAGCATTTTTCTTTGCGTTTTTTTTTTTTTAAAGATTTTATTTATTTATTTGACAGAGGTAGAGACAGCCAGCGAGAGAGGGAACACAAGCAGGGGGAGTGGGAGAGGAGGAAGCAGGTTCATAGCGGAAGAGCCTGATGTGGGGCTCGATCCCACAACGCCGGGATCACGCCCTGAGCTGAAGGCAGACACTTAACTGCTGTGCCACCCAGGCGCCCCTCTTTGCGTTTTTAATTAACCGTGACTCTTCAGGTGTATAAAAACTAGGGTTTCTCTCTCCTCACAGGGCTTGTTCTTGAACCCTGGAGGACCAGTCGGATTTGTGAGGTCCAGAGCGAGAGCCACTGAGGGTACCTCCAGCCCGGGAGCCTACCTTTCTCTCTCCCCCAAACCATACTGATGGTCTAGGCTTCCTCTCTGGTATCAGACAAGGGCTTTGGGTGCAAGTCACGGAGTCCAACTCTGGCTGCCCTAAGCAAATAAAGAACTTCGGCAAAGAGATAGCAGATGCCTTGGGCTACAAGTAGTACACTACTGATAGGACTTCTTATCTCACCTCACAAGAAGTCAGGCTACAGGTGGTTTGAGGGTTGGTTTAGCAGCCCGCTGAGATCCTTGTGGTACCAGCTTCAAAGGTGGCCCCAATGATCCCCACCTTCTGAAATTCACATCTTGGTAGTCCCTCCAACATTAAATAGGGTCGGCCTGGGTAACCACTAGGATACTGCAGAAACGACAGTGGGGGACTCCAAGGCTAGGTCATGTAAGTCATGTAAGTCAAGTGGCTTCCACTTTGTCCTCACTCTCAATCACTTACTCTGGACGAAGTCAGCTGCCATGTGGGGAAGGTACTCAAAGAGCTCTAGGGAGAGGTCCGTGTAGAGAGCACTGAGGCCTCTTCCAAAGCCTTGTAAATGAGCCATATTGGGCCTGGACCCGCCAGCCCCCAGCAGACCTTCAAAGGGGTGCGGCCCTGACCCACAGCTTAACTGTAACCTCGAGAGAGGACCTGGCCGAACACCAGCTTAGCCACCCCAAAATCGATGTTGGACTGAGTCTTTGCTCCCTGCCTCACCATATCCATGAAGTAAGCTTCACGATTTCCCCAAACTGCACAAGGGGAAACTGAGGTACAGACAGGACATGGTCAAGATGAGACACGACAAAGCCCTCTCTTCAAGAATTAGGCTGGGAAAGCCCACCCAGCTCTGCTAACCTTCATGTGCCTCCAAAACTCCCTGTTCTTCGCCACCTGCCCTGGGTGCCTGGGCCCCCGTCAGTCCTCCAGTACTGGGTTCTGCTGGGAGCTTCCAGATCACCCGAGAGTGGGCCAGAAGGGGATCCTGACTCCCAGGCTCACTAAATCTGCATCTGCACATAACTCTGCTGGTTGGCTCATCCCTAGCCTGGCAGCCCACCCCCAAGTCTCATCCTCAGACCCAGGCGGTTCCAGGGCCGCGCAGGTGCACCCGAAGGCTGTATTCCAGGAACAGGGATGCTTTGTTCGGAACAAAGTCCCTGGGGCATGACGCAACAGCCCGGGGCGTAGGTTCCCTTCCCAAGGTGGCCCCAGAGAAGTCCCGTGGCAGCAAGTTCCATGCATGGCTGTTGCCAGCAACACCATCTGGGGCCAGGTTTCTCCTGGGGAGATTAGGCTTATGCAACTTTTTCTAGGATTTAATGTCCTTTCTCTTTGTGGTCTCTATGTTCCTTATTATTTCTGTATCTGAACGGATTTTGCGCAGTTCACATGTGGGTGGGCAAGAAGTGGCTAAAAGACTGGGAGGAGAAGGAGGGGCAGAGCAGGACACAGGGCGGACGGCCACCATTCCTTTAAGAACCCTTGGCTTTCAAATTGCTTTCTAGGAAGAGAATCATTTTATCAAGGGAAACAAGAGCAGGAACCACTGAAGCCTTCTGTGAGGGGGGAGGCAGAAACTCCCCCAGACTCCCGGGTGGTGGGAGGCAGCCCCGGAGGCACCTCAATGTTCAAGACATCGAACACTTTCAGGCCGAACCCCCCCTCGCCACCTGTGGGACTGGCAGCACACCGGCAGGTGTCCAGCACCCCAGCGTCCAGCAAGCTCTCGTCCTACTTCTATGCCGTCCAGATTGGGTGTAGCTACCAGGGGCAGAAGAGCCCACATAACGGAAGTTTAAACAACACAGACGTTTATTTTTCTCTCCAGTAAACCAAGCTCAGAGGGAATAATCAGTGATTCAGACTCAGGACAATTTGAGTCACCCGGAGTCGAGGTGTCAACACTGTCCCCCCAGGCCTGTCCTGTGTGATCCTCAGCCCATGGCCGCACCCCGTGGGTCCAGGCTGGCTGCCCTCACACATGCTGGCCAGGAGGAGGGAGGAAGGGAGGAGGAATGTGGGGTGACCAACTCTCCTGGTTGACCCAGGACTGAGGGACTTGCCAGGACGTGGGACTTTCAGGGCTAAAATCAGGAGCGTCTCAGGCAAACCAGGAGAAGTTGGTCACCCTAGAAGAAGGGCATGGACCCTCCCTTAAGGACACTTTTTGGAAGTCGTGCAACATGTCTCTTCCATCTCATTGGCCAAGATTTAGTCATGTGGCCATGTCTAGCTGCAAGGGAGGCCAGGAAATGTTGAGTTTATTCTGGGAGCCACATGTTTAGTCAAACGCTCATTATAACAAGAGGAGGAAGCAGTTACTGGGGTGAGCAGGCAGTCTCTGCTGGTTTCCCGTCTCATCCGAACCCGCTCCTGCCCCTGGGGCATTTCCTGCTCCTCCTGCGTGTCTCGCATACACAGGCTTTTCACTCAGCTGTGACCTTTCTTTGTCTGCTTGGCTGCTGTTGAAATTTCCCTCCAGCCATGCAACTTCCAGCTGTCCTGGGTATTTGCACCCCGGCCTGTCCCACGTCCGGACTGGGAGACTTCCATGGATTGCTTCCAGGCAAAGAGCTTCCTTACCCACCCAACCGAACTGCCATCGGGCGGGGCACCGGGCTTCCTCACCTTCAAAGGCCAGGAAGTCTCAAGGCTTGTGGGCAATGCAAAGAGGGTGACAACAACCTTCCTTCTCCTCCCCACCACTCCCCTCCTCTCTCCTTCCCTCCCCTTTCCTTCCTCCCCCATCAGACAGCAGGTACTGAAGATAGCATGATAAACAAAATGGATACAATTTTTGTGTCCAAGAGCTTACAATCTAGCCTCGGGGCCAGTTAAGCAATCCCATACTACAGATACAGCAAGGACCAAGTTAGGAAATCAGGGTGCTATGGGAAGCCTGGAAGAGATTCCCAGTCCAGACTTGGGGATGCAGAGGGCTTCCTAGAGCTGGGTCCTGAGGGACGAGTAGGAGTTGGGTCCTGAGGGAGGCCAAGAGTGAGCCAGGCGAGAGAAGGGCGTGTTCGAGCATCTGGAGCAGCGTGCAGAAGAGCCACAGGCAGGAGAGAAGGTGACTCCTTCAAGGGCCTGGAAGCATCTCAGTGGGGCCAGAGCTGCAACAGGGAATGTGATGTTCTGGGAAGTGCTAGAGATGAAATGAGGAGTGTCATCGGGGGCCGGGTCACAACGACCCTCATTTGCTGGGATGAGGAGCTGGCCTGAAAGCACCACGGGGTCATCTGCTTCTTAGCCACCCAGGTGCCCTTACCCAGCCTGGCTGGTGTCCAGGGCGGTGTCGGGGGGGTCCCACCATCAATGGGCCTGGCAGGCAGCGGCTGAGAGAGATGAGGGGCCCCTGGGAAGGGTCCTCCCTGGTCACACCGGAGCTGAAGATGAGCCAGCCTGCTCACTGTTGCATGGTGGGTTGACGGGCCACTGTGTGAAAGGGTGCCCCAGCCCATGCCACATGCCCACCACTGGGTACACACCGCCTCCCCTGCTTGCAGAACTAGGTTCCTGCTTCCCCGCCTCCCTCTGATGGCCCATTCCGGCAGGACCTCAGGATGGAGGATAGGGGAGGCCTCGGCCAGGGGAACACAACTGGTGGGCACCCACTCCTGGACGGAGGGCACACGTAACCCCGGACTCTGGGTCACACGGAGCGTGCCGCGCTGGGAGCTGCCTGCTCGCTGGCGGGCATGGGAGGGAGCCGTGTGGTTAGGGGCTGCCTGAGGGATTGCAAAGCTCTAGTGGTTTGGCATATTTCTTTATTTTCTCTAATTCAATTGTAATCTGACTCCAGGCCACTGTCCCACTGAGCTAGCAAGAAATTCAATCTCAGGAATATCACTGAGCTTCCCTCCCTCCAACCTCAGTATTTCGTCAAGGTCCCAGAGTCTTAGTACCAGAGCCTGGGGCCGGCCCCTCCAGTCACACCAGTGACCGCAGGACTATCCAGCCCTCGTGCCCCTCAGGCTCTAGGGCTCGGCGGGTTTGGAGCAGCCCTTGGGGTGTAGGAATTGTGGGGGAGAGGTGCAAGTCTTGTGTCTCAGGGCCACCCTGCCTGAGTGTACCCGGCAGCCACTGCCTTCCAAGGCCTTGTCAGCTCCTGGACGCTGTCTAGAATGAGGCATGGAACCTGTCCCCACCCTTCCCTCTCGAATTACACGTTGCCCCTTTCCCTTCTGCAGTAAAAACCTCTCCCTCTCCCTCCTTGCTCTTCTCAAAGGCCCACCCTTTCTTCCTTCTCCCAGAATATGCCACCGAGTCTCCATAAAGAGTCAAGTTTATTGCAAAAGGCAAAAAGAGCCACTGACTTCCAGAAGCTTCAATGCTCAGACCACTAAAATACTCAAGGCAAGGAAACATCAAAGGACTGCTCCCTGCCTGAAAGAGCCGGGGGGTGGGGGGTGTGTGGGGACAAAGCAAATGAGCACCATTAAATATCTCCATCATCTTGCCCCCACTGCTTGATGAAGAATGCAGCTCTTGATGCGACGGGCACTGCTGTTGCCCATCTCCCTCACTTCCTGGCGCCCTCACCTGCTGACCATACCTGGCTTGAGCTCCCCTCACCCAACAGCTCCCTGGGGATGATAAGCTGATGCTGTATCAGTCAGCTGTCATTATGGTGTGCTGCTACAAGAGACAGACTCAGAATCTTAGTGACTTACAACCACTGACATTCATCTCCCACTCACAGCGTAAGTCACCTTGGGGGTTGCTCCGTGCCGTGTGTCTTCCTCATCCTGGGTCCAGGCTGAAAGCAAAGCCCCTCTCTGACTCCTGCTGTTCTCGAGGGAGGCAGGCTGCTTTAGCGGTTCGGAGCATGACCTCGCACTCACATAGGCCCAGGAGGAAATCCCGGCATCGTCAGAGTCGATGCTTGCAACGCCTCTGTGAGTTAAGAGGGGATAGTATTTTCATTGTACAAATGACAAATGAGAAGCTCAGAGAGGTTGATTATCTTGCCCCAGCTCACACAGGGACGTAAAGAAATGGAGCCGGAACTTGAGCGTGGCTCTGTCTGGCTCCAGAGCCCACACTCTCCCCTTGCTCCGCCGTTCTCTCCCTACCGAGGAGACTTGGGGCCTGCCAGTTACGTGTGGTGGACTGAGCACAGGCATTCAGCACCGTTTTCTCTCAAAACCCCACTAAAAAGAGAGTGGAGAAATAAAAGATGTATCAACCGAGAAGGACAAAGAGAATGAGAGCAGCAACGATAGAGAGAAGAGATGTTAACAAAGGTTTGGAAGATGAGGAGCAGAAGGAGGGGGGCAGCCAACGCCAAGATAGTGCAACACCTAGGAACCGAAAACACCTGCTACTGCCGAAGATGGAGTGGTGGTGGGACTTGAGACAGGAGGCCCGGTGGAAAGCCGAGAGCCCCAGGCCCCTTCACCACCACCACCCAGAGCCAGGTGGCTGCCCCTCCCCCACCCCAGGAACGTGTACTTTTATTCTGAGATTAAATCAGGGAAACAGGCAAGTGGAGGGGAAAAGGCACCGTATTTTTATATATTTTTTTTGCATTTATTCTATGCAGAATTTACTCCCGGGCCATAAGTTTTTGTTTCTTCAGTTTCTCCTGGGATATCTTTTTCTTCTGCGTAACCTTTATTTGTTTAGGAACAATCTGGTATTCCTCAGTAAGGATTGCTCCATGTGGCAGGGAGAGCTCACGTGTGGGTTAATCGGACCCTGAGCCCTGTGAGTTCTACGCCGCGTCTTGGAGGCTTTGTTCTGGATGTGCTCCACGGCCAGGGAATCTACATCTAAACCTTTACGTTCAGCAAGACTGCATTTTTAAGTGTGTGCTGTAAAAATTCCACACTTTTGGGGGGCCACCGACCCTGTGTGCAGCCCCGCTGTTTCGCCTGGGCGCGCCTCCCAGCTCCACCCTCGGAGGGACGGAATGGCACACGCTGCTTCTGCAAAGTGACATCCTTCAGATACTTGGTGGCTTTTCGGATCTGCGCACCCTTGATGGCCTGGGCAGTTTCACGTGTGTTCTTAAAAAGAACACAAAGATTTGAACCTCTTGATCTGCATGATTTTGTAGGGTTTTCTAGGTCAAGCGAATAGCAAACCATTTTCAGAGGTCACCTCAGGGCGCTTAGGGGAAGAGTGAGGCACTGCATTTTTACAGAAGGATTAAGTGGGAGGTTTATACACTGAAAGTCGAGAACTGCCTCTTCCTACTTTGTGCTATTTTATTCCCAGGATTCTCCCCACCCTGTGTATACCCCTCAGGCAGGAAACTGGATGTTCCTCTCTAGAGAAACATAATACCTCCCCTGCCCCCCCCAAAAAAAACCCAGATCTCTCATTACTGCTATTTGGGTGTTCCCAAATGTATGATCCCGGCTCAGTCACGTGCCACAGTCAGACCCACCCCAGCCTCAGCCCTCGAAGCCCCCAGTGCTCAAGGAACTCTTCAGAGCCTCTTTGTTATGAATGAAAGAAAAACAAAGGATTACCGGATATCTGAGGAAAGCACCCAATATGGAAGACAGAAGTAAAAACAAACAAAACATAACAGAAAGGAGTGGAGAGCCCAGAGACAAGGCAGATGGGCAGAGAAAAATGAACCTTTGATGTCCTTTTGGGCAGAGGCAATGAATGATATCACATCCCTGAAACAGAAAGATGTTAAAGACAAAGACAATCTAATCATAAGGAAAAAGCTTTTTAAATTTAAATTATGGTGGCAAAAAACAAGTTGATAGAACAATTGGAAGATAAGCTTAAGGGACACTTTCCAGAAAGCAAGCAAAACCACAAAGAAGAAAGTTAAGAAAAGTAGAAGGTAAACCCAGAGGGTCCAACATTCGAATAATAGTTCCAGGAAGAGAGAAGAGGAAATGACCCAAGAAACGATCTAAAACTTCCCAGAGCTCCATGACATGGAATTGCAAATTGAAAGTCCCACCTAATTCTCAGCATAATGAATGAAAAAAAAATCCATTATGGTATTAGAACACCAAGGTTGAAGAAATTATCTAAAAGCTTCCAGAAAGGAAAAAGCAGTCCATGAACGAGTGGTCAAGAATCAGAATGAATAGCATCAGATTTCTCAGCATCAACACTGGGAGCCGGAATGCAGATGGATAATCTTCAAAACTGTGAGAGAAAAGGATTGCCAAATGTAAATATTCCCTGATAAACTAGCAACCCAGGGTAATGATAGAAGAGAGACATTTTCAGATATGCAATGCTTTGGAAATTTTATCTCCAGTGTATGCTCTCTCCTCCAAAGGGAGTAAACCAAGAAAGAGAAAGACTGGGAATCCAAAAGTGTGGATCCACGTAGGAGAAAAGTGCAGGGAAGCCCCGGGGGTGGGGGTGGAGTGGCTGTATAGTGGGCTGGAGGTGGAGAATTGGGGGCTGGGGGGGGCTCCAGGAGGAATGTCTCCAGGAAAAACGTGAATCAGATATATTGTCTGAGCCTTTGACAGGACAGAAACTAGGTCTTGGGGTTGGGGATTATAGAATAATATTATTTAAAAATGTGGGGAGAATTAATGATAGTTACAAAGAAAACAAAGCCATAAAGAGAAGGCAAACATGGTATTACAGGAATTTGCGAATGCACATATTCTCCCCATTCTAACCTTTCTGGTGCTGACACGCACCCAGCATGTGACGGAGTGTCACCGCTCAGTCGGAGCATTCTTTCCCAGTATTACATAAATAACGGCGCATTCAAGCTTCCGTCTTAGTTTGGAAGAACTAGAGGAATTTCCAGAAGGACAAAAGACGTGCAAGGAAGGAGTGTGATTATCGTGTGCCCTGTGGCTCATGAGGGAGTGAGCAAGACAGACAGCAATGACGAGGTGGGCAAGCAGTCACAGAATAGGGCTCTTCCCCCAAACTGTGGTATTGCCCCAGCTGGGAGGATGGAGGGAGAAGTAAGCCATGGGGTGGCATGGGAGAGCTAGCACTTCCTCTTCCATGATGGGGAATAAAAAGACAACAACTGAGAGCAATAATTCGAAAAAAAAAATAGCAATATGAGTACATTATTGAGAAACATGTAGGGAAATAGAAGAAGCAACTGAGGGAGTTTGAAGGGAAGAATTTGGGATTGGGAGGGCGGGGCAGGAGATTCGCGGGATTGTCTTCTCTTACTGTTGTCATTGTTATAAACCTCGCGGTTGTTTGACTTTTAAAATCGTGTCTAGGTAGAACACTGATTGGAATGGAAGGAAAAAGAAGTGAGGGACTGAGGCACTGATCGGGGAACCCTGTGGATCCCAGCCTTGATCAGAAGGGCTGGGGGCGATGCCCCTCCCGGAGGGCCGATGTGATGGGAAAGTGAGCAACACGGAAGGGGGTCCCATTATGGGGAGAGGACGTCCTCCTGCGGTGGCGTGTGGATCCAGCCAGGATGATTTTGTTGGCAGGTCCCACCCTCCCTCGGAGGCACTGCCCTCCTCAAAAGAAGGAGGGTCCCAGCTGCAGCTACACCCACGTGGGGCTCCGCTCTGCAGCGTTTGAGCCCAGGATCCGGGCTGGGCCGGGGTCCTCCACGGTCGCGCTGAGCCAGAGGACCCCGTCTCTCACCGCGCCCGGGACCGGCCGAGAGGGAGCCGCCAACACATCCGCCCCACCTGGTGGAGGAAGGGAGATTGCAGCCCGAAGCTGTCNGGGACCGGCCGACACATCCGCCAACACATCCGCCCCACCTGGTGGAGGAAGGGAGATTGCAGCCTGAAGCTGTCAGGACTTTTGCCACAGCTTCCCTGTTGGGAAGAATCACTACTTTGTTGCTTTATGAATACAAGACAGTCCTCAATTTTACCTTCCTCTTACTTCAAATGCTCCATGACCAGACACCTTCGATTCCTAGCCTGGAGCTGTCCCAGTTGTCCATTGCTAAACCCAGGTGCATCAGACTGCCACTGTCTATTAGGCCGTAGGATTCAGAGTGCCGGGAATTTGGATGGGGTGCCGTAGGGCTGGCTTGTCTCTGTTCCATGATGTCCGAAGCCTCAGCTGGGAAGACTCATATGGCTGGGGGCTGGAGCCAGCTGGAGGCTTCTTCGTGCATATCCAGCATTTTGGCTGGGATGACTTGAAGGCGGGGGACTGTTGAATCTGTGCCTCCATGCCCCCCTCCATGTGGCTTGTGTTTCCTCAGAATAGTGAGACCTCTTACATGGTGGACCAGGGTGTCAAGTGAGTACCCCAGGGAACAAGGCCAAAGATGCCTGGCCTCTCATGAGCCGGTGAATGTCTGTGTCCTCCCAAAGCTTATGTGTTGAGATCTTCATCCCCAATGCGGTGGCATTCAGTAGTGGAGGCTCTGGGAGGTCATTAAGCTTAAGGATATTACTTACTTATTTTGAGAGAGAGAGAGAGAATGAGTGGGGGGAGGAGCAGAGGGAGAGAGAGAAAATCCCAAGCAGACTCTGAGCTGAGCACAGAGCCCAACTCGGGGCTCAATCTCATGACACCGAGATCATGACCTGAGCCGAAATCAAGAGTCAGGTGCTCAACTGACTGAGCCACCCAGCCGCATCTGGGAGGTGATTAGGTTTAGATGAGTTCGTGAAAGTGGGGGCCCCATGATGGTATGGAGGGGCCCCCATGTCTTATAAGAAGAGAGACCAGAGCTTTCTGTCTCTGCCATGTGAGGACACAACCAGAAGGCAGCCATCCCCAAACCAGGAAGAGGGTTCTCACTAGACACCAAATCTGCTTGCACTTGACCTTGGACTTCACAGCTCCAGAACTGTGAGAAGTCAATTATTTGTCATTTAAGCCACCCAATCTGTGGTGTTTTGTGATGGCAGCCCGAGTTGACTGGGACACCCAGCCTCAGAAGGCCCATAGCGCCATTTCCACCAGACTCTATTGGTCTGAGTGGTCATGAGCTTGTCCAAGAAAGGAAACAAGGGACACATGCTGG
>NC_048226.1:4465878-4485289 GCF_002007445.2 Ailuropoda melanoleuca
AAAAAAAAAATAGCAATATGAGTACATTATTGAGAAACATGTAGGGAAATAGAAGAAGCAACTGAGGGAGTTTGAAGGGAAGAATTTGGGATTGGGAGGGCGGGGCAGGAGATTCGCGGGATTGTCTTCTCTTACTGTTGTCATTGTTATAAACCTCGCGGTTGTTTGACTTTTAAAATCGTGTCTAGGTAGAACACTGATTGGAATGGAAGGAAAAAGAAGTGAGGGACTGAGGCACTGATCGGGGAACCCTGTGGATCCCAGCCTTGATCAGAAGGGCTGGGGGCGATGCCCCTCCCGGAGGGCCGATGTGATGGGAAAGTGAGCAACACGGAAGGGGGTCCCATTATGGGGAGAGGACGTCCTCCTGCGGTGGCGTGTGGATCCAGCCAGGATGATTTTGTTGGCAGGTCCCACCCTCCCTCGGAGGCACTGCCCTCCTCAAAAGAAGGAGGGTCCCAGCTGCAGCTACACCCACGTGGGGCTCCGCTCTGCAGCGTTTGAGCCCAGGATCCGGGCTGGGCCGGGGTCCTCCACGGTCGCGCTGAGCCAGAGGACCCCGTCTCTCACCGCGCCCGGGACCGGCCGAGAGGGAGCCGCCAACACATCCGCCCCACCTGGTGGAGGAAGGGAGATTGCAGCCCGAAGCTGTCAGGACTTTTGCCACAGCTTCCCTGTTGGGAAGAATCACTACTTTGCTGCTATGAATACAAGACAGTCCTCAATTTTACCTTCCTCTTACTTCAAATGCTCCATGACCAGACACCTTCGATTCCTAGCCTGGAGCTGTCCCAGTTGTCCATTGTTAAACCCAGGTGCATCAGACTGCCACTGTCTATTAGGCCGTAGGATTCAGAGTGCCGGGAATTTGGATGGGGTGCCGTAGGGCTGGCTTGTCTCTGTTCCATGATGTCCGAAGCCTCAGCTGGGAAGACTCATATGGCTGGGGGCTGGAGCCAGCTGGAGGCTTCTTCGTGCATATCCAGCATTTTGGCTGGGATGACTTGAAGGCGGGGGACTGTTGAATCTGTGCCTCCATGCCCCCCTCCATGTGGCTTGTGTTTCCTCAGAATAGTGAGACCTCTTACATGGTGGACCAGGGTGTCAAGTGAGTACCCCAGGGAACAAGGCCAAAGATGCCTGGCCTCTCATGAGCCGGTGAATGTCTGTGTCCTCCCAAAGCTTATGTGTTGAGATCTTCATCCCCAATGCGGTGGCATTCAGTAGTGGAGGCTCTGGGAGGTCATTAAGCTTAAGGATATTACTTACTTATTTTGAGAGAGAGAGAGAGAATGAGTGGGGGGAGGAGCAGAGGGAGAGAGAGAAAATCCCAAGCAGACTCTGAGCTGAGCACAGAGCCCAACTCGGGGCTCAATCTCATGACACCGAGATCATGACCTGAGCCGAAATCAAGAGTCAGGTGCTCAACTGACTGAGCCACCCAGCCGCATCTGGGAGGTGATTAGGTTTAGATGAGTTCGTGAAAGTGGGGGCCCCATGATGGTATGGAGGGGCCCCCATGTCTTATAAGAAGAGAGACCAGAGCTTTCTGTCTCTGCCATGTGAGGACACAACCAGAAGGCAGCCATCCCCAAACCAGGAAGAGGGTTCTCACTAGACACCAAATCTGCTTGCACTTGACCTTGGACTTCACAGCTCCAGAACTGTGAGAAGTCAATTATTTGTCATTTAAGCCACCCAATCTGTGGTGTTTTGTGATGGCAGCCCGAGTTGACTGGGACACCCAGCCTCAGAAGGCCCATAGCGCCATTTCCACCAGACTCTATTGGTCTGAGTGGTCATGAGCTTGTCCAAGAAAGGAAACAAGGGACACATGCTGGCCTCTGGATGGGAGCAGCGTTACAGAATTTGGAGCTATCTTTTAAAACTAGCACAAACACCCAATACTATTTGTCAGAATCAGAGAGATTTACTTTAAAGTACTTTACACATATATCTGTTCACTGGGTAGATGAATGAGGAAGCCAATGTATTATGATGGCTAAGAGTCTAAAATAAAGGGGCACCTGGGTGGCTCAGTTATTTGGGGGTCTGACTCTTGATTTTGGCTCAGGTCATGATCTCACGGTGTGAGATGGAGCCCCACATGGGGCTCTGCACTGGGCGTGGAGCCTACTTAGGATTCTCTCCTCTCCTCTGCCCCCATCCTCTCCCACTCACACATGCTCTCTCTCTAAAAAAAAAAAAAGAAAAAGGAAAAGGAAAAAGAAAAGAAAAAGAAAAAGGAGTCTAAGGTTAAAATCAAACAGAACCGAGTTCAAACCCTGGCTCAGCCACTGAACTGTGTATCTGGGAACAAGACACTTCACCTCTCTACATCTCAGTTTCCTCGCTGGCAAGATGAGAATAACAGTACCTACCTTACAGGGTTTGGGTAAGGGATTTTGGTTTTGTTTTTTCTTGAGGATCACACAGGACAGCAGATGAACTTGTGCCACAGTAGGCATTCAGAAAATGGTAGTCTCTTTCCCCTAAGTTATTTCGAAGCTAAATTTTCATTATTTCTATTTTCTCAGACTTCCTAAGGTATGCTAACATGGCACTTCTTTACAGATACATGGAAAGAATAGCTGCCTCTCCTCAGGGGACGACACCCCCATTCTTTTGGGAAACTGCTCTTCCCTTCCGCTGCCAACCATCCAAGGTGTCCAAATGAGAGCGGCCGTCTCCTGCCTCCCAGCTGGTCACAGTGATTGCTCAAGGATTGGACAAAAGAGCCAGACTGGAGTAATCGCATCCCGGCTTCCACCTTCATGACTGGTCTGGAGAAGGGCCCGTGACCCCAGACGATCAGTCACACTCTTGGAGGCTTTGCCCCTCTATCGTCAGTGAGCTGTAAGGGATGCGAGCTGTCTTGTGAATCCAGGATTTTCTAACAGCCACAACCCAGCCTTATGCAGAAACCAGTTCAACAGAAGGAAGTCACCATGCAGATCACCATGCAGGAAGACACCACGGGGAGCAGAAGCAACAGGTACACAGAGAGTCCTGGTGCCACGAGGTCCTGGGGCCTGGTGCCCACAGCCGTCCACCTGCCCCTTTCTGGCGACAGAGTCTGTCCCTTCCTGTGATTTGTTTTCTGTCATTTGCAACCCCAAGAATTCTGAGTCATCTACTGCTCTGATTTGTACATTGTTTTACTAGGAGGGTAAATTGTCCATAAACTCCAGTACTTTCACTGCTGCAAGGAAACAAGGTCATGACTCGGCCACACCTTGCAATCAATGCAAGTGTGCAGAGCTGCCTGCCGACCGGAGCTTCCTGAAAGCTCACGGCACCTTCGGTCCTTGAACATGACACCCTGGGCAAGGAAACTCTTCGGAAGGCGGCCACCTCCTTTTCCATACCTGTCCTCAGGCTTTGTCACGTCTAGGTTCTGTCCTAACACGATGACCCGGGGCCCACCCTGCAGCTTGGCCACTAGGCCCAGGGTTGCTGTCCCCCCACTCCAGGCTCAGACAAAGAGGATTTGAGGACGTTAGACACACGTGCCCTCAGGGCACTGCCCGAGGAAAGCTCCCTTGAAAGCCCTGTGCTTTGAGACAGTCCATTTCTTCTCTAATTGAGGCGTTGGCTTTGGGAAGGAAAAAATAGTTTGGTTAGAATATAAACAAACGATGCCTCTAAAAATAGAAAAGAATCTTATTCAGAAGCTAAGTTTCAGGAGATTAAAGAAATCTTTAGTTTATAAAGTGAGTTTCCCATCCCATCCCTAAATGGCTCTTCTTTTTTCATGGAAAGAAAAACAGAAACGGTTTCCTTGGGGAAAATTGTGTCCTTGGTCAGTTGAGGCAAACGACAGGCACGGCCGTACTGGGGGGCCCCCGCCTCCCCGAGCTCACTTCCGGGGCTTAGAGCAGACAGGCTGTGCCTGCCAGCTGTTTCCTGACACCCAGGAGAGTCTTTGACATTCCGTGTGCCGGTCCGGTGAGCAGCCGTGAGCTGGGGTCATTCCCTGTCTCACTTACAGATGAGAAACCGGTGCCATCTTGAAAAGATAGGAATGGTGTGTGGAGAGAAGGCAGAGAGAGCGCAACATAGACCTGTAGGAGGCTGTGAGGTCTGCTCCAGAGTCTTTATGAGATGACCTCTTCCTTGTTCTAGTATGCTGTGAATATAATTTGCAATGTGTGGTGTGTGACGGGGGAGCTGGCTGGAGACTGGGGAGGAATGTCCTTCTTCCATCTTGCTCTTCTCCAAGAGGAGGGGACCAGGGGCCATCTGGCAGAGGCTGTGTCATGGGCTGGGCCACATGTGCTAGCGGGCCAGGGCCTTGTACTCTAACACGCTCTGCACGGCTGAGCAGTGTCTTTCCTGTTTGCTGCTTCTGTGGGCCTGAGGTGTGAGGTTCATATGACCCTACCTTGCCCCTTCTTTCCTTCTTTCTCTTGCTGGTGCTTTCCTGCCATGAAGCCGTGAGAATCAAGAGAGGGGGACTTCAGTAGAACGGAGGCAGGAAGTGAGCAGGGGGAGCTCTCCTGCAAATCCCGCAGGAAGAGACGGACCTTGTTCACCTTACACGTGGCTACCACTTGGCTGCCCCAGCAGGAGGAAGCGAGGCTCTCCTCTTCCCCTCGCCACAGCCCAGTCAATGACAGTCACAACTCAACGAGAAGCCTCTGGACGTCTAACTCCCAGTTGAATACAGCCTTTCCTCTACAAGAGAGCATACCTCTCCTTTCTTCTTGCTTGTCCTTGTTGCAATTCTCTGCTATTCTCAAACCCATCTTTTGCTGGTAAAATAACTGGCAGTTTTATTTTTAAGGGGAGCAAAGCTAACTTGGAAAATTTTGCAGTTTGGTCACGTGGCTCTCTCTCTCCACATTCCCTCTCACGTGTGTGAGGACTCTCTCTTCTTCTAAATCTTGGTGGCAAGTGGGTGGGTGCCTTCCAGATTTGGACTTTGTCAGAGGGAGCGGTCTTATTTAGGGCTCCAGTGGAATGCACCGGCTCCAAATTGCCAGAGAATCAGGAATGCCAGGGATGATAGGCACCCGGTCAATGATATCTTGTTTCCCATTTGTTCAACAGGAGCCCCTCGGGGAAGAGGCAGACTTGCTCTTTCTTACTGCCTGGGCTGTTCTTCTTGTCCGTTAGCAGGGCGTGTGTAATAAAAACACCAAATGATGCCATAAACGAGAGAAACAGCACTCCTGGGTCACATGCAGTCTGCACTGTCAAGGCAGCCCCGCTCTACAAAGACACCAGAGGCCCAGGCTCCTCCTAACTTGTGGCTGCCCCATCCCTAAGGTGTGGAATTTGTCCCCATCTAAGTGGGTTCATCTTCCCATCCATATTCCAAATGGCTGGGAGCAAAATTGAAACATACTGGGGACACGCAGGATGCGCCCCTTCGTCTAAGACAGGGCTCAGCCAACTACAGACTTTGGGTTGGCCGACTGTTTTTGTAAGCCTGGTTTGGTCAGAGCATAGCCACTCTCGTTTGTGAATTGCCGAATGGTGGCTTTCAAACTACAAGGACAGAGTTGAGTAGTTGCAAAAGAGATAGTATGGATCACAAAGCCTTAAATATGTACTATCTGGCCCTTTAAGAAAACGTTGCTGACCCCTTCCCTAAGGGCATGATCCAGAGGCTGCCTACTCCCCTGCTCAGAAGTCAAGTGCCAAGGACTAGACCCTGGTCCCGTGGCCACACCTAGCTGCAAGGAAAGCTGGAAATGCAGTCTTCTTGCTAGCCGGCCATTTGCCCAGTAGACCTTTAGTGATTACTAAAGGAAAAAGGGGAGAATAACTATGGGAGGACGACCAGCTCTCTTGCCTATGCTGGGTCATGTGTCCTTTGATCAGATCCTGGTGCCTGTTATTTTAAAAATCTGAGATGAACCAGATTCCTGCTACTCATTCATAATCATGTTGGTTTCTTTTGTTATCTCTGCCTTCCTCATTGGGATATTTCGGGCAGCAGAGCCAGAGTTCCATTCAAGAGCTGACTTTGCTTCCAGAGTCTTCTCCCTGAGCGCCTTTATCTTCAAGTGTGGACTTAGTGTCCGGCTGTGCCATCCTCCCCTTCACTTCCAGTCACAAAGTCTCTGCTGCCATGGCTCTTCCCACATCACTGGTCCACATCTTTGTCAGAACGTGGTCCAAAGCAGCAATTCCCGGGGCACCCGGCTGGCTCAGTCAGCAGAGCATGCGACTCTTGATCTCAGGGTTATAAGTTTGGGCCCCGTATTGGGTGTAGAGATTACTTAAAAATAAAAATCTTTAAAAAAGAGAAAGCTGAAATGCTCTTTACCTCTGGGGATGGAAATCGTCCTCTGGGTAAGTTATGAACTTGTTGCACCCTTGATGGTAGGGAAGTAGGAGCCTTAGCAGATGTCCCAATAGGTAAGTTCCCACCCACCCCATTCCTATCCTATCTCTGGTTCCATTCGTGCTCTGGGACAGGACTTTCTCCTATTCTCTCCTCCCTCCATGACATCTCACCCTCAACACGCAAGCCCTCGGCTTGGAGTGTTTCTAAAGCAGGCATGTAGCTTCTTAACACTCTTCCTATAGGTCTGCCTCTTTTAAATACCCTCCCTCGGCTATATCCGATCTCTGATCCCGTCACATCATCTTGGTTACACCCATGAGATCACATTTATCACCCTGTGTTCTGGCTTCAATCTGGAACTTGCTCACGACTCGTGCACTGTCTGCATATGAGCGCAGGACAGCTAAGAATCAGGTCTGGGGCAAATTTTGAGACCATTATGTGCTGTGTGAGAAACAAATGAAAGGACTACGGGTCCCAGCTTAGGAAAGGGAAGCCTGGATGCTCGCCATCTTCCAACCATTGAAGAGCTGCCATGTGGAAAAGGGATTAAAACACGTCTGTAAGGTTTCTGTAAGATCTGACTTTTTAAAGCCAATAAGCAAGTATTCCTTTAGTAAATAAATCTAAAATTAAACGAACAAACGAACAATAAAGATATATCCATGAGATGGGACTTGCTCTGAATGGCAAAACTGGGATCAAAGGGAAACACTTTCTGATGCAAAATCAAAAAGGACCTTGTAAGAAGTGGAGCTGTCCAATGTGAAATGGGTTACCTGGACAGGTAGTGAGAGTCTGGTTTTGATGGTATTCAAGCAGTAATAACCGCTTGACTCCAAGCAGAATGAGTTTAACAAAGTGGCTGGCCCGGGTAGTATCATTTTGATGACAAAGCAAAAGGAACCTTCTCATATAGGCTCAGTTAGAGGGGATTTTTGTGAAGAATTCAGCTCTTTAAGAAGAGCTGGGCAGCTAGGCTGCAGGAGGGATAGGAATGAGAGCTGGGCAGCTAGGCTCCAGGAGGGATAGGAATGAGATCAGCTCGGAGCCAGCCCCACTGTGGTGACTCAGCTCCCACTCTGTTTCTAGAATTTTTTTTTAGTTCAAATTCTTTCTTGAGAATCTGAAGGGCCATTGGCCAGACAATGGGTTTGGCTTCCCCTGAGTCAGGTGTTCAGTCCCGGTTCAATCAGAGGTGGTCATGCGGGTGGGGTCTCATGATGCTAACATAAAATCATTGTGACAGAGACCATCCCTGCAAGGGGGTGTGAGGGTTCTCAGAAAAGTTGGCAGGGCAGACACCCTCAACGTGATCTTGAGGGTCCTGTCCAAACTCAGCACTCACTGATTCGGGGTCCAAGGTAATTCTAGGCAGATGATGTTCTTTATGGCTGTAAAGAGGGCGGGACTAATTCATCTTCAGCCGGAGCCATGAACCGGAACCACAAGGAGGGGGTGGCAGAGGTGACAGCAGGGCCATGGGGAGAAGCAGTGGAAAAGGAAGAAATGCCCATGGTCACCTCGCGGCCTTGGGTGGGCTGCCAGCTGGGACATGCACCGTCTAGATCAGAGCCTCTCACAGGCTGAATTACAAGTCACTTTGCGCTCGTGTCAATGCCGTTTATAAAACAAACTTCTAACTTTTTTGAATAGTTTCAGCTATATAGAGAGGCTGCACTAACAGCACAGAGCCCCCATACAGCCGGCCCCCAGTGTCCCGTGTTGCTGACATTACTACAGCACGTTGTCACAACTAACGAGCTGAGGTTAATGCGTTTTTCTCTAAACTCCGTACTTGGTTTGGGTTTCATTAGTTTTTCTCTAATGTCATTTTTCTGTTCCAGGATCCCATCCAAGACACCTGTATTTGTTTCCTGGGACAGTCACAACAAATCACCACATACCTGGTGACTTTAAACAGCGGCAATGTGTTCTCATGGTTCTGGAAGCCAGAAGTCCTAAATTTGTAGGGCATGCGTACTGTGCAGCCTCCAAGGAAGAATCCTTGCTGCTGCTTCTAGCTTCTGGTGGTCCCAGCTGTTCCTCGTCTTGTCACCATGGTGGGGGCCATGTCTTCCAGGGATGACTCCAATCTCCGCCTACGTCCTCACATGGACTCCTTGGTGTATTCAAATTTCCCCCTCCTTTCATTTATAAAGACACTGGCCATTGGATTTAGGGCCCATCCTAAACTCAGGATAATCTCCTCTTGAGGTCTTTAACTTCATTACATCTGTAAGATCCTATTTCCACCTAAGGTCACAATCACAGGTACTGGGAGTTGGAACTTGGACATATCTTTCGCAGGGGACACAAGTCACCCACTGTAATACCACGTTACACCGAGTCATCACGTCTCCGTAGGCTGCTTGGGACTGTGACAGTTCATGGACTTTCCTTGCTTCTCACGAGCCTGACGGCTTTGAGGATTCCTGGTCAGGTGTTTTGTAGACTGTCTCTCAATTTGAGTTTGTCTGATGTTTTTCTGCTGGTTAGACCAGGGTTATGGGCTTTGGAGAGAAAGACCGCAGAGGTAAGTGTTGTTCTCAATGCAGCGTATCAAGGGCATATGTTATCACCTGGATTTGTGCTGATGATGTTAACCATGATCACCTGGCTAAGGAAGTGTTTGCCAGGTTTCTCTACAGCAAAGTTACTGTCTTATGCCCCCATTTCTATACCGTATTCTCTGGAGGAAGTCACTAAGCACGGCTCGCACTTAAGGGGTTGGAGGCTCCGCTCCACCCCTTGAGGGGATCATTTGCATAAATTATTTGGAATTCTTCTTCCATACAATTTTTTTAAAAGATTTTATTTATTTATTGGAAAGAGAGAGAGCACGAACAGGGCGGGGGCAGGGAGAGAAGTGGGCTCTCCGCCGAGCAGGGAGCCCAACTCGGGGCTTGATCCCGGGACTCTGGGATCATGACCTGGGCTGAAGGGAAACACTTAACCGACTGAGCCCCCCAGGCACCCCATCTGTGTGATTTTGTGTGCATTCTCTCATATGAAAGACAGGTGTCCTGGATTCCAGAGTCCTGCTGCCTTTCCCTACATCTCCTTAGAGAAGTTGACATGCAGGACAACTCATCTGAGTAGACGATTCTCTGACAAATTTTCATGAACAGAAAACACTAGAGGACAATGCTCTTCAGAGTACAGCCCACATGTGTTTGTAGGTCTGTAATCACGTAACAGATACTGAAAGTGACATTCAGAAGCTCCATAGCCACTGGACAGGGGAACTGTGTGTTTGCTGAGCTGACAATAAAGAAAGGGGCTTGTATTCAGACACTTTATTCTTACGATTATTATTTTCCCAGTAGCTAACTTTTACTGCCTTTTATACGAGATGAGTCCAGGCTGGGTTGGGGAAACGTGGGCCACACTGGCGCGTGCCTCATGCAGGCTCCGGTGCTCGGGGCTGCCCCCTCCCCTCACTCACACCCATCTGTGCTTGCTCCCCTCATGGGAGGCAGAGGCCGGGGCCTCACCGGTGTTTCTTCTTGTAAGGGCACTAATCCCATCATGGGAACACCACCTTCATGACCTCATGTGACCCTACTTACATCCCGGAGGCCCCATCTCCAAACACCATCGCCTTGGAGGTGAGGGCATCAACATAAATTTGGAGGGGATGCAGTTCAGTCTGGAACACCTACATGTGCCAGGTTCTGAGCTAGACAGGGGAATAGCAGCGGGAGCTCCCACATGGGAGCAACAGGCCGGGGCCTCACCCCACTGAGCTCATGGTATGACCTCTCCCTCTGGAGCATACTGTTCCCTCCTGCCCCCCATCCCTAGGTCGGACAGCCCCTCTGTGCCCCCCCCCAGGGAGAACATTCTCCCCGTCTGCTCTCAGCTCTGTGGACAATTTGGGAGAGGTCTGCTCTCGCCATGCTCTGGGCCTCAGGCCTTTCCATGACTGAAGCCCACTCGATTCCTTTTGCTGGTGGTCAGGCACATGCAAGGGGCAGCAAGAGGGGGATGGGAGCCTCACATCCACAAAGGGTTTCCTATATAGACTCCTCCTTTTTCTTTTTTTTCTTCCCCTCCAATGTAGACTTCTGACATCTCCAAATTAGGTCATTCATATAGTCATGTTGGCTGAAACAAGTTCATCAGCAGACCACCCCACCAGGACTTAATTTAACATAATAAATATATCTTATATGTTGATTGCTATTATGCTAAATACAGAAGAGCATAGAATCTATAGATTTAAAGAAACCTAATATATAAAAACAGGCAATCACAGCGAAATTTTTGAGATTAATAAAAATGGTTTCTTAGATTCTTCAATTGGGCTTTAGTTGAAAATAAATCCTGTCATTATCTTGGGGATAACCCATTATTACAGTGTGTTCTGTGTTAAAATATATGGCAACATAAATCATGATTTGTGTAGCCCTATTCTGGCATTATTGTCACTTTCCAATATACTAAGAGCCTCGAAAAATGCCATCGGCCAGGCCACCCGTGGACGCCTGAGAAGCCCTGCTGAAGATCTTTTCCCCTCCCCTCCTCTCAAGGTCATCTTCCTGGGAGCCACGTCCTGTCTCTGGAGGGGCTTCCCTTCCCATCCAACCCTCTTCTTGAAGGTAGATGCCAGTTCTTTAGCTCATCAGAGTTTGGCTCATTGCTATTCCTCTGTCTAGCTCAGAACCTGGCATACAGGAGGTGTTCCAGACTGAATTGCATCCCCCCCAAATTTATGTTGACGCCCTCACCTCCAAGGCAATGGTGTTTGGAGATGGGGTCTCCGGGATGTAAGTAGGGTCACACGAGGTCATGAGGGTGGTGTTCCCATGATGGGATTGGTGCCCTTACAAGAAGAAACACCGGAGAGCTTGCTGTGTGTCTCTCTCTCTCTGTCTGCCATGCGAGGCCATCCGCAAGCTAGGAAGGGATACATCACTAGAAACTGTTAGTGCCGGAGCCCTGATCTTGGGCCTCCAGCCTCCAGAACTATGACAAAATTCATTGCTGTTGTTCAAGCCACCCGGTCTGTGGTATTTGGGGATGGCAGCCCGAGCTGACTAATAAAGCAGATACCCCATGGATTTCCCTTGACCGAATCACCAAGCAAGGCGTCATCCTGGAGCGGACAGATCACAGACACAGGCCTCATCCTTTGCAAGGACCCCTCTCTGCTTCAATACCCTTCACTTCTAGAGTCTTTCATAAGAACCCCAGCCCTTCCAGGCCAGGGACATAGAATCAATGGCAGTTTGGGTTCTTAGTGTCTATTTCCCGGCACAGGGGCAGCAGAGAGTTCTCTCCCAACAAAGCACCTGAACCCCTTGGTGGGGGGCTTCTTCACCACCACGCTGATGGGGATTCTGAAGGCCCTTCTGGTTTCAGTGTGGGGGAGTGCTGTGATCGATTAGTAATGTCTGTCACAGCTGTGGACGGGGCAAGTGGAGGGGTCTGTGCCAGTCTGGACTTAGAGCTGCTGCCTGGAATGCAGTTAAGCATGGGCATCTGGCACAAGCACTGGTGCCTTCTCTGGGCAGGAGATGTTTGCGGTCCCACCCTCAAAGGGCTCCCAACCTCTGCAGGTGCCCAATGAGGAGTAAGGAGCACGGGGGTGCAGGGAAGGTCCGATGACTGAGGAGCCCTTACTTCTGTGCCTGCCCCTCGATCAGAGCAGTGCTGAGCTGAGAGCATATATTTTCTCCGCCTTGGCCCAGGGCTGGCTGCAACGGGGAAGGTGAGTGACAGAGCAGTGGCCGGGTGACCACAGGGATAGATGCATCGCAGGTCACTCAGCCAAAGCTGTGGGGGAAGTGAGAAGTGAGGCAGGAACAGTGCAGGCAAAAGGGAGAGGGATGGGGCCTGCTGAGTGACAGGGATGCCAGGAACAAAGGCTCAGAGGCAGGTAAAACGCATCAGAAGCCTCGTCCACTGGAGCAGCAGGCATGGGCTGGGGAGAAACGGCGAGGGGAGGAGGTAAGGGCAAGTCACCCAACTGAGTTCCTTGATCCAGCAGCCTAGCCGAGAGATTAAACACTGCTTGTGAAGCTGGGTGGCCTGGGTTCAAATCTTGCCTCTTCCTAGCTGTGTTGCTTTGGGCAAGTTACTTAACTTCTCTGGGCCTCTGATTCCTCAACCAGGGATAATAATAGTACCTAATTTCATAGGGTTTGTTGTAAAGGTTGAGTTAGAATGTATGAAGCACCCAGAACAGTGCTTGGCACGCAGCACTATGTAAATTCAGTTGCGAGTGTTACAGTCATCTAAAGTAGTTGGAACGTTAACCACTATTTCGTGAATTGTGTTCCACGGGGTCCTCAACTAAGAGATGCTCCCATCAAAAAGGTTCTTATGGCTGAAAACATTTGAAAAATGTCACCTATCATATCTGGATGAAGACTTGGCCAGTCCATAGTAAAACAAAAACAAACCCAAAAGCAAAACCTGTCTCACTTTATTTAGCCCAGTGTCTTCCAAGCCTGGTGGATCATGGAATCTTCTGAACACCTTGTGGGACAGTGTTCCACGGGACACCAGTTTGGGAAGTGCTATGACAAAGGCAGCAGGGGAGCCTCTGAACATATTGGATGGGGTTCCCAGGAGAACCCATTGGGCCCGGGCGAGCCATGGCAAGATTCAAGTGCCAGAGGAGGAGGAGGGAGCCCGCGGCAAAGCCCAGGGCAAGGGATCCCCATAACTGAAGGCAACTCCCTGCAAAGCCCAGGGTGAGGGATCCCCATAACTGAAGACAAGGGTGCGTGTGAGTGACACAGTGGGAGACAGAGAAGACCAGAGTGCTGTTTGGATGTGGAAGGCAGAGGAAAAGCGGTGGAGGTGACCCCGAGATTCACATTTCAGGAGGGAGCAGGAAGGGGGCAAGGATTGGGGGTATCCCTCACTCTGCCCGCTCACCCCAACACTCCTTCCCAACCGTGTGACCAAGGTGAGTCTAAGCCTCATGGCTTCCCCCAGGAGGGGCCTGGAGAGAGAAAGGTGGGGACAGCCCCATCATGGGGAAGAGCGGCCCCCAGGAGGCCGAAGACCTGCTGTCCCCGCTACGCACAGATCGTGTGGTTGTAAAATCGACAGCAGACGTCCAGGGCCTCTCGGCTGACCTCTGGGCTGGGGCTGAAAAGAAGCCAAGGATGCGGTCTGGGCTCTAGGCCTGGCTCTGTGGGCCACCGAGGGCTGTGCAACCTTGGAAAGTTGCTCCGTGTCTCTGGTCCACCCTTCCTCCCCACATCAGCAATGACCATAACATTTGTACCCCTCACCCCGGAGCCAGAGGCAGCCCTAAGGCACTCGGGCCTTCTGTGCCCCGTCACTGTCAGGGCCCCAGAGCCCCCCGGCCCGAGCCTCACCTCTGGAAGGCCTCATGGCAGCACTGGTACACCTCGAAACTGCTGCTGCTGACCGTCGTGTTCAGGAGGGCCGTGCAGTCTGCCACAGCCCCCCGGGGCATATAGAGGATCCCTGTGCAGGGAAGGCAGCTGGTGGGCAGGGTCTGCCCACTCGCTCCCCACCCTGCCGGGAACTCCCAAAGGGGCCAGAGCCCTGGTGTCTGGCCCTGGATGGTGCTCGAAAGTCAGGACTCCGCCAGGCCGGCACTCACCTGCCACGCAGGCATTCGCCAGCGACACACAGGTCCCCGTGCACAGCGCCCGGAGCACTATCCGGGAGAAGTCGCTCTTCCGCTGGGGGGCCATGGAGGCTGCAAGGAGACAAGGATGCTGAGGTCCTGGAAGCCCTTTTGCCCATACTCTACACTTCTGGATACATCTGCTGACTCTCCTTCCTCCTCTGGGCAGCCAGAGGGATAGAGGCTATCTTCCTGACTGCTTACTGAGTTCGGGAGTCGTCCTTGGCCTGACTTGGGCCCCCAGGCAGCGCCCCACACCTGCCAGCATCGGAGGCAGATTTAGGAAAAGAAGGTGAGTTTGCTGTCAGGCAGACCTGGGATTAAATACAGGCCCAGCCACTGACTAGCTGAGTGACTGGGGCCATCACTTCCCTTCTCCAAGGCTCAGTTTCCTCCTCCATCAAATGGGATGGTAACAGCACTAGGCAGGGGGACAGTGAGGAGTGGACAGGAGAGCTGCTCAGAACTGGGCAGGGCCCGCATCCCTAGGCCTCGCCGGGTCCACCTGTCCACTGTGGGTATGGGAACCAACAGGCCAAAGCCTCAGGGGACAGGCCAGCCCCGCACCCTCCCTCCCTCCCCAGACTCCTGAGCCAGGTGCTAACCCCTGGGCTGCGCCCTGCAAAGGAGAAGGACTGGAAGGGACCTCTGCGACCATCTTGCTCAGGCTCTGCCCTGGACATACGGGAGGACTGAGGCCTAAGGATCCCCAAGAAGTTGTTTCAGAGCCTGGGCCCCAACTGCCCAGGTTGGTGGGGAGGCCCCCCAGGACTCACTCAGGCCTCCCAGCATGATCCCAATGGAACTGAAGTTCGCAAATCCACAGAGGGCAAACGTCGTGAGGATTTCTGCTCTGACCTGAAAATACAGAAGATGAGTGAGGAGGGGCTTCCCTTGCATGGGGGGGGGGCAGCCCCACATCATCCCGGCTCCCTGGCCCTATTGTTGCAACCACTTCCAGTATGTGTTTGACCTTTGAAGCCCTTGGTGCTTCCCCCAGCACCCCCCCCACGCCCCCAGGCCTCACACTTCGGCCTCTAGTTTAGTTGGGGCCTCACCGCCTGAGAAACAGCCCCCTTCCCATCGCCTTGAGTCCCTTTATTGTAATTGCCAGCCTTTCCTGGGCTGATTCAGGCTTGCCATGCCCTCTGGCGGTGGCCCTACTAAGCTCTGTGCCCCAGGGGCACTTGGTGAATGGCCCTTCCCAACATGGTAGACTGGAGCTTATTTTCCTGTGGGGGCTCTCAGGCTGTGAGAGGACACAGCACTGCCTCCTGAAGGGAGGAGCTGAGAGCCCAGCCAGCTGGGCCCCATGTGTGTCCCCACCTGTGACCAGATTGAGCAAGTCTCTTTCCGTTTCAGTGTCTCCATCTGCAAAGTGGGAATAATAGCACCTGCCCGAAGGGCTGTGGTAAGGGTCACACGCTGTGGGTATTTAAGCAAAGTAATTCTCCTTCCCCTCCCAATTAAACAGTTGTTTAATTTCCCAGAAAGAGGTGTAAAGAGGCCAATGGAACAATTCGGAAAAAAAAAATTGGCTTAGATCATACCTCACACCATATTTAAAAAATGAATTCTAGAGCGCTGAAGTAGATACTGATATTTTAAACAGCAAATAATAGAAAATATAGGAAAATAATGATTAGACTTACAAGGTGGCATTATTACTCTCGTTTTAGAGAGGAGAAAATGGAGGCTCAGAGAGGTTAAGTAACTGAGGAAGTTCACACAGCCAGAAGGTGACTGTGTCAGAACTGGAATTCAGTTCTGTCTGACTGCGAAACTCATGCTTTTAGATATTTTACCATATTGTCTCAGGAATTTAACACTTAACAGATTTCTGAAAGGGAGATAACTTTCTAAGTTAAGAAATAATAGAAGAAATCATAAAGGAAAAGATTTGGTATAAAATCTGTTAAAAGAAAAATCCCAAAATACAAGATGAAGGGGAAAAAAAGACTAGGAAATATATATGTATAAAATATAATAGAATAAAGTTAATGTCCTTATAACATAAAGAGTTTACACAAATGGATGGAAAAATATTAAGTCTCCTGCATCCTGCTTGCTCATCTGCCATCACCCTCTATACAGCAGCTCGTGTCATCTTAAAATGTCAAATGTCAAATCTTCAGGAACTTTATATCACTCCTCAGCCAGTCTCTTCTACAATTACCACCTGCTCTAACTGTGCTTCTCCCCTTTAGTTCTCCAAACAAGGGCTTTTCAACCTCGGAGCCTTTGCACGTGTCTTTTCTTTGTCTGCAATGCTCTTCCCAGCTTCGCCTGGCCCCTTCTCCTCCCTCCAACTCGTGGCCTAAATGCTACAGTTCGGGGGCCTTTTCTGACTATTCCTGCCAAGGAAGACCCCTGTTTCCTCTTCTTGTTTCCTTTGTAGAACTTCATTCAAATTGTGGTTTACTTTTTATTCCCTCGCTTCCTTGTGCTTCTCACCAGGCACAAGTTCCATGACACCAGGGACCGTGTCTGTCTACTTCCCCTTTCAATTTCTGGTGCCTAGCAGAGTGCCTGGCACCCTATGAGTCTCAAGCCATACTTGCTAAAGGAACGAAGTTCCTAAAAAAAGATCCTTAAGCAGTGTCCCATCCATTATCTCAAGAGGAGAGACTGAGACAGGGGCTGAGGATGAAGATGGGGAAATCTGTGCTTTTGATCTCACACAAATTCTGTTTTTAAACTGAAGGCTACATTCACTTACAACTTAAAACATAATTTGAAAGACAAGAAAAAAATATTTCCCCCTTCAAAGTGCCTAGTAACCCAAGAGGTGCAAATTAAAACAATGAGCTATTATTTGCCTGTTAAAGTAAGCACAGCTTTTTTTAAGAAGGCTGCTCGCTGTTTGGTGTGTGGCCAGGTCAGTGCTACCAGCGTTTGCGAAAGTGACTGGGAGCGACCGCACGAGGACTCATGCCATGTGATGCAGTCATCCCACAGCTGGGAAAGATCCAGAGGAAATGATCCAAGAGGAGGGGAGAGTTCTGTGCTCAGAGCTCTTCATTTCTGCACGGTTGTAAAATGGCCAAACGATGCAATTAACCCAGGGGGCCCACCAGCAAGGGACGGGTTAAACATGTCAGGACGCATACATCAAAAATGCTATTTCTGTCCTGACAGTTGGTGCGGGGAGAGCCGGCTCGGCTGCAGGGTGGACGCTATCATGAGAACCATGTAACCTCTCCCTTAAAAAAAGAATAGGACAAAATGCATAAGACAACACTAGCTGTTCTCTTAGGATGGCAAGGTGACAGGTAACGGTCATATTTTCAGTGATGCTACAGAGAGCTTTTATTTGTTTAGAAACATTCATTTTATAGAGCTTTTAGAGTTTTGTTTTTTTTAAGAGAGAGAGAATGAGAGAGAGCTCATGCTCACACGGGGGGTAGGAAGGGGCAGAGGAAGGGAGAGAGAACCCCAAGCAGACTTCCCGCTGAGCGCGGAGCCCAACATGGACCTTGATCCCACGACCCTGAGATCATCACCCGAGCAGAAATCAAGTCGGACGTTTAACCGACAGAGCCACCCAGGTGCCTCTAGAGTTTTCAGAAATAGGTTTTCACAGAAAAAGCCATCCCCTGAACTGAATCCAATATGCTGGCAGTGAACGTGGCGGGGCCTCCCTATCTCGCTCCTTCTGCTCACTGGATGCTCACATGTGTCCCTCTGGATGCCCCGTGGCACGAATCACACCACTTTCCAGTAGGAGAAGTGAGGCGCCGTGGCCGTCCCGAAGCCACACAGGATGGTGGTCTGTCTACAGCGAGATCTCAGGTCTCCCCAGCGAAGCCCTTTCCTTGAGGCAGCGAAGCCCGAGGCCGTCTTGTAGGATTGGGAGGCTGGGCGCCACCGCCATGTGTCCCCCGCCTGTCCAGGAGCCGGGACAGCAGCTGCCAGGGGACCCAGGAGCAGCGGCATCACACCCCTGCTGCAGGGAGGGGACCGGGACACTCACAGAGATCCACTGCTTCTTGCCGCCAACCCACTCCTCTACTCCTGCGAGACGGCGCTGCTTGTACCGGGAGAGCTCCTGATAGGCCACGAACTCGTTCAGGAACAGCTTGATCCCCAGCAGCTCCGCCACCACAGGGCAGTCCTCCCAGGCCACCCCCATTAGGAAGGCCACAGGCCGCAGGGCGTAGGAGCAGATGAGCTGAGGCACAAGGCAAGGGCAGCTGCTGGGACCAGGACCAGGGCTGGTGTCCACCCACTGCCACCCACCCCCGGCCCCAGGCCACCCCTCGCCGGCCAAGGGGGCAGCCCAACGGTACCTGGAAGCTGAGCTCCTGGGCACCCACCATGGCTCCCAGCCAGGAGAGGGCCGCGTTGACGAAGGCCAGCAGCGCCAGGAAGGCAATCAGGTTGGCTCCAATGTTCCCAACCAGCTGCACGGAGACAGCGGCCCCACTGCTGGCTGCTTCTAAGAGGTTCTGAGCGTCTCTGCTTTGGGGACCAAGAACCACCATGATTGGCCTGTCTCCACAAAGAGCGGGGCTCCTCTTCCTATAGGCTCAGAGAGGAACCCTGGACAAAGTATTTCAGAGCCGAGGGTCCTTGTTTTCTTTCTGAGACCCAGGGGCAGAAAGGGGCTGGTCCAAGCACTAGGATAAGGCCCGGACTGCCAGCGCGGTGCCGTGTCCACATGGGGGAGCCACCAGCCACTCGTGGCTTTGGAGCGCTTGAAAGGAGGCTGGTCAGCACTGAGGTATGTTGTAAGCAAAAACAAGGACCAGATTTCAGAAGTTAAGTACAAAAAAAAAAAAGAACATGAAATAGCTAATTAATAATGTTTTATATTGATTATATGTTGAAATGACAATATTTTGGACATACTGGATTAAAAAAATATGTTATTAAAGTTACCTGTTTCTTTTGACTATTTAAAAACACAACCATTAGAAAAGTTAAAATTCTAGATGTGGCCCACATTCTATTTGTAAAGGGCAGCGCTGCCTTAGACCTGCCCACCGTACCCCAAGCACATTGGTCAAAGTGGTGCCTTTGCAACCTCTTTAACCAGGTCCATGTTACACGGCGGCTGTCGGGCTATGTGAAGAGGTGTTTGCAGGTGAGTGACCTCAGGGATGGGGCTGCTTCAGTATGTGATGGACACCCTGGTGTGGGACCTCAAGGCACAGGGAACAGGTGGCCTGGGACTTTTCAGGGCCCTCCCCAGCACACACGCCACAGGCTACATCCCCAAACCAGGCTGCTCTCCCCTGTGGCCAGCGGGTCATTTCCCGCGGGTCCAACCCTGGAAACTAAGACGCAGGACCGCGGTCCACGTGTTTTGTGAGTGAAGCCACAAGCTGGGCAGTGAACGAGCAGAGGGCCTGGGGTTGGGCAGAGAGAACCAGACGCTGCTGGCCCAGCCTCTGCTCCCCCCACCTCTGCCCCCCCAGGCTCTGCTCCTGCCCTGCACCCTCCTGCTACCCCCCACCACCCTCCCCTCCCCTCCCCCCATCTCCATCCCCTCC
>NC_048226.1:4485577-4584113 GCF_002007445.2 Ailuropoda melanoleuca
GCTCTCCCCTGTGGCCAGCGGGTCATTTCCCGCGGGTCCAACCCTGGAAACTAAGACGCAGGACCGCGGTCCACGTGTTTTGTGAGTGAAGCCACAAGCTGGGCAGTGAACGAGCAGAGGGCCTGGGGTTGGGCAGAGAGAACCAGACGCTGCTGGCCCAGCCTCTGCTCCCCCCACCTCTGCCCCCCCAGGCTCTGCTCCTGCCCTGCACCCTCCTGCTACCCCCCATTTTTTTTTTTTTTTTTCTTTTTTCCCTCCCCTCCCCTCCGCTCCCCTCCCCTTCTGCTTCCCCAGACCCTCCTTGTGCTCCCCCAAACCTCCCTCCTCCTCCCACACCCCCCTTTCTCTTTGTCTCCCACGTGCCCCCAAGCCGCCCTCCCGCAGTGCTTACCCTCCGGTCAGTTTCACCCCTTCCGCGCTCTTAAACTTGGACTCCGCCACCTCCGGGTAGGCCAGCTTGGAGAGGGCCAAGGCGCAGGGGGCGGCCATCACGGAGGCGGCGATCAGGGAGGCCGCATCTATCTGCGGGAACGGGAGCGAGGCTCAGCGGGAGGAAACTTCGGGGCCAGGAGTGCAGCCCAGGGCAGCAGGGTCACGGGTGCTCTGCCCCACTGGGCGCCGTCGTCCTCAGTCCTGCTGCCATCGTTGGTGACGGTACTGAGACCTTTTCTGGGTAAAGGGTCACGGGCTGTATGCGCAGAAGGTCCTATTTCCCTACCGTACTAAGCGCGGCTGAGCCCCTACCCACAAGGAAACTGAGGCCCCCGAAGATTAAATGTGACCCGCCCAAAATGAAGAGAGAAGGAATTAGAACCTTCGTGTCTTTCGGCTCCAAGTTCAGAGTCCTTCCTTCCCCTACGGGCGGTCTCCCTTCGGCCGCTCATCCAAGGGCCGGTGCTCCATTGGCTGAAGTCCTTGTGATGGTTTCCGACAGAGCTCACAGGACAAGAGTTGGGAGGGATCCAAGATGTGACCTAATTTGACCTCATAATATAGGAATGTTCTTCCTCTATAAGATTCCCACCTTGAATACTTACTGTGACAAGGAGCTCACCACTTCAAGGCAGCCCATCACGCCCACTGCTGCAGTCAGAGAGCTCTTAGGAAATCGGCCACCAAAGTAGCTACCCTTTGGCCCTGGGTCTGTCTGCTGGAGGCACACTGTAGAATTCCCTCCCAACAGGACAGCAGAGCAGCCTGAGCCCCCGGGGTTCGTCCTTCCTCAGTTATTACCCTCACTATGGCCTCAAACCCTTTGCTTCCTTTTTTTTTTTTTTTTAAAGGTTTTGTTTATTTGAGAGAGAGAGAGAGCATGAGCGGGGGCGGGGGGCATAGGGAGAAGGAGAAACATAGGGAGAAAGAGCCACCCTGATGCGGGGCTCAGTCCCAGGACCCCAAGATCATGAGTTGACCCACAGGCAGACGCTTCCCCAGCTGAGCCACCCGGGCACCCCTGCTTCCCTGTTTTTGGTCCCAGAGATGGATGGGATATTTTCCCAACACTATTATTTACCAAGTGAAAAAATTAGAACCAACCCAAACATCTAACAACAAGGGAATGGCTAAGCATTGTCAAGCTGGCATGGGGAGGCTCCATCTGAGGCCATGACCTGAACCAACATCAAGAGTCGGACGCTTAATCGACTGAGCCACCCAGGCACCCTTCCTTCTGTTCTTTTAAATCCCCTTCATATCTTTTCAGTGGGGAGTAGAAAGCCCTTAACATGAGTATCAGCACCAATGCCCACCTTCTGCCCACCCTATCCTGGGCCCTGGGTGTGCAGAGCCTGCTCTTTGTGGGAAGAAACCAGCCTTGGGGCAGCCGTGCTCTCTCGATGTTCCAGGCTGGGCTTTGGGACGTCACCGGCCTCCAAGGCGCGGCCCAGATCCCATGGGGACTGTGCCAAACCTGGAATCTGAGGCTTTCCCCTCTATCGGCCAGGACCCTCCCCCTTCCTTCACTTTGGAGGTCACATCTGCTTTGCCACCTTGAGCAGGGTACCCATCCTACACTTGTCACATTCCTGCACACTGTGTGAGTGGGCCAGGCATGGCCAGAGCCTTAAGTGCTCCCGCTGGCCATTTCAGCTTGGAAAGGGCTGAATTCCGCCCAGGCTGACCCAGTGGGGCACTGGGTCAATCCACACATGGCCTCCCCACTGCCAGCAACTCCAGGCTGTGACACCTCCAGCCCTGCCGGCACCCAGTCAGGAATGCCTTCTGCCCCAGCATGCCGGGGCTTATTTCTGCTCAAAGTGTTCTTCTCTCTACCCAGGGGTGTCCTCTGGGGAGAGGGATAGAGGGCATGAGCCCTCCATCAAAAATAATTTTACTGGGAAGTCTGGGTGGCTCAGTCGGTTAAGCATCTGCCTTTGGCTCAGGTCATGATCCTGGGGTCCTGAGATCGCGCCTCACATCGGGCTCCCTGCTCGGTGAGGAGTCTGCTTCTTACTCTGCCTGCTCCCCTCGCTTGTGCTTTCTCTCTCAGTCAAATAAAAAAAAAAATCTTTAAAAAACCCCACAAAACTTTACTGACAAAGGAAAAAAAATCCATATAACTATAAAGCATAAAATGGGCCAATTTCGGAAGGATGGATCTCTGGCACTAATATGTCAGGGAAAGAACTACTACTTTTCAACACTGCTGTTTTCTATTATTGCATTTAACTCTTAAACTGCTGTGAGGTGGCCAGTAATTCTGCCCATTTTACAGATGGGGAAACTAAGTGGTAGGCTCTCACTTGGCCCTGCTTAGAACCTCACAAACCCTATCCTGGGGCCCGGACTCCTGCACAGTTGATTAAAGACCATCAGTGGTTAATCCCCTTAACATGACCCTGCCCAGCCTGTGTTCACAGCTCCTCTCACAGGGGACCCTGAGCTAAAGGGGTGGGGAGAGAGACCAGTTTCTGGCATTAGTGGAGAGGGCTGGGGCCTGCTTTAGAGTTTGGGGGAACTATGGTGAAAAGGGAAATGTACAGGGATGCCTGGGTGGCTCACTTGGTTAAGCGTCTGCCTGCAGCTCAGGTCATGATACCAGGGTCCTGGGATCAAGCCCGACTCCTGGCTCCTTGCTCTGCAGGGAGCCTGCTTCTCCCTCTGCCTGCAGCTCCCCCTACTTGTGCTCTCTCTCTCTCTCTCTCTGACAAATAAATAAATAAAAACTCTTAAAAAAAAAAAAAAGAAAGTAAGTAAGAAAAGGGAGATGTATGTGGAGATCACAATGAAAGAATTCAGTCAAGGAAGCCCTGGGACCTCAGAGCAGGGGAGGAGGTCTAGACCAGCATCGCCTAATACAAATATAATGAGAACCATGTCTGTGATTTTAAATTCTCTAAGAGCCAATTAAAAAAGTAAAGAGAAGCAGATGAAATTATTTTTGGTAATGCGTTTTACTTAACCCAACATATTCAAAACATTATCTTTCCATTCATGTAATCAATCTAAAACTTATTCATAAAATATATCCCTTTTTTTTTCCTTACAAAGTCTCACAGCGCATCTCATTTCAGACCAGCCACATTTCACAGGCTCGATAGTCACGTGGGGCTAGTGGTCACTGCACAGGACAGCACAGGTCTAGAAAGATCCAATAGGAGGAGCGCAGGGCAAAGGGAGCCAGTTGAGCAACAAAGAGAAAGGAGGAGTGATCAAGAGGGATCTTTCTGGAATTCAGGTGCAGAGGGCAAGTCAAAGAAACAGTGAGTAGCTGCCGGACCAGGGCAGGGTGGGTGAAAGGGGAGGGGAGAGGGTGAACAGGCCCTGCGGTGGGAGGCGGCCCTGGGGCTGCTGCAGTGGCAGCCAAGAGCCAGGTGGGGGCAGAAGAGAGCTTCTCTGACACCTGACTAAAGGCCCAGCCAGAGCGGTGGGAAGGAGGGAAGGAAGGTCTGGGGGGAGCTTTTCACCTGGGCCAGCTATGGGGACTGGGGCGTTGTACCAGAGCCTGTGCATGGAGCTTTGGTGGCCTCTGCACCTTCTGTGGAGCTAAAGGGAAGTGGGCACCCAGGTCCCTTCAGTGGGAGGCCCGACTGCCTGCAGCTGGGCCTGGACTCTGGCCGGAGACAAGAAGGAAAGGAAGCTGAGTGGCAAGGCAGACTGTGGAATAGGGAGAGCTCTCCCAGTATTTTATTCTTAAGTAATGGCCGCAAGGCTCCCGCAGTGGGAAGAATACCATTCTTTTAACTGACTGTGGAACCCAGAGCAAGGTCAAGACATGTAAAGGCCCTAAGTCCCAACTGTGGCACCCCCACCCCCAACATGCCACCGTGAAAAAGCTTCAGGAACAAAGTTGTGAATTTCCATTTTTGAAATATCAAATTCCTTCCAGAATCGGTTCGGGGTGGTGGTCTCTCTCTAGGCCTTAGTGATGCAAGTGGGAACCAGGTGATCTCTAAAATTCTAGTTGGGAGAGTGCCAAACCCAGAAGACCAAAGCCCCGGAGCACAGAGGGCCTTTCGGGAAGGTCACACAGCGCCTGCTCTGCCCGGGGAAGCCCCATGGGCAGCTGAGCTTACCAGTGCGGCCTGTGTGCCCTGAGGGAAGGAGGCGCTGAGGTTGGCCACCCCCTTGCCTACTCCCAAGGACAGAGAGAAGAAAGACAGGTGGAATTTGGGACCAGAGGAGGGGACAGGGTGGGTTATCCTAGCACTCCCCCCCCCCCACGGCATCCCTCAGTTGACCCTGCGGGCAGGGAGGGGCAGGCCTCACTCTCCATCTGCACCAGGAGGCCGTCTCACCCTAGGGGCTGAGCGACAGCACCTGACAGGGATGACATTTAGGTTGTCACTCTTTCTTTCCTTTTTTTTTTTTGTTACTACGAATAATGTTGGAATTTGGCATTTTTTGACCACTTATGAAATAGTTCCGTATCATAATATTCCTAACTGGATCAAAGGGAAAGAATATTTTTTTAAAGATCTTATTTATTTGAAAGAGAGAGAGAGAGAGCATGAGCCGGGTGGGAGGGGGGCAAAGGAGAGGCATAGAGGGACAGGGAGAAGCAGGCTCCCTGCCAAGCAGGGAGCCAGATCTCAGGACCCTGTTCTCATGACCAGAGCTGAAGAAAGATGCTTAACTGACTGAGCCCCCCAGGTGCCCAGGAAAGAGTATTTAAACTGACAGATGTTCTCCCAAAAGGTGACAGCAAATGACACTCCTGTCAAGAGTGCCCCACAGCCTTGCCATTTAGAGGCAGGTAAAGGGATGCCTGGGTGCCTCCGTGGGTTAAGTGTCTGCCTTGAGCTCAGGTCCTGATCTCAGGAGCCCGGGATCAAGACCCGTGTCAGGCTCCCCGCTCAGTGTGGCGTCTGCTTCTCCCTCTGCCTGCTGCTCCCCCTGCTTGTGCTCTCTCTCTCTCTCTCTGGCAAATAAATAAAGTATTTTTTAAAAATAGAGGCATGTAAAATATTGTACATCTTCTAGAAGAAACAGAAGTTACCAATGTTTTAATTTCTTTGACTAGCAGTGAGCTGGAATATCTTTTTATGATCTATGAACTCTTTTCGCCTGATCAATCATTCAAACTTTTTAAAAAATTGTGGCTTTCGCCATACAGACGTTTTTCATTTTTATTAGTAGCTCTGTCAACCTTTTCCTTTATACTTCTGGATTTCATGTCATGCTCAGATTTTGCAAGAAAACGGCAAACTGCCGAAAAGCATGGGTAGAATTACCTCATTTTTAGTAAAAAAAAAAAAAAAAAGAAAGAAAGAAAGAAAGAAAGAAAGAAAGAAAGAAAGAAAGAAAGAAAGCAAATATGTGTGTATTCAGGTCTATATACTTAAATGACTACACAGACAGACCTGGAATGATGAATTTTAAGTCAGTGGTTCTCAAATCGAGCACTGGAGTCATCTGGAAGGCTTGTTATAATACAGGGTAGGGCTGCTCCCCAGTGTTTCTGATTCAGCGGGTTTGGGGTGGGGCCCAAGAATTTGCATTTCTAATAAGCTCCCTGTCAGAAAACGGCTGTTGTAATCTTCTAATCTAGTAAAAAGCAGTTCCCTTGAGAAGTGGGCTTGAAGCTCTTTTTTTTACTTTCCTCCCTTCTGCAAGCAGCAAGAATTTCTTTGATAGTTAAGAAAAACAGTAAGATCTTTAAAGATTTGCATGCGAAAGCACAAACAAGCACAGAGTGTTTAAGGAAGGCAGAGAGCTGTTACCAGGCACTTTGTAGGGGACACACGGGAAGATTCCGGTTTGCTCGCCACACAGATTGGGATTCGTGTAAGGGCTCGAGTCACACCATTGGAATTTGCCCTCGAAATGTATTGCGCTCAAAAGCTGCACAAGCAGTAATTTAGGAGCAGAGGAAGGACTTGTGCCCAGCAAGGGTGTGGGGAGGAGGAGAGCAGGGGGAGTAGGGCAGATCTCCAGGGACAGCCCAGGTGAGGGACTGTGTGCATGAGGCTTAGAGTCAGACAGATGTGGGCTCGAATCCTGGCTGGGGCATCTCACCTATTCTCGGAGCCTCAACTTTCTCATCTGTAAAATGGGGATGTCGAGATACCCAGCACTGTGCCTGGCACATGAGCGGGGCTCAGTCGGGGGACGCCTGGGAACCCTTGCCCCCACTGGCCACAGTGAGAAGATCGAGCAGTCCAGCCCACCTGGCCCGCCCTACTCAGGAGCCTCACAGCAGCCAGGGTTCCGGACACAGCCCGCGAGAGCTCGGTTGCTCTGGCCACGGGCTGTGTGGGGCCCCCACAAAGGAGGGTGTCAGGTTCCTGAGGTTTTCAGCAAGCAGGGGGAGAGCTCCACATACCCCGAAGGAGATGTAGGCGCCCAGCAGGCTGCCAGCAATGGTGGCATAGCCCCCGGTCATGACCGCGTGGATCTCAGAGAGTGTCAAGTCTGCCAGGTAGGGCTGGATCAGCAGAGGAGCCTCGGTCTGCAAACAGGAAAGACGTCAGACAGCCCGAGCTGGCCAGGGTATTCCCTCTTCCCCCAGGGGTGGGCACGTCACAGTGGGTCCCGGGGATCCCAGGGGCAGAGATAGCAAGGTGGGGTTGGGACCACAGTCTGTCCTTGGCTGGGCCTCCCCGAACCGCGACATTGGCTCTAGGGAAGGACCCCCAGCCCTTCCTCCTGGCCTGATGAGGCTCCCCTGTGTCAAGTGCTCACTAGGTCCCAGCACCCCACTTTCATCACTCATGACCTTCTGAGAAAGAAGTGGTCATCCCCCTTTTCCAGGAGAGCAAACCGAGAATCAGAGAGGTTCAGAGAATTACCTCTGTTCATGCAAAGGGCCAGAAGCGGATGGAACTCCAGGCCTGAGCTTTTCACAAAGACATGGGGTTGCCAGAAAGAAAGGAGATGGGCATTGGGTGGTGTGTTTACTCCAGGGCATCTGGGGAAGCCAGGAGCCATTCATTTATTCATTTAATGAACAGTTATTGAGCACCTCCTATATTCCAGACTGTTCTATAGAATAGAGACAGGGGTAAACAAGACAGGGCCCCTGACCGCACAGAGTTTCTATCCTGGGAGCCGTGGAGGAGGGTGGGTTATGGTAAGAAATGGATAACCAGCAAGGAACCAAGTAGATAAAGTGTGTCTTAGACGGTGCTAAAAGCTGTGGGGATACGTGCGGGCGAATGCCTAGCGGTTGCGGGGTATTTAGATTGGAGTGACAGCAAAGGCTGTCCGGAGGCGGTGACGTTGGAGCTGAGACCACAGGCGCCCTCTGTTGGGTTTAGAAGCACAGCATTGCAGGCAGAGAGAACAGCAAGGGCCCTGGGGCAGATCTGAGCTTGGGAGTTTTGAGGACCCGTGAGCAGGCCAGTGTGCACGCAGCAGAGGGGGTGTGGGACGGGGCTGGAGCTGGAGGACGAGGGGCGGGGGCTAGCCAGGGTAGTGAGTGCCCTTGGCTGGGATGGAGGGGCATGATCTGGCTTGTGTTTTTAAACGGTCATGCTAGCACGTGCGTGAAGGGCAGAGGGTGGCAGCAGAACGGAAGCAGGGAGAGTAGGAGGAGACTCAATGTCCAATGGGGGAGAGGAGGGTGGCTAGAGGTGAAGGAGTGGGGCAGTGGGGCAGGGCTGGGCTGGGCTGTGGGGGCCAGCTGGCAGGACTTGCTGACGGGCCAGAGGCTGTAGGGAGCGAGGAAGCCGAGGAAGGAAGGAAGACTCCTTGAGTTTTGTCTGAACAACTTCAGTACCCTTTCCTGAGAAGGGAAAGACTTGGAAGCGTGCAGCTGTGTGAGAGGAAATTGGTTCACCTGCTTGGACTTGGGGTGCTGAATTTGAGGTGCCCTTTAGGTACCCAAGTGGAAGGTCGAGGAGCAGCTGGGTGGGTCAGACTGGAGCTAGGGTCTGGGTGACACTTAAAGCGTTAAGCCTCAGGGCTGGTGTGACCCCCCCAGGGACAGAGTGTGGCCAGGGAAGAGGGCCAGGCCACCAACGTCGGGGCTGAAATGATGCCGTTAATCCTCAGAGGCTTCCCATCCTCTCCTCTTGGGAGAAGTGAGGCAAAGACTCAGGGGCAAGGTCAATGTGCCCACCAACTGGTCCAAAGTCAGTTCATTTGGGGAGCTCTTCACATCCCCCAAATCCCATTCGCCTAAAATTTGTATTTTATCAGCAAAAACCATGGAGCACATTTGCCGCATTTCATTTAAAGAAATGCTTTTGTATTTCAGTATTTCTTTCTCTTTTGCTTCATTTTAGACATCTTAAGGGATTTGAGACAATTTATCTAAGAGCACATCTGTCTTCATTGGCTTAAAAAAAACCCTTTGAAATCAACACACTGGTACTATGGCCAAAAAGATGCAAATATTCTCCAGTTTCCTAAACTATCCAGCAAAATAGAGCATTCTGTGGCAAGTATGTCGTTTGGTGACCCCAATATTCGTCTGATGGGCTAGGTCCCTGGAACAGGCTCTGGAGTCTCACCCCCAGGAGGGCCAGGCCCTCTGAAAGGGGCTCAGGGCTGACAGGTGCCTTCAGAGTCACATTTACTTTGGAAAATATGTTTCAGAAAGAAGGAGGAGGAAAAAAGAAGGCAAAATGATGTCGTGTAAGGAACCCTGCCCAGGAAAGGGAACAGCTGGATTCTAAGTCCTGACTTATATTGTGGGGTCCTGGCAAGTTGTTCCCACCCTCAAGCCTGTTTCTACAGGAAGGGGGAAAGGTGGACATCACCTGTAGGATCTGAGTCTCTAAGCTGACGAAGACCTCCGCAGCCCAGAGCGGTGGGAGGTGCCAGACTGAGGCCATCCCCCCTGGCACAACCCAGGTGAAAGGTGAAGAGTACATCCCCGAATGGAGCAGCCCCGGGGCAGCGGCCTTTGGTGACCCTGGGAGAAGGTCCGAGTGTCTCTTCCGCCGACTGAATCAGAGCCCCGGGGACCCAGGACACCCGCCCTCCCCGGGGATGCTGCTGTCGAGCACGAGGGCAGGAGGCTGTGGTACCCACCTGGCTCACAAAGATGTTTCCAGCCACACTCAGCGTCTCCGTGGCCGTGGTGTCCATGGTGGCCCGCATCAGCCAGCTGATCTAGGAGGCAAAGCGTTCTTTGTGGGCAGGCATCAGCAAACCCAGAGTCGGAGAGCGTCAGGGGCGGGGTGGAAGTACCTGATAAGTCTTCCCTCCAACTTCCAGCCCAGCATAGGAAACCCTCACCTCCATTTCTCCTTTCATACCTCCATTCACGGGGGCTCACCACTTCCCAAGGCCCCCACTCCACCTTAGGACAGCTCCAAAATGCATGCTCTCTGTCTCCATACAAAAGGGTTCCCAGGCCCAATATACTTGAGAACTGCTGTACACACACACACACACCTTGGAGGTTACCAAATACATATCAGCTTACTAAAGGCTCTGAGGAGTCGTGCACAAAAGCTTGTTCAAATGTGTCTAACCCCCCTTCACAAAAGTATTTGACCATGGGATTCCTATACCTAGTCACATGTGTTAACCCTCCATGGAGCTGGAGTTTTGTGAAAAAAGCTTTGGAAACATTGTATTAGAAAGTTCTTCCTTTCAATCAAGATGAAGTCGGCTTCCCTGGAATTTCTCCCTACTGCAGCAAACTCCCTGGCTGCCCTTCCTCTAATCTTTCTTCTGTATGTATTTGGAGACAGCTCTCCTATCCTCACCTCTTCCACCCCAGCCTTCTCTTTTCCAGGCTCAGCAACCCTACTTCCTGCAACCATTCTGTGGAGGGCATGGTGTCGGCCCGTCACACCTGCCCTGAGGCTTCAGCGGTCACAGCCCCTTGGCCGAACACGTGCTCCAGATTTGGAGAGGCCCTCCTCTCTCCTGCTCCACACTAGGCACTCTACCATAACACAGTGCATTTTTGCCTCTCTGGCAGCCGCCTGCTGGTCCTGGTTTATTCTGAGCTCAATCGGCTAAACCCTCAGACTCACCCTCACTGCCAGGTCCGACCCGGCCCCGTGCCGCCTCCTGCATCCTGGTTTGTGCGGCAGATTTTAGGAACTTAAGCACAGGATTTGACATTTGCACCAGCTAAGTCTGGCCAATGTGGCCCACTGCTCCGGTCTCTCAAGATCTTTTTGGTAGAAATGATGTCTCTCCCTGACATTTCTTCTCAAAGCAGCAAACTTCCCTCACGCAAAGACCACATTGGATTTGGTGCCATTTCCCCTTAGTATCATGACAGGAGACTCTGGGAAAGATGTTTGGCTAAGAGTAGACTTGGAGTAGGAGGGTGTGGACCCCGGAAGCAGGGTTCTGGGAGGTGTGGACGCTGGGAGCAGGGTTCTGGGAAGGTCCAGCTCTCAGAGCTGGGGAGTGAGGGAGGGTTTGGGCTCTGGGTGCAAGGCGTTCTGGGAGAGCAGGAGCCCCGTGGGTAGGTGGCTCCAGGAGAGCCCTGGCCACGGCATGGGGAACTCACCTTCTGGATCACCCACTGCATGAGGCCCACGTAGTACAGAACTGACATAACGCAGCTGAAGAAGACGACAATGGGCAGAACCTGCTGGGGGAGAGTGCAGGCCCCGGGGTGAGAGGCAGGGAGCCCAGGGCCCAGCAAACCCCAGACAGCCCACTTGGCCCAAGACCTTGCCACGTGGAGACCTGGCAGGGTCGAGGAAGAAGCTCTCAATTTAGTGCCTGAGGTCACAAATGGGGCCCCTTTGGAGGCACGTCTGCCCTCTCCGCCCACCCGCACAGCCCTGTCTCCGTCTCCTGTCCCCTCCTGTCTGCAAAGGAGGCCTGTGCCAGGCAGAGAAGCAGGACTTGAGTCCCCCGCTTTTTAATTCCCCATCTGTAGAGTGGGGAGAATGCGGATTTCTCATGTCGCAGTGAGGAGTAAAGGAGCTGGCTCGGGGCCTGGCACCTTGCACAGCGTCCCTCCTCCTTCGTGAGCTCGGTCCCGGGCCCAGGCCTCTGGCCTTAACCTCCCTCCCGAGCTTTGGGCCCGAACGAGAGGCCTCTTGTCTCTCTGGTATTCCACCCTCACTCAGGACCAACGGGCTCAGAACTAGACTCACGGGGGACCTGCAGTGCTGTCACCCCGCTTCCTGTCACCAGGCTTGTCACCTCTCTGCCTACTCTGGGCCTCATCGATTCTTCCCTCAAAACTTCCCCCACGTCCCTTCCCTCCTCGCTGAGGCCCTGGCGCCACCCCAGCGCGTCTCCACTGCAGTCTGACGGATAATAGCAAGGACTGCCGACTGTTTCAACATCTATCGGTGCACAACCCGTTTCATAACCACGGGCGACCAGGCAGCGGTGATCGGAGGGTCTGGAAACCAGAATGAGGAGGCTCTGCACGGGCCGTCAGGGAATGATCTCCAAGACAGCTTCTTAAATGGGAAAGGGAGAGGTATCAACAGTGCGTCCGCTGTGCTAGTCTACGCGCAAGGAAGGCTGGGGATGGCATTGTGTGGGCCCCTGTGTGGGCCACAGTACCGTTCAAAGGGTAGGCAAAGGAGGGTAGTTGCCTTGTGAGGGAACCAGGGGACAGGAGTCGGTGTGCGAGGCAGACTTACTTCCTACTATGTCCCTTTTTGTACCGTGAGAACGTGTTATCTGTTCCAGTTTTATTTAACTTTAATTTTTTAAAAGATTTTATTTATTTATTTGAGAGAGAGAGAGCACAAGCAGGGGAAGCGGCAGAGGGAGAGGGAGAAGCAGACTCCCCGCTGAGCAGGGAGACCAATGTGGGGCTCGATCCCAGGACCCCGGGATCATGACCTGAGCCAAAGGCAGACGCTTAACCAACTAAGCCACCCAGGCCTGCTCCAAACAACTTTAAAATAAGTTACACAGAATTGGTAATAGCAGGCACATCTTTACATTAAAATGTTAGGTGAGGAAGCTAGATATTAAAAGCATAGAAAGGCTGGAAATCAGATATCCAAACAGCAAGTGGCTGCTCTGTGTGCTGGGACTATGGAAATCTGGGTTCTTGTTTCTGTATTTCCCATTTCTCATCTGCTCCTATAATTTTCTGCAGCAGGTGGACACCTCTCAAGGGAGGGGGCAGGAACACAGGGCAGGTCTGTGGAAGCTCATCAGCTGGCTTTTGAACGTGCTGGGTTTGAGATGCCTGTGAAACAGCCAAGAGGAGAGCTGAGCGGGCAGCTGGATAAAAGGGTCAGGAGCTCAGAGGGGAGGTCTGGGCCAGGCCTGGTTTGGACTTGTTTGCACAAGAGTATAGGTTGAGGCCATGGGACAGATGTAATTCCCTGGGGTAATCGTCCTGAGCGAGCAGAGCAGTGAGGAAGGACAGGGCGCTGGGGGCAGTATCATAGAAGGGGGAGAGGGAAGGAAGGGCACAGGGAGGGGACAGAGGAGAAATAGAGAGGTTGGAGGACGGCCAGGCCAGGAGTGTGATGGAAACTGAGGACAGCTTTTCGAGAAGGATGGTCGGTCAGCTGTGCCAGATACGTCAGAGCATTCCAGAAAGGTGAGGAGTGACACGGACCCTTGACAGCTAGCAATTCAGGGGTCCCTGGTGGAGACGGCAAGAACAGGCAGCTCTTTCAAGAAGCTTAGCTGTGCCGGAAGGAAGGCTCTCAGGAGAGGTGAGGGGTGAAGGGAGAGCTGTTTTTGTTTTTAATAAGGGGAGTCTTGGGTAATCACACTCCGGCTCTGGTTCAGAATGAACCGGGATTGCAGAACGGCCCGAGGAAGACAGAGGCTCTCTCCCAGGCAGCTCCCCCAGAGACGAGAAACAGACCCTGGGAGGTGTTTCCCGGTCCCCTGCCCAGATGGATCCTGCGGTTTTCTCTGGACCGGCTCCATGCCACATCCCTGTCACCAGGCTCCCTGCAGCGGGGGATGTGGGCCGACAGGGAACGCAGGCTGTGGGTGGAGAAGCCCTTCTCCTGCCCCAGGACTCTCGACTCGACTCGTGACTCGCTGGCTGCCTGGTGCCGGGCACGCCCCCCACGCTTGGGTGCTGACGTCATCTGCCCTCCCTCGCAGCGAGACCCAGAGACAATCACGTACTGTCTAGACGGCCTGTCCAATTTATCATGAGAGGGACAGCCCGGCGGCAGCCCGGCAGGCTGCAGACACGGCCCACACCAGGGAGGAGAGACCTGACTGCAGATTGGGGACTTTCTCCTGGCAGCGAGCGAGACACATTTTCTACCCGTGTGACGGGGGTTTTGGGTGGAAGGGAAGCTGTGTTTTGCATTAAATGGTGACTGTCTTGGGAGGGGAGATAAATGCAAGAGAAGAGAGGTGACCTCCAAATTTCTCATGTGGGACATTTCATACTAAATAAGGTCCCTGAGGCCCACATGATCTCCCAGGCTGGGGAACAACTTCGGGGCCTATCTAGTGTGTGAGGTGGCAGGAGACGGGATAGGCAGTGGAAGCCGGTGTCGCTGTAGTCAGGGAGAGGGAAGTACATGCAGCCCTACTACGTGTCTATATGCAGCCTTCCCTATGCCAGTGCGTGGTGACTCCTCGATCCCCAAACCAACTGAGGTAGCTGTAAACCCACTTCCCCAGGGGGCACGCTGAGAGTGTGAGATGTGGGTCACCTGCCCAAGGTCACACACCTGCAAAGAGACAGAGCCCTTCCTGGTCACTACGCAGGTTGCCAAGGCCCCACTGTGACCCTGAGGAGGTTTGCCCTGCTGCCAGTCCTGGAGCCTCATTTCTCTGTCTCGGGAGAAACATTCATCTCCTCCAAGAGAGAGAGCTTCTTATAAGTCCTGACCACTGCCAGCTGGTTCTTCTAGTGCCAATGCTCACCCATCACTGAAGGGAGAGGGGACTTCTAGCTTGTCTAGGGCAGTGGTTCTCGAAGTACAGTCCCCGGACCAGTAGTATCACCCGAGAATTTGCTAGAAATGCCAATGTTGAGCCCCACACCCAGAGTTTCAGATTCAGTAGGTCTGGGGTGGGCCTGAGAATTTCGGCCTGAGCATTGCCAGATGCTGCTGGGGCTGCTGGTCTGGATGGCACGGTCTGAGAACCATTGCTCTAGAGTGTAGACCCTACGCTCCGAGCAACTGTCAACTTTTTACCAGGAAGCAGGCTCTGAAGGCAGGACTAAACCCACTGAGGATACGGCCCCGATGCTTCCTCTTCATGGAGGAAGCTTTTGATGACTTCCTGATGATGAACCCCCCAAAGGCCTAAGCACTGCAGACAGGGCCCTGTCACCAGCCCCACAAAACCCCACAAAAATCCCAAACCACAGAATCCAAAGTCAGTCAACAATACATTGAAAGGATCATACACCATCATCATTTGGGATTTATCCTAGGGAAGCAGGGATGGTTCAACATCTGTAAGTCAATCAACGTGATACGTCACATGAACAAAACAAAGGATAAAAATACATGATTCTCTCAACAGATGCAGAAAAAGCATTTGACAAAATTCAACGTCCATTCTTGATAAAAACTCTCAGCAACGTGGGTGTAGAAGGAATGTACCTCAACATAAAAAAGGTCACATATGACAAACCCATAGCTAACATCATACTCAGTGGTGAAAGGATGAGAGCTTTTCCTCTAAGATCAGGAGCAAGATAAGGATGCCCACTCTCACCACTTATATTCGACAAAGAAGTCCTAGCCAGACCGATTAGTCAAGAAAAAAGAAATAAATATCCAAATTGGAAAGAAAGAAGTAAAACTGTCACTATTTGCAGATAACATGATACTGTATGTGTGTGTGTGTGTGTGTATATATATATATATATATATATATATAAAACCCTAAAGACTCCACCAAACAATTATTAGAACTAATAAATGAATCGGTAAAGTTGCAGGATATAAAATGAACATACACAAATCAGTTGTGTTTCTATGCACTAATAATGAGCTATCAGAAAGAGAAATTTAAAAAAAATCTCACAATTGCATCAAAAAGAATAAAATATCTATGAATAAATTTAACCAAGGAGGTGAAAGAACTATACTCTGAAAATTATAAGACACCGGTGAAATGGAGTGCCTGGGTGGCTCAGTCAGTTAAGCATCTGCCTTCGGCTCAGGTCATAATCCCAGGGTCCTGGGATTGAGTCCCAAGTCAGGCTCCCTGTTCAGCAGGGAGTCTCCCTCTCCCTCTCCCCTGCCACTTGTGCTTACTCACTCCCTCTCTCTCTCAAATACATAAGGAAAGAAAGAAAGAAAGAAAGAAAGAAAGAAAGAAAGAAAGAAAGAAAGAAAGAAAGAAAGAAAGAAAGAAAGAAAAAAAAGAAAGAAAAGAAAAGAAAAGAAAAAAGAAAAGAAAAGAAAGAAACTGGTGAAAGAAATTGAAGATGACACAAATAAATGCAAAGATAGTCCACACATATGGATTGGAAGAATATTGTTAAAATGTCTACTATCCAAAGTTATCTACAAATTCAATGCAACTCCATCAAAATACCAATGTCATTGTTCACAGAACCGGAACAAATAATCCTGTATTCCCTATGCAGAACCACAAAAAACCCTGAATAGCCAAAGCAGTCTTGAGAAAGAAGAACAAAGCTGGAAGTATCATGCTCCCTAATTTCGAACTATACTACAAGCCTATAGTAATCAGAACAGTATCGTACTGGCACAAAAACAGGCACATGGATCAATGGAATGGAATAGAGAACCTAGAAATAAACCCATGTTTATATGGTCAGTTAGCCTACAACAAGGAGGCAAAAACATCCAATGGGAAAAAGACAGTCTCTTCAATAAATGGTGCTGGGATAGCTACATGCAGAAGAATGAAACTGGACCACTTTCTTACACCATATGCAAAAACAAATTCAAATGGATGAAAGACTTGAATGTAAGAGCTGAAACCATAAACTCCTAGGAGAAAACATAGGCAGTGAGCTCTCTGACATGGTTCTTAGTGATGTTTTTTGGACCAGTCCCCCAGGAAAGGGGAACAAAAACTAAAATAAACAGATGTGGGGGCGCCTGGGTGGCACAGCGGTTAAGCGTCTGCCTTCGGCTCAGGGCGTGATCCCGGCGTTATGGGATCGAGCCCCACATCAGGCTCCTCCGCTATGAGCCTGCTTCTTCCTCTCCCACTCCCCCTGCTTGTGTTCCCTCTCTTGCTGGCTGTCTCTATCTCTGTCGAATAAATAAATTAAAAAAATCTTAAAAAAAGAATAAAAAATAAAATAAAATAAAATAAAATAAACAGATGTGATTACATCCAATTAAAAAGCTTCTGTGCAGCGAAGGAAACCAACAACAAAACAAAGAGGCAACCTACTGAATGGGAGAAGATATTCACTAACCATGTATCTGATAAAGTGTTAACATCAAAAATATATAAATAATTTACATAATTAACTTAATGCCCCCCAAAAAAATTCGATTAAAAAATGGGCAGAGGACCCGAATAGACATTTTCACATAGAAGACAGGCAGATGGCCAACAGACACATGAAAAGATGCCCTACACCACTCATCGTCAGGGAAACGCACATCAAAACCACAATGAGACATCATCTCACACTGGTCAGATTGGCTATTATAAAAAAAAAAAAAGAGGGGCGCCTGGGGGGCTCAGTTGGTTAAGTGTCCGACTCTTGCTCTCAGTTCACGTCATGATCTCAGGTCTGTGAGATGGAGCCCTGCGTTGGGCTGGATCCACACTGGACATGGAGACTGCTTAAAACACATAAATAAAATTTTTAAAAACTTAAAAAAGTAAATAAGTCACAGGGATGCAATGTTCAGCATAGGGAATACAGTTGATAATATTGTAATAACTTCGTACAGTGACAGGTGACTTACAACGTGACTTATTATGGGGATCATTTCATAATGTCTAAAAGTATCAAAGCACTGTGGTATATACCTGAAATTAATAGGATATTATGTCAGTTATACTTCAATAAAAATAAAAGGAAAAAAAGGAAGAAACAAGAAAACATGCACATGTGAAACCAACCACACACACACAACGATGCAAAGCTGGATGATCCCTCGGTGGGGGGGTTGGCACAATGCCTACTCCACCACCACCCCTCCAGGAAGGCAGAGGGCACTTACTCCACGGCCACATAAAGTGGACACGCCTCCTGATTTCCTGCTCCTACTGCTCCTTGCCTTGAGTGACTCACCACTCCGCTCCCTCATGCCTTCATGTCAAAGTCTCCTTCAGAGACCTTTGTCGACGCCAGATACTCACAATATCTCTCCCAGTCCAGTCGCCCCATCTCTGTCCTTCCAGCACCCAGCCGTTTCCACCAACTTCCCACTCCCTCCCCTGAAAGTCGTGCTCACCGAGGTTACCAGGGACCCCTTATTACTAAATCAACCACGGTGCATTTTAGCCCTTTTCTTATTTGATTTTATTTTTGGCCAAATGGGGCACCGTCAACCACTGGGGATGGCCAAGGCTGCATCAGGCAGACACCCCAAAACCCTTGGGAGATGCAAACACTTTCTTTCCGCTAGGTGTTCCTCAGAGAGAACATCTGAGCAGCACTGCTGAGCTCAGTATGTGGGTGCATGTTGCAGAGGCGGGAGCCACAGCGACGAACTAGTAAGCATGCGCGACCAGGGCAGCCAGACCCAGGAAGGATGCAGGAGCCCCGGGGGAAGCGCCCGTGTGGGTGGGAAATTACGAGAAGGGAGATGGAGCCAAGGTGGAATGACTAATCAAGATGATACAGCCAAGAGGCAGCTGCCACGTCCACGGTGCCGGACTCCAGGCCAGGGGAGGTGGAGGGACCCAGAAGCCCCAGGCAGAGGCTCAGCTTCCTGGAGAAGTGAAGAGCTGGACCTCGGCCCAGCAGGCAGCAGCTTGGATTCTGAACATCTGAGTGGCTCAGAGGAGACTTCCCCAGGCCGTCAGGAGCCAAAGGCTTGGACTGTGGCCACATGATCCATGGAAAAAGGGAAAGAAAGCTCCCAAGTCTTCCATTCGACTCAGCACCAACAAAACCACTCCCACCTTGAGGGCCAGTCCCAAACTTAGCAAGTGCTTGTGTGTGTGTGTGTGTGTGTGTGTGTGTGTGTGTGTGTGTGCGCGCGCGTGAGTGTGCGCGCAATGCGGGGGTGGGTGGGTGAGTGAAATTTAATGATCAATGAATCTTATGAAGAAGGGAATTCCATGGCCATGGAACATTTAAGTCCTCCCTGATCTGGTCTGTCTCAGTGAAGGAGGCCACTGGCTAACCCACTAACCACAAGCGTGGCCAGAGGACAGGGCCTCCCAGGGGCCAAGAAACAGTTAGTGTTTGACTGGGAAATGCTGAGTCTGGCTAATGATAACCCACCTCCCTTGTTTTTTCTCTCTTGGCTGAACATTCAAACTCAAAGTCTTTAGCAACCATTTAATATATTTTAAATTTAACGTTATCAATATTAAGGTTGCTTTTTGTATTTGGAAGGGAGTTGTGATGTCACTGACTTCAACTTGTAGTATGAGAAGAAAACACCACTTGGCTGATAGTCCAATCACCCCGTTCTAGCCCTGGCTCTGCTCTAACCCACTGGGTGACCGTGCCCAGGTTACCGCTCCTCTCTGGGGTGTGGTTTAACTATCTGTAATATTAAGTGGGGACCGAAAGATCAATGAGCTCCCTTCCAGCCCAACAGTCTACAAAGCCATGGTTGTACAGGGTGATTTGCGGAGAGAGGCAAGTAGCAGGTGTGCACCTGTTCTTCCAGAAAGGGAGAAAAGATGGGAGGACACACAGCTAACGCTGGCAAGAGGATGGACACAGCAGTAAGCCAGGTGATCGTTTCAGTGCTAGACCGGGAGAGAAGCAGGGTAGGGGCATCAGTGGACAGTGGCTGCTTGGCCTGCCCTGGGCCCCTTCCCCTGCTGCTTTTAGTAACAAAGCTTTTATTTCCCATTGGGAAATCACCCTGTCCTCCACTCTCACCCAATGGGCTCTAAGTTTGATCAATCTAAGCCATTTATCCACCCTGGCTATAATTCAGAGACGGCAAATACTCCAAGCCAGGCCAAGAAGGGTCCACTGCTGGGTTTCCTTCTAGAGCTAGTGGAAATCAGGCATGCTCTCTCTCTTTCTCTCCCTGCTAAGGAAGGTTGCTAAGTTGGCTGGATGTAAGCCTGGTATCTCTTTGCCTCCAGCTCAAGGGAGCCTACCCGAGACTAAGTCTAAAGCCAACACCAAGAACACAGAACCAGGACACAGGCCAGGTGGATCCCCAGTGATGGTCTGTACCTGGATCCAGTAGGATCCGAGGCCCCTGGATTTCTCATAGAAATTAATCTTGAGTTTTTGGTTCTGTTTTGTTTCGTTTTTTGGCTTAATTCCATTTGAGTTGTGTTTCTGTCACTTACCACTAAGTCAGGAGCCAAGCACCCTGGTCAGGAAGTGCAGCCTAGACTCCCAAATATGTCCCCATGTTATGACTGAGAGGGACCATAGATCAAAGGATCAGTGCCATTGCTGTTCCTCCCAGGCAGGATGCTAGCTGTCACCTGGGCCCTGCTCCTGTACTAGACCACAAACACCCCCTTGGAACACAAGGGCACCCTGAAAGTGTAGCTAATCACAGGTCCTACAGGGAGCTGCCTGCCTCGTTTCCTATCGTGGAGGGACAGTACCGCCCCTCCTGGGCAATGCTCCTTGCAGGGATGAGCTTCTCAGGGAGGCGTCCACACAGTCAGAACACCTGACTCCCTGGCTTCGGGTGGGAGCACAAGACCCCGGTTGCTGCAACTGTAGTATTCCATGTCCTGGACTTGGGATCGGTCCAGGAATGGTCACGTGACCCGAGGCAGAACAATCTGAAGACTGCCCCAGGAGTTTCTAACTTGGGCTGGCAGAGAAGAGTTTCCCTCATTTGGGGGGACGTGCTGTGAGAATGAGCCCCTGATGTTGCTGGGGGCCAGGGGAAGATCTGCAAGCACGAAGCCGATGCCCTGGCGTAAGCAGGAACGTGGGGCTGAGGGCCATGAACCTGACTGCCCCGGGGGCCAGCCTGCACCCGCGCTACCTCATGTGTGAGGCAAGAGCAGCTCCCCCTTCCTCCTCCCTTCAAAGCTAGTTTTAAATGGGTTTCTGTCACTTGCAACCAAATAGCCCTCAAGAATACTCATTTCTTCCAAACAAGGGAAAAGCAAACATCTAGGTCTGGGCCCTTTGTCACCACTGCCTACCAAGGGAAGTGCTTTGATATCAAGGCACAGAAGCTAATAAGCAAGAGTTTGGGCCTGGGTTCCAATCTTAATCCCAGCAGGCACTACTTTGTGACTTTGTGCAAGTAACAACCACTCTGAACCTCGGTATCCTCGTCTGTGAAAAAGGGGATAATGACGGCACCCCCCGCCGGGGATCGTCGGGAGGGCAAAGTGAGTGCCTGGCTCGTGGTTCTGGCTCCACACCTAGGGGCTGCTATTATGATTTTCTTCTCCCTGTGTTTTTCTTCTCTGCTCCACCAAGGTCTTGGGTTTAGAGGGGGACAAAATGGTTTCTGGTGGCCGGGGAGCTGGCTGCAAAGACCATGTGTAGCTCCTGGCTCCAGAGGGTCGGGAAGCTCTGGGCCCTGCTAGGGAGGTTTGGAGAAAGAAGAGTTCAGCCCTGGTCTTGGGCCAAGGGGAAAGCTGCTCGGGACCGCACAGTCATGGGAACGGCGGCCCGGCCAGGGAGAGGAGCCCAACCCACAGCCGTGGCTCACAGAGCCAGACCTTCCCGGCAGGGACGGAGGACGTCCACACGCACGCACAGGAGAACCACCATTTGCTCAGCAAAAGCAGTGTCCAGGCGCTGGGCGGGGCTTTGCAGGGCTCAGGGTCATTAAAGGGACACAAGGATGAGTAAGACCCAGGCTGTGCCCTCCAATAGCTAAATGCAAACACGGCTACGACATACGGAGCTAAGTAACATGCTTCCTGCAGGGCCCCCTCAGCCTCCGTTCCCCGCGGTGACCTCTCTCCTGCACTGTGGCAGCCCGGTGGCCCCAGGTCACCGTGTGGGGATAAGGCAGCCTCCTCTGGTCCTCTACTCCAAGCATCCTGGCCACAACCCTTCCTACCCACTATTGACATGACAACCATCCCAAAGCTCCAAAAAAGTCCCTCCCTGCTCAAAAATCTTCAATAGCTCCCATTTCCTGGGGACAAAGCCCAGAGGCCTCCGCCTGGCCTTTAGGACCCTTCCAAGTACAGCCCCGCCACACGTCCGGGTTGTGCCCTGGCCCATGCTTTCCTACCCGTAGCCTCCGTGCCATCAGAGGGACCTCCGCCCTGTACTTGACACACACCTGCAGGTTCTCACCTCAGCGCTGATCGCTGATCGCATGAACTTCCCCTTCCTGCCTGTCTGCACCTCCAGACCTTTCCTGTCCTGCCTGTCCTGCAGCTCCACATCAAACACCACCTCGCACCTCCGGGGGGCGCCATCCCCACCGGCCCCAGCTGAAGCAATCCCTCCCTAAATGGATTCCCCAGCACTTTCCGTTGTGCCAACTGTGCTGGAACCTGGCGTCCTGGGGAAGTCGAGCTGCAGAGTGTTGTATGTTTGCGTTTTCAAGAGTGAGAGGACACTGGCCGCTGTCTGTCTGTCTGGTGAACACAAGAAGTCAGCCAGCCTCCGCTGCCTCTCCCTGGAAACTCGGGAGGCCCCTACTTGGAAATGCAACTGTGAAGGGAGCAGGCCTCCCTTGCCCTGCCGGAATGGTGCTCGGGGACCTTTGGAGGGGGCTGACGGAGGCTGCCCCTCCATCTCCCCTCTCTGGTCTCCCTCAGAACTGGTCTCCGGGAAACATGATGGACAAGCCTGTCCCGGGGCACGTAAGACTCCCAATAGGACAGGATCCCGGTCCCCTCCCTCTTTCCTCCCAGCACTGATGTTATTAGAACGCCTTGGCTAAAGTGGACATTTCACTGAGAGTTGCTGGCACAGACGCTGTGACGCCCAGACGACCTCCCTGTGCGTCAGTGGCAGGGGAGGCGGAGCTGGAGATGTCCAGACTCACCGTCTGGCTCCACATCAGCCCAGAAGTGCAGAGCTGAGCCCGTGGCTCAGGCTGGAAGCCTCCGGGGCCCAACACCCCACGCGGGGTAGGAAGGCTCTAGAAACAATGGCCAGAGTCATAGGAAGCAGAAAGCTCTGAACCTACACGTGGGATCCTGCACAGCAGCCCCCGCCCCCAGTGGCAGTGGTCTGGGGCGCACCCCTGTAGGCAGCACAGGATCCATCCAAGGTGCCAAGGAACGGGGACAGAAAGTCTCAGTCTCTCTCTCTCTCTCTCTGCCTGGCACGGCAAGTGGAGCTTAAGCCTGGAGGGGGCTTTGGGGTGTTTCGACAGCTCGAGTGTGAGGGGAGCCACGCCAGAGGAAGCAGGCCCATGGGTGCTGGGGCAGCCAGTCGGAGAAAAAAGAAAGACAAACACATTTCCAGGCAGACCAGGGAAGCGGCCGCAGCAGGAAACTCAGCACAGGCTGCCCCGTGTCGAGTCCGGCCGGGGCTCCACCGCACACACCAAGGCCCTGGAGGCTTTCCATCACACATCGGTTTCTTCTGTAGCGTTTTGCACTGCAGCAGACACACAATAGTCCGCTGGCAGGGGGGAAGGAGAGAGGGAGGGAGGGGCTGTGGGTCCAGGGGAGCCCAGAGTGGGGAGACCTAGCTTACAGCTGGATAATCAGGGCCGGCTTCCTGCAGAGGGGGCCCGGAATGGCCTTGGAGTAGAAGCAGGCCGAGAGAGTCATTTGGGACTCGGGGTTCCTGGAAAGAGTCCTTCCCAGGCCTCGGGTCCCTGCAGCATAGTGGGGGCTGAGGCAAAAGCAGGGGCCGGCCCCATGCCCCTACCCTCCCTTCTCTTCCTCAGCTTCACGCAATTCCAGCATCTGGCGGTTCATTTTTAAGGAAAAGAATACAGACATATCTTACTGCGCAAATGTTACAAAACGCACGGAAAATATACCGGCGGGTGAACGCACCGTGGGGGCCTCACTGGGCACCCCTGAGGCTTCCGCTTCCTGAGCGTCTGGGACACGGCTCCCCCCCCAAGAGCCTCCCCTCCACCTGGGCCTGGCCCACCCGGCTGGCCCAGACTCCCAGCTAGCTGGGGGCACCGGGCAGCCGCGGAGAAAGGCCTCGTGGGCCCGGAGTTGAGCTGACCTGAAAGGCAAAGACACCCTTGACCATCGCCTCCCCAAACACGAAGCTGGAGCCCGCGTCCGTGTAGCTCAGGAAGACCTGAAAGCAGAACACAAGACAAAGCAAATGCCTGGGGGAGGCCAGGAAGCCAGGAGTGAGAAACGGGCCTGGAGGCCGGGCTGGGGGAGCTGGAGGGGCCTCACCGGCCTGTCCGGCAGCCCGGGCCACCATCTGGCACCACACACTTGAAGGGAAAGGTCCTCCGAGACGGGACCTTGAGGACAGCCATAAAGAGGCGGAGCTTGGACACACGGGGCTCCTCGGCCCCCGCCTGTGCTCTCCCTTCAGATGGCACATGGCAATCTGAGACTGCAGGACCGGGGTGAGGAGAGGATTGGCCATGTACCCCCAATAATTTATACTTTAAAAAGGAACTCATGATGGTTGTACAACAATGTGAACGAGCTTCATGACACTTAAAGATGGTGAAAATGGTAAATTTCGTGGTGTATTTACTACAATAAACAATGGAATTTAAAAATACGACCTCAATAAACTGAACATTATTTGTAGCACACACATACACAAAGTAAATCATTTGGGGTTTTTTTTTAGCACTTTTAACTATTGTAAGTTCGACATCACTCATGACTGCCGAAGGCCACATGACTTGTGGCCCGGGTTCCCTAAGAAACTTCCTGTCCTGAGACTCCTGTCCACATCAGACAGGCTCTGAAAGGACGGCTCCATCGGGGCAGGTGGTCCCAGGCCTGAGGGGTATAGCAGCCGCACTACCCAGCCCCCCTCTGCTCACGGGGTCTGGGACCCAGGGCCCACCCACCATCCTGGTCCCAATCACTCCCTATGCCCTCACCACCCACCTTCCCCCAACAGAGTGGCTTCTCCTCCATTTCCTGGCCACTCAAGACACCATGGGCCACTGGGCCCCGTGTACACACCTGGATCTGCTTGCCCATCCACTGGAATGCGATAAATCCTGGTTCCGTTCTGATGACGAAGACTCCAAGCGCAAACTGTAATCCGAGGCCCCAGGACACAGTCCTCCAGGACACCTGCCACCAGATAGAAAGGTCCTGGTGAGCTCAGCAACTTGGGGGCATCCGCAGGGGACAGCATGGGGTGAGGCCAGAGAGCATGGTGCTACTGATGGGCTGTGGGAGATCTGGTCTGTCTGCAGGATGGAGACCGGACTCAGCCAGAACTCTGGGCCTGTTGCCAATGGTCACCTCTATCCTGGAGTCAGAATAGGCCACATTCTTAGCTGCCACGGGCCTGGGGCAGTGTGCTGGGGTGGGGCACGGTCTAAGGACCCAAGCAAGACCCTCCAGCCTCCAGCCTGCCATGGCGCTCGGTCCTGGTCATCACCGGGTGGGCAGAGCCGGACTTGTGGCGTCTGCCCGGACCTTCCCCCATCCCTCCTCCACAGGCAGGGCTCCCAGCTGCCCTGACCCCACTCCCTCGATGCCCACACGCCCAGCGGAGGGTTGCCGCTGCCTCTCAGCATTTAATGACTCCTTAGCAGTGATCCCCAAACTCAGACGTGCGCAAGAATCTCTGGGAGGCTTTGCTGGAGGCTGTGGGGAGACGTTGGCCACACTGTGAAACAGGGAGGGGTCCTGGCTTCAGGGGTGGTTGACCACTAAGCACTCACTGATCGGTGATGCTTTGAGCAGGCAAAGAGGAGGCTAACGAGCACGCAGATTCCTGCAAAGGACACCAGCTGCTCAGGTCGCCGGGAGGTGTCCAGAACCAGCCACAAGACCAAGCCCAGGAAAGCAGAGAGAGCCAGAGCCCTGCAGGGGAGAGGCAGGAAGCCACCATTCTCAGCATCTCTCCACCCCCACACAATAGCACCCAGGGGCCCAGGGAAAGGGTGCTCGGGGCTGGTGGGAGGAGAGAGAGCCATGTGACCTCGCACAGACCACCCAGCCTCTCTGAGGCTTGTGCCCTCTTTGGGAAAATGAGAAAGACCCACACGTCTCCAGGCTGTGAGAGGGCTAAAGAGCAGAATGCACGCACTGAGCTTTGCACGGCGCCGAGCGCACGGCTCCATCAAGGGGCAGGAGCTCCCTCAGCTGCACTGATGCTCAGTCCAGCCTCTGACCAGGCCAGGGTGAGGGGGGCCCGTGTGGCCCAGGACGCCGCAGTTGGTACCATGGGCTCTGCTCTCCAGAAGCAATAATGTCAGTCTGGGCAGGTGAACCAAGTGCCTGGGATCGAGGCCTGGAAGCAACCTTCACAGCCGTGCTGCCCTCCCCGGGCTGGAGCTGGCTTGTCCAGGAGGGCCGGGCATTGTGTGTTCGAGGTCTGCCCCTGACCCGGTCATCAACTCACTCGGAACAACTGATAACAGCTGATGTTCACTGAGCACCTATCAAATATCAGGAACTACGCCAGATGCTGAGAGACGCATGGCCACCGCCCATTTTAGAGGTGAAGAAACTGAGGCACAGTGAGTTTAAATGACTTGCCCACAGCCACCCATTTGAATAGTAGCAGATGTGAGATTTTAACCCGGAACCCGGACGGCAAGTCTGTCCTCTTAACTAGCTCCGTGCACGGCCACCAGCTGGTAAGAGGCGGACCCAGGACCAGAGCTCACGTAGGCCACATCCAGAGCTCACTGCTTACCTCCGCCCGTGTTTCCAAGCACCTAACACGCCCGGTCCACATGCACAGTTCCCGCCCTGTCTCTGTGCCGCTTGCCTTACTATTTCACCTGATGTTAACTCACTTTATAAAAATTTAAGCACAGGGGCACCTGGTTGGCTCAGTCCATAGAGCATGCAACTCTTAACCGCAGGGCCATGAGTTCAAGCCCCACATTAGGTGTGGAGACTACTTAAAATAAAAAAGACAAAATAACAAGTGTATACTTTGGGCTGGGTTTTTGTTGTCATTTGTTTTTAATGGCTTTGTAGAGGTACGATTGGCATATAATAAATAGAATACATTGATGTGTACTCACTCTCTTTTAACTTGTTAGCTATAACTCCTTGCCATGTTATTTTAGCGGTTACTTTAGCATTAATAACACACATCTTTAACTTATCACAATCTACCTTTAAGTGATATGATACTACGTAACATTCAGTAGAAAAACCTTATAGCAATATGATTTCATTTCTTCCCTCCCAACCCTTGTTCTTTACTTCTATATATAACATAAATCCCACAGTACAGTTATTCTTGCTTTATAAGTTGATTACTTTTGAAAGGGATTTAAATAGTAAAAATAGTTATTTTTTGTAGTTGTCATTTCAAGGCTCCTCACTCTTTTGTAGAGATCTAGATTGCCCTGTTATCCATTTCCTTCAACATTTCTTGTAGCACAGGTCTACTTTTTATGTCTGAAAACTTCTTTCAGCTTTTGGATATCTAAAAAAAGTCCTATTTCTCCTTTTTGAAAGGATGGTTCACTGATCAAGAACTCTAGATTGACACATTTTGTTTTTACTGTTCCATTGCTTTTTCATGTGTATTGTTTTTGAGAAGAAATCTGCTGTCATCCATATCTTTGTTCCTCCGCACATGTTTTCTTCTCTGTTTTTAGAATTTTCTGTTTTATCACCAGTTTTAAGCAATTTGATTATGATGTGCCTTGGTGTGGTTTTCGTCTTGTTTCTTGTGCTGGGGGTTCCTGGAATTTCTTTGGGTTTATAATCTTTATCAAATTTGGAATTTTTTGGACACAATTTCTTCAAGTAACTTTTTTCTTCCCTCTTTCTCCTCTGGAGACTTCAGGTACGTGTACCCACTTAGAGTTGTGGCATGGTCAACTGATGTTCTGTTTGACTCACTCAAGTTTTGTTTTTAAGACTTTTTGGAAAGAGCCTGAGCAGGGTTTATTCTATGGTTAATTTTCCCCTACTTATTGACCCAAGATCTTTAGTACTCTAAACAATGCCCTGTGGAATTATGAAGTTTCCACCCTGACTGTTGAGAATAAACACTATTTCTGGCCCTGTGTGACTTCCAGGCACTGTTCCTTCTAATCCTTTCGGGTGGGTCTTTCCTAGGCCTTGGATGGTTTTTATGCATTCACTGATCAGAACTCAGCTGCATCCTGAAAGAGGACTTTCTGTGGATTTCTGCAATCTCCTCTCTGTGCCACTGTCTTCTCTCATACTCTTCATTGTGAACTCTCACCACCTTGGCTTCCCTGGCTTCCCAGCTCTGTATCCTCAACCCAGGAAATCTGCTGGCCCACCTTGGTTCCCTTTTCCTTCACTGTGGCCTGGAAACTCTCTCAATGCAGAAAGGGGGCAATCATAAGCCTCATCTCCGTTGTTTCCTTTTTCTCCAGGATCACTGTCTTCTGCTGCCTGATGTCCAATATTTTAAGAGCTACTGTTTCATATATTTGTTCCAGTTCTTTAGTTGTTTCAAGTGGTCTCTGTTACTCCATCTTGACTGGAAGCCAACACCAAATACATATGCTTTTTAAACCAAGACAAAATTCACATACCATACAACTTGTCCATTTAAAGTATGGGGCGCCTGGGTGGCTGAGTCAGTTAAGCATCTGCCTTTGGCTCAGGTCATGATCCCAGGGTCCTGGGATCGAGTCCCAGTCAGGCTCCCTTCTCAGCGGGGAGTCTGCTTCTCCCTCACCCTCTGCCTGCCACTCCCCCTGCTTGTGCTTTGTCTAATAAATTTTAAAAACCTTTTCAAAAAAATAAAGTATGCAGTGTAATGGTCCTCAGTATATTCAGAGTTGTGTGAACATCACTCAAATCAATTTTAGAATATTTTCAACAGCCCAAAGAATAACCTAGCACCTCTAGCCATTACCCCCAATCTTTCCATCCACTCCCCCAGCCTTAGCCAATCACTAACCTACTGTCTGTCTCTATAGATTTGCCAATTTGGAGATCTCATATAAATGGTTCTTCATGACCGGTTTCTTTCACTTAGCATAATGTTTTCAAGCTTCATCATTATTATAGCATGTAGCTTTTCTTTTTGTGACCAATAATATTCTGTTATATGGATATACATATTGGACTTTTCGCTTATCAGTTGATGGACACGGGCTGTTTCCACCTTTTGGGTATTATAATGTTGCTATAAACATTTGTGTACAAGTTTTTGAACAGATGATTTTGTCTCTCTTAGGTATATACCTAGAATTGGAAATGTTTTGTATGGTAATTCCATATAACTCCATGCATAATATTTTGAGGAACTGTTTTCTTTTTAAAATTTTATTTATTTATGAGAGAGAGAAAGCAGGGGGAGAGAGAGAGAAAGAGCACACATGAGCAGGGGGAGGGACAGGGGGAGAGGAAGCAGCAGACTCCCCACCGAGCAGGAAGCCTGACATGAGGCTCGATCCCAGGACCCTGGGATCATGACCCCAGCCGAAGGCAGCCAGCCGTTTAGCCGTTTTAACCAACTGAGCCACCCAGGCGCCCCTGGAACAAGCTGTTTTCTAAAGCAGCTGTGCCGTTTCACATTTCTACCAGGAGCGGGCGAGGGGTCCAAGTCCTCCACATCTGGGCCAACACTTGTTATCATCTGTCTTTTTTGTTATCAGCCTAGTAAATGTGAGGTGGTATCTCATGTGGTTTTGATTTGCATTTTTATGAGGGCAGAGGAGGTTAAGCATATTTTCATGTGCTTACTGGCTATTTGTGTATCTTTGGAGACATGTCTATTCAAATCCTTCTCTCATTCTTCAATTGGGTTTTCTTTTTATTGTTGAGTTGTAATTCTAGATACAAGTCCTTTATCAGATACATAATTTGCAGATATTTTCTCCCATTCTGTGGGTTGTCTTTTTACGTTCTTGATGGTATCCTTTGAATCAAAGTTTTTACCTTTCATAAAGTCTAATCTGCATCTATTTTTTAAAGGAAACCTTATATTGATACCTCACATGGAGAGCCAGTATCAATGATTTGTCACAAATAGTTGATTGTAAAAATAAATCCTTTTACAAATCTATTAATTCTTTTATTACTATAAAAGCCATACCCTTTTGTGTTTTTTTAGTTTTTTAGGCTGCTCCAGGGATTACAATGTGCATCTTTACATTATTGCAATGTATTTAGAGTTAATATTGTACTAGTTTAATAAAAGTCCAGTTGTAAAAAAATCTAATTATAAATTTATTTTAATTCTTATAGATTATGAATTTTTAAAAATTTACTCAAAGTTCATGTAATTTATTAATTTTAAATTTTAAATTACAAATTATAATTATGAATTATTATTTATTATACATTTATTTATAAATGAGTTGAAAAAATGTGCTCCTCCATAGGCCCGCTCAAATCATTTTGCTGTGATACCTCCCTAGCTTAGTCCCTGGCTATCCTTGAGCACCAGTTTCTTTATCAACAAAACGGAGTCCTCAAATAGATTGGGGCTCTTCAGATTTTTTTAAAGCCACACAAATCTTTTTTTCCAGCTAGTTATTTATTTTTATTTTCATTTTTTGCAAACTTCAGTTTATAAAACCGATAAAATGGAGCTTCCAGGTTGAGATGGGGATTTGAGGAAGAAGGTCTGATGTCCACCCCTCTAATCTCTCTCTCCCACCCTATTTGGTACCTCCAAGGTTTCCAGACCTCTAAGGAACCCAGTTTGAAAACCAGGGGATCCCAAACTGTTGTTCAGGAACACGGCTGGCTGCATGAGAATCCCCTGGGGGTTCACTAAATTCATGGACACCTGGACACTAACGCAGCCTGCTGACTCTGACTCCAGGGGTGGTCCCTGCAGCTGTCTGTCTCTCACACCCCAGGTGATCTAATAGGAGGCTCTGACACGGGCCCTCCCTGTTTGGATGGGCTGGAACCTTGAGCTTAAGAAACTGTTGAGTCCTGCTCTCAGATCACAGTCACCTGCTGTCATTGGGGCCGAGGACCAGCCGGGAACTGGCAAATCCACCACAGAGATGGCTGTGGCCACGGAAGCCACCCAGCCACATCTGCCCCGGGGTTCCCATGAGGCAAGCAGAGCAGAGGGTGCCCCATTGCCCGGGAACCCCCTGGTGGGGCAAGGACTGAGGCCCTCCTCACCCAGGCCTGGTGGTGACCCCGGAGTGGACTCAGAGGTCTCATCCAACTGCCCGCCCACCCCGCCTGGGGCTGTGAGCTCACTCACCTCTCAAACCAGAGGCCCAAGCGGTAATGCCCCAGAGGCTCGATGCACCTCAGCAGTCTGGGCCCCAGCAGCTTTTTCAACAGGCTGTGGGCGAGGACGGTGAGGCCCACACAGGTGAGGACGAACAGTGCCAGGGCCCTCTGGAAATCCAGGAGGCTGGCCGTCAGCAGGAAGGCTGCGAATGCTGGGAGTAAGAATGAAACAGAGAGGGGTCAATGACAATGACACGGGCCTGCCCCCTTGCCCCCCCCCCAGCTCCACCTTGTCCCACCCAGGGCACGGAGGACCTCTGAGCCTCAGCTGCCTCATCTGGAATTGGGGACAATCATTCCTGCTGTGCTGCAGGGTTGGTCCGGAGTAACTGAGGGAGGTGTGTGGAGGGGCTTTGCACACCGTGAAGGTGCTGACCGGCTGTGAGAGATGAGGGTGTGAAAGGAGGGGGCCAGACGACGTGAGGCTTCGAGCATCAGCAGAGGGCCTGCTCTGTTCCAGACCAGGTGAGGTTTCATGGCTGATGGAGACAGTCAGGTCAGTCACTCCGGGAAGGAGTTCACTCGTATGTGCCAGGATCCTACTCTGGAAATACAGACCATTTTCTTCCTAGAATTTCCTTCTCCCTGCTTGCTCCTCTCCTCTTCAAGCAACTAAGCCAACCTGTGCTCTGCCTCAAGAAAGGAATAGGACAGTGGATAGCAGAGGGGGAATTGTCTCTCCTGCCTTATGAACTTCAGAAGCCAGGGCCATTGAAGAATGGAAAGGACTTACAGTTCTTCCACTGGGTAAAAATGTGGGCTGCAATGTTATGAGCAAGTGTAAGTCCTACCCTACCCGCTGTGCTGCCAGACCAGTTAGAGGACACTAGCTGGAAGACAGCCTACCTGAGGACACTGGTTAGAGGAAAGGGTAGTTGGAGGACAGACCAGCTGGAGGACAAACTAGTTAGAGGACCAGGTGGGTCCTGGGAAAAGGGCTCTGAGCCTGGGAACCCAGGAGCCCTGCCCGACGGAGGCCGTGAGATTTCAGAGAGAGCAGCGCCCATGCAGCATGGGCAGGCAGAGCCGTAGAAAGTTTCCGAAGTTTTGCACAGCAGAGCAGGCACCAAAGCAGCAGGAGTGATCTCTGTGAGCAGCTCAGGGGAGGAGAGGGAAGGAGACCAGACCAGGCCCCCGACAGAGACGGGGCGTCGCCACGGCTGCCTGCAAGGGCAGAGGACCCAGCACCAGCCAGCCGTAGAAATGGGCAGGTCAGTACACAGCTGAGGGCTGGTAGGGATCCGCCCCCCGGGGACTCCTGGGGAAAGGGGTGAAGGGATATTCCACACTGACAGAAGTTCCTCTCCCGCGGCTGGGATGACGAAATTGAAACCGAGCAGGAGTCAAGCTCGAGGAAAGTGAGCTCCCTTCCTCTCACGCTGAATGTTGCAGCCGGGCCTCTGACCTGCACAGGTGTCACCGAGGGGCACGCAGGTGTGGTCCGCAGGGCGGGGCCAGGGACGCAGGTGCAGGGCCCCGGGGCTGGGGGAGGGGCGGCAGGGGGTGGTTACAGCTCGTAACCACCCGCAGCCGCAGCCGGCTCTGTGCGGATCCCCATTCAGAGACGAGACACCCGAGGCCAGTGGAGCAGGGTGACTCACTACGGCAGGGAATCGAGCTAAAAGTCCTACCAGGGTCTGTCTCAGGGCCAGTGACTCAGGGGGGACTGGTGGGCTGTGCGGGAGAGGACGCAGGGTGGACAAGTCCCCGACGGGGCATGGAGAGACGTGTGTTCCTGCTCCCGCGCGGAGCACATGCGGTCCTCTGGCGTCCGGCCCACTTCAGCAGTGGGAGCCCCGGTTCAAAGACCTCCGGCGACCTGGCCAGAAATATGGGTCTTTTCTGAGACTGGGGACCCCAAGGCCCTCTGTGGGTCAGTGGCCAGGGCCATCTTTGCACCCACAGAGAAAGTCCACCTGAGGGGAGGACACCATGGCCATGGCTCAGGCACGCCATGAGCTTCATTTCTCTACCACACCTACTCCCAGAAAGTGCGGGAAGGGCCGCACCATAAAAGACACACTACAGTACAGTTCTCAAACAGCCAAAGGAAAGCAAGGTCACACAGGCATGGAGAAAATCGAGATTGGCCACTGTAAAGCATAATTTACTGACAGCCAAGACAAAGGCGAGATAGGATGATGAGATAGGGCATTTTCATGATCTTCAATCATTTCTTTTTTTTTTTTTAAAGATTTATTTATTGGGGTGGGGGAAGGGCAGAGAGAGGGGGAGAGAGAATCTCAAGCAGACTCCCTAGCGAGCACGGAGCCCCACGCGGGGCCCGATCTCACGACCCTGAGATCATGGCCTGAGCCGAAATCAAGAGCTGGTGCTTTGCTGACTGAGCTGTTACTTCAGTCACTTCTTCAGGAGGAACCAGTCTGAGTCTGCGTGAGGGTGGAAGCAAAGGGGACCGAGAAGGCCTGGGCTCAGATCCCACCAGAGGAAGCCTTCCCTGTCTCAGACATCTCTAGAAGGAAGCTTTGAGGGGTCATGAGCCAGCCCCTCTCAGCAGACAGCCCTGCTTTCGCTTTCAACATGGAGACCCGGGCCATTGCCATCATGACGCGGCGAGTCCTCTCCCTGTCCGGCCCCCTGAGTGGGGGGTCTCTGCACCCACACCTTCTCCATCTCCTACCTGCAGGACGAGGTGACCTGCCCCTCCCCCTGGGCCCCTTGCCCTCCTTCCCTGGGCCTAGGGGGCTGCCCTCCGCCTGCCATCTGTCTCCTCGTCCTTCCCCTTCTTTCTCTACCCCCACCCCCACCTCAGCTCACACACACAGTTCTAGAGTCTCCTGTCACCCACACACCTCTTGACATTGTTTACCCTCCTTGACAATGTTAACCCTCCTTGTTAATATTCCTGCCTGCCCTCCTAAAAAATCCCTCCAAAGAGCTGTCTACACTTGCTGTCTACACTGCCTCACCTCCCATTCACTCCAATGCAGCCCCTCCCCCCCGCCGCACCTAGTGACCCGCTTGGCGCTAAATCCCCCAGCGGTGCTCCGCCCCTGTTCCGCTGCTCCCCTTCCCAGGGAAGAGCTGTTCACCTGTCCTGAGGCCCCTGCCCCCCCCACCCGTCTCCTGCCCCTCTCCCCCGCCACACACGCCCTCGGCTCTGAGGCTTCCTCGGCCAACCAACGCCCTCTGTGGGGCTGGTCCCCAGACTGTGGTCACCCACTTCCCGATTCATTCTCCAGGCGTCCCCGGGAAGCCCCCTCCCCTCCTCCATGGCCTGGCTGTGGGCTCTAGCACCCTGTCCCAAACAGTTGGCCGTCCCTCTCCCCACCAAGGCCGCCTCCTCCCATGTTCCCTGGCCGTGGAGGCACCACCATGCACTGGGCCGCCTGAGCAGAACCCTGAGGCACCCCAGATTCTGGGGTGTCCTTCATCCTGCACACTCGCTGGGCTCCCACGTTTTCTGGAGAAGTTTCCCGAGGGTCTCTCTGTCCCCATGCACTCTGCTGTCCTCACCATCTCCTCGTCATCCCTCCCTGCCTTTCCCAGGCCTCCACAGTGTGGATCAGCCCCCAAGCTTGCCTGTTAAATCCCTCAGGGGCTCTCTCTGGCTCTGGGGTAACACTCAAGCTCCTGCCTGCACCTTGCCGGGTTTCACCTTCGCTCCTGTGGTCCTGCATGGAGCACCTTCTCACCCCTTATTGTCCTGCTGCTTCACCTGGCTGGCTCCTGCTCGACCTGGGAGGCCTGAATGTCCCCTCCTCCTGGAAGTCCTCCCTGATCACTCCCATCCTTTCCTGGTGTTCCTAGATGGTTTGCTGCATCATGTGGAAATACTAGCTCCCCTCTCCCTTACTGATCAGAGACAGCCTTGGGAATAAGATCTGATCTGGCTTCCTTCTGATGTCCCAGCTTCCGGCACAGAACTGGCCCTGAGTCGCTTGTTGTATTGTTGGATAAGTGGATGCCCTGAGACATGGAAGGCTGGGGTGGAGGTGGCTGAACCCTGGGTGGTGGTGGCTGGGGGGCTGGGGAGGGAATGGCTGTCTCCCCAGTGGGGCTGGGCCCCGGGCTCACCCGTGCAGAGCAGGCTGGCGCAGATCCATCGAAACAGCTGTGTGTGCTCCTGGCAGAAGCGTTGGGCCCTCAGGGCTGGCCGCAGGCTCCTCCTGGGGAGAGGACCGGACAGTCCGCAAGTGCCCCAGACTCCTGCTGTCAGCACCTCAGGTAGAAGCCATTGAGTACATCCCCAGTGAAGTGGGGACATGGGGCAAGCCAGGCGCCGGCCTTGACATCACAGGACTGGGGCAACCCCCACCCGGAGCGAACCGAGGATCGGCTCAGGCCCTCCACGCCTTGCCCTCAGCTGCAGCTGCGCCGCCCTCCCGATCACGTGGCCCTCGGGCCTGGGAGGGCGTTAACCACGATGACCACCTGTCAGAGTGCGCCCGCTGTCCCGTTTGCACCTGTGTCCGGAGGCAGGTGGAGAGGCTCCCTGCTCTGCATTCTTCCCCGGGGTCGCAGGCTCACCACCTGAGTCGGCAGCCCTCCCAGCAAGTGAACAGCACCCCCCTTCCTGGCCCAGGGCAAACGCGGGCTCTCGCCTGGTCATCCAGCCCCTGTCTATCCCAGGAGGAAGGGTGGGCACTGGGAGGGCCTCTGGGGCCCCACAGGCTGAGCATGGAGGAGGTGCTCACTTCAGCCACCAGCGGCTGTTTTAGGGACGCCTGTCCCCTCCCTGTCCCCACCTCCTGCCTCCTAAGGGAGCCCTTCTTCCCCAACCTCCCACCCGAGGCAGACAGATGGATTCCCTCCCCTCCACCGCCCTTCCTCTTCCTGCTCTCCTCAGCTCTAGATCTGGCCAGCGGGGACCCCAACAAGCCTGGGCATCGAGAGACTGAGTTCTAGGCTCGGACTTGCTGCCCGTGTGACCAAGGCCAGTCTCTTCCTCTTGGGGGCTTCAGCCTCCCCGTGAGAAGTGAGGGGACCGGCCCAGTCCAGGGGTTTTCAAACCAAGCCTCGAGGTTCCCCGAAGTGCCCCAGAGACTGAGTAGGGTAGAAGGCAGATGGGGAGATTGAGGGGGGTCAGGCTGGCTCGGGGCACCATCCAGCTGCAGTCAGAACAGCCCCACAATATATACTGAGGTTTCTGCTGGGGGGATCTTGTTCTGGCTGCTTCGAGGCAGGTCGGCAGGTCGGCAGGTCGGGAGCCTCTGGCCTGCTCACCCCCAAGGCAGCAGCCACAGCGCTCACTTGTTGCCTAAAGCACATTCGTACCTCGCTTTGACAAAGGTTCCGGGACCCCCTCTCTATCGTCAGGAGGCTAGGTTCCTGTCCCTGCTCCCCACGGTGACCTCCGCCCCAGGCCAAGCCACATCCCTCCTGGAGACCACCTACCATCGTGAGAAGGGCTCCGGTCTGGACTCGGTCCAGCTGTCCCCGGCCTCTGCAGGGCTTGAGACGTTGCCGGGGGTCCGGCCTTCCTCCTAAAGCCACCAGAGAGTGACCAGAGTGTGCCTCCTGCCCCAAGTGAGAGTGGAGAGAGACCCTGGCTGCCACCTGTGTGCCCATGGGCACCTCGGGAGTGGGCTGGGGTGGGGGCTGGGCTTTTGCACAGGAAGTCATTAAAGGACAACTTCATTAAATTCTGCAAAGCACACATTGAGTGCCTACTGTGTGCTGGACTTGGCTAGACACATCCTGCCTCAGGGAGCTCAGGGTCTGCCTGCAGAAGGGACCCTGGGGCCTCAGTGGTGGCTGGTTGGGGAAGCTGCAGGTGGGGCCACCTCGGGGCATGACCCCAGGACACCATTTGCCCTCCATTTGTCTATGGAGTTGTGTTTCGGTGGGTAGGGAGGTTATTCTTGCAGATTACAGTGTGAAAAGCACACCCTGGGTTGTGCCCTGTGCTGACGGGGTGGGGAGAGGGGCTTCGTCAAGGGAGATTGGAAGGGAAAAGGGTATCATATTCGGCTCCAAAGTTCTGGGCGGTGGGCCTCTACTTGGCCATTCCAGAGCAAGGACAAGATGGCCAGCTCCTTAAAGGCTGAGGCCTCCCCAGAGATCCACTCCCACCCCACCTCCTTTCCTTGGTTTTTAGATCACAGCTCAAACGTCCCTTCCAGCCTTTCAGACTAGGGCAGGCGCTCCTGGCACATCGTGGGTTAATGAGCAAAACAAAGGGGCTGCTGTGGGTTGAGGAGGCCAATACATTGATACATTGTGGGGAGGTGGGGGCTAACTTTTCACACAAAGAGGTAGGAGGGTGATGGAAGATGGTGAACAAGGGGCGCTCCCACCAGGGGGCCAAAATGGGGAGGGGGACAGACCAGGCTTTCCAAGAGCTCAGCCCCCATGTTCTCCAGACCATCGGCCACAGATGTGAGCGAGATAGACTGTCTTCGTTTTGGTGTGTTTTCCATGTGCATGACCTTCCAGCTGAAAGACAAAGGCGGGGCCCAAAGCTGAAAGCAGAAGTCGATGCAGGACCCAGGTGCTGGGCCCAGAGAAGGGAGGAGGCTGGGAGAGGGCTGGAAGCAGAGACCAGACAGGGGGTGGGGGGGGGCAGCTTTGATCATCCCGGAGCTCCACCCTCCCTGTGCCTGGGGGCCACAGAGGAAGGTGCCCCTTCTTGCACTCACTTCTGAATCCATGGGACACAAGTCCTTGCAAATCTGGGAGGCCAGCAGAAACAACAAATTCTGGCCACCTCGCAGGGAAGGCAAGGAAGGAATTATGTAAAAGAGACTCTAGACCTCATCACTCCCACAGCAGGTTAAAGCCATTGCCACTAAGTGATATCTTCACTGTATTATACTGTCCCACCTCTGAAAGATGGAAAAATAATATCCCCAAAACTCTTCAGTCCCTGGATCCAACTAGACCTGAAACCAGTCCCTACTGCTGGACTTTTCAATTCTGAGAGCCAGCTGCTGAAGTTCATGGGCTTAACTCATCTCGTAAGAGCCCGAGCTAAGACCCCATCTCTCCCTACTCCTGTTTCTTCCCCTCAGAGAGCACCCTACTCCGTCCAAACACCTACCAGCCTGGTTAAGCTCACACGTTCAGAGGCACATACACATGGAGCACACACGAGCTGGGAGATGTGTGCAAGTACACACGCAGGCAGAGCCCAGGAATGCCTAGCTACCTGTGACACACAGAGACACACAGCTGCACAGGGAGAGGCAAGACCCCCGTCCTACTCACATATTTGTGGTGAACAAGTCACTGTCGGGGAGGGGCAGAAGCGCGTATTTCCACGGGGACAGAATGACTTCCACCTGCCTGCACTTTGGCCCGTCTTCTCTTTTCAGTGCGACTTCCGGGCAGAGTCCAGAGCCGGAGGAGGTGGGCCTTCCACCCAGCTCTGTCCAGCGCCCTCTCCAGAGCCCAGGGCCGCGGGGGGTGGGGGGGCAGGGAACCCAGCCTCTCTCAGGGAAAAGGGAAACCAGAGCCAGCAGGCTCCACTCTGGGCCTGGCCCACCGGGCTCCTGCCTTCGAACTTCATCTGCCTCCTCTGAGATGCCCTCCTCTCTACTCCCCCTGCTCCCACATGGGCCTATGGCTTCCAGGAAGCCTGTCTTGACTATTCTCACTCTCTCTATGTTCGCAACCCCCCCCAGCCCACCCTCCACCGTGCCCTCCTTCTTCACCCGGCCCTCGAGGTTACCCAGGCTCAAGGATCATGCACATTAGCTTTCATCTTTTTTTAAAGATTAAAATTTTTAATATGGCCCAGATCTTCATTTTATTATATCTTAGTCACCATACAGTACGTCCCTGGTTTCTGATGCAAGGTTCGATGATTCATTAGTTGCGTATAACACCCAGTNTGACTATTCTCACTCTATGTTCGCCCCCGCCCCCCAGCCCACCCTCCACCGTGCCCTCCTTCTTCACCCAGCCCTCGAGGTTACCCAGGCTCAAGGATCATGCACATTAGCTTTCATCTTTTTTTAAAGATTAAAATTTTTAATATGGCCAGATCTTCATCTTATTATGATATCTTAGTCACCATACATTACATCCCTGGTTTCTGATGCAAGGTTCGATGATTCATTAGTTGCGTATAACACCCAGTGCTCCATGCAATACGTGCCCTCCTTACTACCCGTCACCAGCCTATCCCAATCCCCCACCCTCCTCCCCCCTGACACCCTCAGTTTGTTTCCCCGGAGTCCAGAGTCTCTCACGGTTCGTCTCCCCCTCCGATTTCCCCCCCTTCCCTTTTCCCTTCCTTCTCCTAATGTCCTCCTGCTAATCCTACGTCCCACACAGCTTTCATCTGCATCTCACCAGTCTCCCTTCCTCGCACAGCAGTGATTACGGCAGCAACCTCTTTCCCCGTGAGCTCGAAAGTAAGGAAAGCAGGCTCGCGGTCACAAACAGCGTTCACATCTAAGCCTCCATAAGGTCAGGACAACGGAAGGAAATCACGCGGTTTGCCCCTTTAATTTTTTTTTCAAATTTTTATTTAAATTCCGGTTAACAACTGTGTAATCGGGTTTTGTTTTTTGTTTTTTTTTTTTTTGCCGACACCTAAGCAGCGGTGTGCGAAGTCAAAGGACAAACGTTTTCATGTTTCAGTCCTCCAACTAAACATTAAACTATCCTGACAGGGTGCGCGACATCTCTTTAATAATTAATGACGCGCACTCAGGCCAAAACCCCATGTGATGCATGAACATTTCCGGGTAACGCAGGCTGTGGGATTACCTGCACACACTGGTTGTTCTAGACGTTTGGAGAGGATGATGGAGGTTGGGGGTGCCCCTTGCCTTTAAAAACCTTTTTTTTCGTCTGTCACTCCGATTACCAAAGCATAACACATGCTTCATGAAACACGGTATACAGATACATACAGAAAAGCAAGTTAAAAACCCCTCTACGCGGAGCCCCCAGGACGACCACTGAGTTTGTGGAACTGCTCTCCAGGCTTTTCCTTTATGTTATTCCTTTTTTCAAAGGAGGTCAGACTACACTAGCTGCTCTGCAATCTGGGGCAGAGATCCGCACCCTGCCCCACTCACTCTTTTGGGGACGCCTGTGCTGCCTTGATTGTCAACTCAGTGTCCACGGTGTCCCCTGGTTTATCCTAAAGGAGGCCTGTCTCCATGGGCGGCTCCCCCAGGGGTGGGGCTTGGAGCCGTCTTAGCAGAGGGCTTTAGTCAAAACCAGTGAGGCCGCCCCTGCTTCTCTGCTTCTAGCCTCCTCCGCCTCCCCTCCCTCCTCCCTCCCCGCCTCTCCCCTCCCCGCCTCTCCCCTCCTCTTTTGGTTCCTTCGGTGCCCTAAGCCCGGGGGTACAGCACACCCGGCAGGGGCCAAACTTACTTCGAAACAGTCCCTATGTTACACCTTAAACCCTTGACATTTTTGTGTGCCCTGATCTAAAACACGGATTTCATAGGCGGTGTGTCATGGCTTGAACCCTGAGCTGGAGCCTAAAGGTCTAGATTCAGCTCTGACTCCAAAAGTTAACTTGTTTCTTTCAAGTGAATAAGGGGGGTAATAGTACCTACCTCGTAAGTAAATACTGACGGGGCTTCAAGGAGCTCACGCAGGTGAGGTGGGTAGCAGAGAGCCTGGCACCGTCAGGCTGGCAGGTGTCACCACTGTCACAGGGCCCATCTGGGGGACGCCTTGACACTGCTCTCCTCCTTCAGGCTGGGAGAGCCTGGAGGAGTTTCTCCCCTGCCCCTCCCTTCAAGGAGTGACCCCAGATCCCCTCAAGTGATCCTGGACCCCAGAAGCCAAATGCTTTATTTTTTTAAAGATTTTATTAATTTATTTGACAGAGAGAGAGAGGCAGCAAGAGAGGGAACACAGCAGGGGGAGTGGGAGAGGGAGAAGCAAGCACCGCTGAGCAGGGAGCCCCATGCGGGGCTCAGTCCCAGGACCCTGAGATCAGGACCTGAGCCGAAGGTGGACGCTTAACGACTGAGCCACCCAGGCACCCAGGCACCCCCCCAAATGTTTTAGGTGGAATTTGAGAGCCACAGGCTGGCAGTGGGGAGGCTGGACAGGTTGGGATGAGCACCCCCTGCCCGCACCCAGGGAAAGACCCGGAGCTAGAGGACTTCGAGGGTCCTGACTGTGCACCATCCCACTCAGCTTCAGCTGTCACCTGACCCTCTGCCTGCCTGTTTCCAGAGGAGACGGTCTCTGAGGTCTGTCCCACCCATGGTGGGGGTGGTGAGAGGGAAGCCCAGGACCGAGCTGGGGATGGGGGGCACTGGGTCCAGGGTGGAGACGAGGACTATATCTATATATCCATGTCCCTATCTGCTTTCCCATGTCAGTACACAAATCTAGACTTTCCCTTCCAATCAAAACAGAAGAGCACCTCGAAGGTTTCATACTAAAGAGCTGCTCCCCCTCGCCCACCCCCGTCCCACTCGTCAGAGGCAGCCACACACCTGTTTCGGTGTCCATTCCCTGGGACCACTTTCTGTCGGGGGAGTTCTCGGCCAGAGCGGAAGAGAATCCCTTCTCCTTGCCAGGCTCTGAGGGAAGAGAAGAGAATGTTTGTAGAGGCGGCGAGTGAGCCGTTCGGAACTGCCAGAAGATGTTATCAGGAGCGCTGTTCAACAGTCCCTTCACTTTCTTCTCATGATTTTGCTCACACTGCTTCTCGGCTCTTGGCCGCTGAGGCCCTTCTGCGGCACGGTTTCCCGTGTCCAAGCCGTAGACAAGAGAGGCTCTCGCGTCAGATTCCACAAATATGAGCGTGTCTTCCTTCTCTCCTAAACCTGCTTCTGTCTCTTAATCCTCGGCCGGTTGAGAGAAGGGCATCCAGTAATCCCATACGATGTTTTCTTTCTTATTTGGGGCATTGAAAGATGGGCTTCCTATAGTCGTAGCAGAAATGTTCTTAAACCTGAAAGCANCGGGGCGCCTGGGTGGCACAGCGGTTAAGCGTCTGCCTTCGGCTCAGGGCGTGATCCCGGCGTTATGGGATCGAGCCCCACATCAGGCTCCTATGCTGTAAGCCTGCTTCTTCCTCTCCAACTCCCCCTGCTTGTGTTCCCTCTCTCGCTGGCTGTCTCTATCTCTGTCAGGTAAATAAATAAAATCTTTAAAAAAAAAATGTTCTAAACCTGAAAGCATATACAAATTCTGANCCCATACGATGTTTTCTTTCTTATTTGGGGCATTGAAAGATGGGCTTCCTATAGTCGTAGCAGAAATGTTCTTAAACCTGAAAGCATATACAAATTCTGGTGACATAGGGCAAAATACAAAAGCTGAATAGTCTAGCTGTAACTCATATAAATTTTATAAATTTTGGGAATGGGCTCCCCCAAGACTTAGAGCACAGCGCTCTTCCTAGCAGCTGTTCAGCACGTCCGGGCGTTCACAAGGGAAGGAAGCAGTCCAACGCCCCGAAGACCAAAACTCTTCCCCCCACCATCCCGGCCCACCACCACCCTAGCTAGCGGCATGACTCTCCAAGGGCCTCCTGATATAGTCCTCCCCTCGCCCCTGGCTATTCATTGGAAACAGATGGGCACAAATGGCCATCACCCAACACAAAACGAAAGGATGACTCTGGGGCTCTCTCGGCAGCAATACCAGGCTGGTCAAGTAAGGACACCTGGTCCTACACCCAGCCAGGGGGAAGTTTCCCTAAACAGTTAAGGGATCACTATCTCTAAATATTGAACTGGTTGCTATTGTGCGAAGTCTGTTTCCCTTGTTGTTCTTGTCTGTCCTATCCCTCTTGCCCTTCCATCTCATATCAGCTTCTTACATAATGAGAGACTGAGATATTTCCTTTTCAGTTGGATCCCAGTTAAGATGTCCTACAAGCCAAGCTAGGTTGTAATTCATATCATCCTGTTGGGTTCAAGGACGACGTCCCTGGCTTTGGTAGGTTTAATACCAAAGGCTGTATCCTCCCCCTGAGGTATACCATTTTCTACAAGCCCTTGACAGGGGTTGTGGGGGCTACTAATTAGGGTCTTGATTGCCTTGTTGGCCCAGAGCTGACTCTGAGTCACAGCTGAGAGGCTGGTTAATTACACAGGCAAAAATAATTCCTTCATTGTTCCCTCCTCTCCCCCTATCAGAGAAGTGGTCTGATGTGGCACCCACTAAGCTTTAGAGCAAAGCCTGATACTTTTTTAAAGATTTTTCATTTATTTATTTGAGAGAGAGAGAGCAAACGGAGGGCCGGTAGGGGGGACTAGCAGACTTCCCTCTGAGCGTGAAGCGTGACACAGAGCTCCATCCCAGAACCCTGAGATCATGGCCAAAGTTGGCCGCTTAACCAATTTGAGCCATCCAGGCCCAAGCCTGATATTTTTATAGAAGTTGCCACAAGGAGGACTTTATGTCTCCTGGGAGCAGCCAATAAAGTGAACCTACCACAGACCAGCAGCCTCCTCAGGAAAGGTACTGACCAGTAGGGCATCACAATTACATACGCTTGTTAGGAAGAACAAAAAGGAACACCTCTGAGTGTCACATCTAGACGTTGAACTTTCCAGCCGTGTCTTGCCTCCCCTCCACCCAGGTGGAGTCCCGCCGATAACATCGCCGTAGAATGAAAGACACGGCTTCATCCCTGACCCTCCTCTGACTAGTACCAACTGTTCTTCCTGTGCGGACCTGCCAGTTACACACCATGACTCATTGTGGAACATTTCCTTTCCATTTCGCTCTGCCTGTAGAAGCAAGTTTCATCGTTCCACAGGCTGCATCCAATTCCCTTCACTCCAAGGCCACGGGGGTCTGTGGAGAGCCTGACCCCATCCCAGGAGCTGCACATCAGCCAGCTTGTGGCTCAGGAGACAGTGCTGACTGTCTCCCACTGGATGAGTTGGCAAGATGGTTGCCGGGGGTAGGGGTAGAGATTTGTGTCAGCCAACCCACCTTGAGGGAAGGGAGAGACACCATGGTCTCCCACCTTGGAGAAGAGCAGCACGTGAGAGGCCCTGGGATGGATTCTCTAGTTCCAAGAGGTGATAACAACCATCGTACCAGCTGAGAGCTACGCGACTGAGAGCTTGGCACGTGCCAGGCTGTGCTGCGAGCTCTATCTTACATAACCCAAGGAGGTAGGTACTGGTCACCATGTCTCCCCACCTGTCCTCCATGGAGGTGTGTGATGGGGGGACCAGCGCCGTAAATGGAGCTCCCAAGGAGAAGTTGAAGAGCCCGAAGTAGAACGAGGAGCCACTGTGCTACGTGTTTGTATTTGGGAGTTCTGAGCTGGCACTCGGGTGCCCAGCCCATGTTTCCACCTTGCCAGCTGCTTGACAGACGGGGTGGATTGTGGGCCTACACTTAACCCCAATGGCTGTGAATTGTGTTCTCTGGTCAGACCCTGTGAAATCTGGGATACTGTGTCTCTGAGGAACTTCCTGAGTTAGACCCAGCTCCAGTTGTGCAGGGGCTGAGGTACTGGGCAACCACCCACGTGACCGGAGCAATTTGACTCCAACTGCTCCAAGAGCGTACGGTTTGCCCTGACAGAAAAAAGAGCCCCAGTGAAATTTCTCTTCCAATGGCAGAGTCTACACACTAGGACAGCCGGGGGTCTTAGGTACATTCCTTAGCCTGAGATGGGGATTCTTGTTCAAGTGACTTATGAGGGAGAGGGCTGCTCTTGGCAGAAGGGGAGGAGGGGATACAGAATACGACAGGGGGAGAAACAAGAGTGTGGTCTTGACTGGAGTCTGGCTTTAGCTGGATTCCACAGGGAAACTCTGGAACACAAACTTGCCCATAGGTTAGTCACACCTGAGGCGAGGCCAGGCCAGGCCAGGCCAGTTAGTCAAGGGCCAAGAACTGGGGAAGGGATTCGAAGGCGTTTTGCCTCCCAGGTGAGGCGGCTTCCATTTGACTCAGGGCAATTCTTCAGACAAGGGGCAGCTGTGAGCTAATTCCTCCTGGGAGATGCATCCCCACGGTAAAGGGGGCCTGGACAGGGCAGCAGAAGCTTGCACAGCAGGTAAGAAGCGATTGGCTCTCTTGGCACCCCTCACTCCCAGGCTGCTGGAAGCAGGGTGCCGGCTGCCGTGGATTACCCCCGGCCTCGGGCCACGCCAAAACAGAGTCTTTCCCATGGGTCCTCTGCCTGCCTCAGGGGGATCTCAGACAGGACCCTGGCTTTGTCTGCAGCCTTGTTCCAATGAGAATTCTCATGGGGGTTTGGTGGAACCAAAGAGATTTGGTGTGAAACCAGGGTGTTGAGTTTGGTTGGAAATGACAACAGCCAGTTGAATTCTCAGAGCCATATCCCATTCTGGACCTGGATGTACTATGCAAGTCATTAAAAAGCCGGAGGCCCGAGCAGTTGACAAGACCATTACATCAGGCCAGGAATCCATAGACTCATCTCCTGTTGGATCGCTACCGTCTGGGTATGTATGGCAAGTACCAGGAGCGTCCCTTCGTCCATATGTGCGCCATGTCCTCTGAGGCCAAGGGTACAGTAGCTGCTGTTCCTCATTACCTTTTGGAAATAATAGGAAAGAGCCATTTGTGAATCATATCAGGTCTGAGGCCAGAGGACAGAGCTTCATGGGTTCCAGGACTAGATCTCCTGCCCTGAGCCAGCCCCAGCCATACAACCACAGCCTCCTGAAGACAGATATTCCTAAAGGCTGAGTTCCCTCAACTCATCCTTGCCATTGTAATTCAACAATGGAGCTCAAATTTGCCTGGTTGACTGGGATATGACCCAATTTCTGATAGGTGGTTCCTGAAGCAGAAGGAGGTGGGGTCCCTCAGTAGGCATTTCTGTTTCAAGTAGGAGCCACATAAATGACCAGCAAAGGAAACTTAAAGGAAGCTCACCCCTGGACAGTCTCGGGGAGACCAGAACCAGGAAAACCAGAGACCCACCCCCCAACCCCCCCACCTACAGACAGACCGTTCTTGTCTATTCACTTCTGACAGCAATCTCTAGAAATAAAATAGGTGAGTGACAGATAAATGGATGCATAGATGATCGATAGATAAAAATACACAGGCACTATTTTTTATTGTGAACTTCAGGCATTCTCTGTTGCCTCTACTATGTACAACTATATACAAAGCTGTTGTCTGACAGCTGTATCACCAGTTTAGGTCTATCCATGACGCTGCACTTGGGGACAGTTGCTGCTGCTTGGGTTGGCAGGACAGAGCAGAGATCCGGAGAAGCCTTGGCTTTGACAACATCCTAGAGCTGCCTTGCCAGCCCTAGGTGGGCCACGTCCAGATCTAATGCCTACAGACTTCTTCCTGAGGAAGAAATAACTCTGGCTTGCTTAAGACTACTGCCATGGGAGGCTCCTCTGTTATTTCCAGTAACCGCTGATCCTGATACACCACGGCTCTTGGGGTTCAGTGCAAATGTCCTTCCACCGTCTAGCCTCGCCTCCTCCTGAACCTCGTATTTCGATACCACAGTGCTCTTACTGACCGTGCACTATCCACACAAGCTTTCATTCTGTCCTTCTGCTACAACCTGACACAGAACCTTGCATGGGTTGTTTCCTCCGCCCGGTACGCTCTTCCCCTTCCTCTGACCAACACCCTTCTGATCTCAACTCAAGTATCAATGCCTTCGGGTTAGCTCCTGAGAGCCCCAGTCTAATGTGGGTCTCACACCCCGCTGGTTTTCTCTTCCTTCTCCTGCTTTGTAGTGCGTAACGCACGTATTCGCCGTTATACATTTATTGGTGGGTGTGTTCAATGTGTGTCTCCCCCACTAGACTGTAAGCTCTCTGGGGGAGTCTATGTCTGTTTTGTTCACTGTTACGTACCCAGAACGTATAATTGTCACATATGATGGGCAGTCTGTAAGTCCCAGTAAAAGGATTTAAGCAATGTTGAGGCAGCTCAGTTCGGGAAATTAAAGCGACAAGCTCCAGCTCTTCTGGCTAGGAAAGCTGGGTTTTGAACTGAAGTTTGTCTCCCTTGTTTGAAGCTTACCAAACAACTTTTCCTTTCGGAAGAAGAAGGGAAGAATTTGCATTTCAGGTCCACTCAAGTGTCTAGTCTCCTGGATGTTTAACTTTCTCACTAAAAGTTAGTGAGGTGGGTTTTTGGTACACAAATCCCATTTTCTCATAAGTTTAATGAATGAGACAGCCTCCCTGAGTTTTATCAGCTCAGGGGTACTGGCAGCAACGAGTCATAAAACTGAGACCCAGACCCTGTCCCACACCACACTGTTGGTCCGCCAATAACCAGAATCCACACTCAACATAGCTCGGGGATGAGAGGCAGGATCAGATCAGGAAAAAGAAGTTACACCTGGAAGAAACTGTATGAACTAGCTAATACACACTGTCAAAAACAATAGGGAAATTTTATAGAAACTTTTTAAAGGCTGTTTGACCAAGATAGGTGGAATGTAATTTTGTTTCAGGTGATATTTATTGATATGTTTGCTCACCAGAGATGCACATTTAATGCAGAAGATCAAACAGCTACATGCAGTTTTTAATCATCGTGGGGTGGGGGGTGGATAACACAAATCTGGACCAAATGTTGAGCCATACTAAATTGTATTAAAAAGACCAAATATCCAAGAAAGCAGGAACTCACAGATTTCAGGAGAAAAGAATGCTTTATTGGGTCCCTTGCATGCATCCAGCCCATCCACCCTCTCCCTGCCCTCTGACAGGACCCAGAAGATGGTCCTGCCCCTTGCCATGAGGTGAGGCTCTGCTGGCTTTCCTCTCTAGGCCTGGAATGCTGGTTGGAAGAGCTGCTATGAAAATGAGCAACCTGATCTCAGCGGCAGAGAAAGATGCAAGGAACAAAGTAGAGGAGTCTTCAAAATGGTCAAGGGCATGGAAACCAGACCTCTAGCTGTGGCTGATCAATCCTTGGGTCCCAGGCATGAAGACCAGACAGTCCCTAAGCTATTACCTCGTTATAACCATAACTAAAGACTTCTGGTGGGGCAAACAGGTCTGTCTCAAGCTGCCAAGGTGGAGTCAAAATCTCCCACTAATTTCCAGACCTTCGATGGGGAGAAAGCCAAATATCTTTGAAGGGAAACCTTATTTTAACACTTAATACATATCGCGAACCTTCCTTGGCCTTCCCCAAAGGGATCTGTGTCCATTTATCTGGGAACTACAGAAGGAAAAGAAAAATACCCAAACTTGGGGAGAGCAGTTCTGTAGGACATTGGCTCCAAGCTAAGTCTAATTTCTGGGGACCACAGAAAATCATGTGGTCTACCAACCAATGGGTTTGATTAATAGATTCAATTTGCACCACAGCAGATGCAGTAGAATCTCAAAGCCAACCCAGGGTCATTTTGAGTGAATAGTCGAAATGGATATATTTTGAAAGAGGCATCCCTCCCACAATGGCGCTCTGATGCGTGGGGTAAGAAAGACCATAGCAAGAGAGGACAAGCGTGAACCATTGGAATCCCCCTCCCTACCAAAATGGTAAATCAATGATAGAACTGAATCCCTAGGAGCGATATAGAAATCAGTGTAACTATCAAAGACTTGAGAGTGAAGTCATAGGGATTCCTACCACAGCTCAGCTTGGCCAACGCAAAACCAGGAGGTCTTTGGATGCTGTAAGCTTTGAAAAGGGATGTCTCCACCTGCAGGTGTTCGTGCAGAGACGGTCTTCCTGCTCAAGCAAATTCACCCAGCTCCTCACACTTGGTATGAGTCCTCTGATCTGGTGAATTCATGCTTTTTCTTCTATTTTGATGAACAAAGACCTTCAGAAAGAGTTCCTCTTCAACTGGCCTGCAACAGCGCAGACTATCTTAGCTGACCGGCTCTGTGCCACAGCCTGGCTCACAGGGACACCGCCCTCGCCACCACAGTGTTCCCTCACACTGATGGCATCACGCTGACAGAGCCTGGAGTCAGCAGTTTCCCTCGATGCCTTGATAAGAAATATGTGAGTCAGAGGTGGGAGGTAAATCATGGGAAAATGAGAAAAAAGAAAGAAAGAAAAGGTCTTGGTAAAGTTCCTGGGGGTTGAGGGGTCTGATTAGGTCAGAATCTTTCCTCCATAATGCAGAACAAATTAGCACATTTTGAATCCCTTACCACTAAGACCCAGGCAAAAATGTCATTTTAGGGCATCTTGTCCCAGCTCATTTACTGACTGACCTAGAAGGCCACCCGCTTTGGGTTGGGCCGAGAGCGAGTCAAGATTCTCCAGCTGTGAGAACAGTTCTCCTACCAGGCCCCATGACTGACAGATCCAGTGGTGCTGGAGGTGGCTGGCTGTCTGTGGCACACTGGGGAACCGTGTGAGGCCTGTGGCACAGAGGAGCGCTAAGGAAGCTTATGGCAAGTCCTAATAAGAAAAGTATGGCAGGGAGGGGCGCCTGGGTGGCACAGCGGTTAAGCGTCTGCCTTCGGCTCAGGGCGTGATCCCGGCGTTATGGGATCCGAGCCCCACATCAGGCTCTTCTGCTATGAGCCTGCTTCTTCCTCTCCCACTCCCCCTGCTGTGTTCCCTCTCTTGCTGGCTGTCTCTATCTCTGTTGAATAAATAAATAAAATCTTAAAAAAAAAAAAAAGTATGGCAGGGAAACCCAGGGCTCAGAACCAAGTGATTCTCTGGCCAAAAAGTAACTATTATCCTTTAGAGACATGGTGCTCTGGCTTGCCACTGGGCTCTGAGGGAGCCTGAATGCTTGACTACAGCATAGCAGGAGCCACTCTGCCCCTCCTGAACCCGGGTTCTCTGATCCACCCAGCCATAGAGAGCCATGGCCAGAAGCTCTCCATCTTCCAGGGTAGGGCTCTGAAGGCACAGGTAGGCCATGTGTGTGAATTCCCCGCTCATTCTTCCATGCTGCCTCCCCTGCCCTGCTGCTGAGGCTCCCCTCAGTCTACACCTGTCACTTCAAGAGGGCAGGAATCTGTCTCCACCACTAGGGGCCCTTCATCTGGATTTGGATTTGCTTTCCTTATCCGTCATGCCTCTCCCACCGTCAACATCCATGGAATCATCAAATGCTATAAACATCACTGCGGTAGCCGCACGTGGGGCAGCCAAGCCCAGAATGCACTCCACAGCACAAGTCATGGGTTGATGCCTGTGGCATTCACTCATCTGGTCAGGGTCAGGAACCCCGCGGTCCAGGAGCAGCAGTCAGCTTGGTAATACGGTGAGACGGGTTGCTGAAAACTCAGTGAGGGTACTAGCTGAGAGGCTGGGTCAGACCTGCAGGACGCAGCCCAAGCTCTGACCTGGCCGGCATCTCCTGGGGCTCGTTTGCCCTCTCGGGCTGGGAGGCAGGTGGACAGGGGCGAGCCATGGCTCCATCTCACTGCCTTTCACACACCTGAAGCTTGGAACGAGGCTGGTGTAGAGGTTTTCGTCTCCAAGGAGACACATCCTCAAAATGCCAGTGTAATATGTGAATTGGAAGCCGAGGCACACCTGGCCTTTTCAGGCTCCTTACAGCTCTGAGCGACACACGGCAAGAGGTCATGGGAGTAGTAGGGTGACTAACCACATCAAGGGGAAATCTGATTGCTGCTGCTGCTGCTGAGAAGGGGGTAGGAGTACAGATAGATGCGGGGGCGGTGGGGCGGTTCCAAGAGTGCTTCCCGGGGCGCCTGGGTGGCACAGCGGTTGAGCGTCTGCCTTCGGCTCAGGGCGTGATCCCGGCGTTCTGGGATCGAGCCCCACGTCAGGCTCCTCCGCTGGGAGCCTGCTTCTTCCTCTCCCACTCCCCCTGCTTGTGTTCCCTCTCTTGCTGGCTGTCTCTATCTCTGTCGAATAAATAAAATCTTTAAAAAAAAAAAAGAGTGCTTCCCGTGCTGCCATGTCCCATGGTAAAGAAACACCTGCCACACAGGCAGGGCCACTGAGGAGCTGGACTTCAGGACGGAAGCTTGGGGTCACTCCAGCAGGCGAAAAATCCCTAGTCAGAAACACCAGTTCTCAGGACCTGTGCTGGAAATGGACACTAGCCTTTACCTGTACTTCCTTTCTTGATGGGTTCAAGAATTTTCGTTGACAATGGTTAATTTTAATCCCCAGGTTGCAGAATTTCAAAATGGGATTGTGATAGAAGAGGGAGGAGTGACACTGGACTTTGGAGAATGGTAGCCCCTGGACTTAGTCATTGGACGTGACCTTGAACGGCCCCCAAGCAGAGAGGAATTTGCTCTTGGTTGTGTGTGGAAGAGTCGTAATACATCAGGTAGGAAGAACAGTGTGTGTTCGTGGAGGGGGGGTCTTTGCTGTTGCCACCAAGTGCTTTTCCACCCTCCCCCTCTCCACCATTCTGCTGGTAAGAATCCCAGTCCTTTGGAAAGCTGCCTCTGTCCCGCTCCACGGTGGCTTGAGCTCTAGGACAGGGATTTGGATCCCGAGTGAAGGGAGTCCCAGTGGCTGGTTGGTGTCAGTCTGCCCACAGCAGCAGCTCCCAGAACACAGGCTCTGGGGCCCCGCTGGCTCCCACGTCTCAAGCCCAATCGTTCGGCTATCCCTTTGGGTCTGGGGGCTGCCCCAACACCTTTCCTATGAACACTTTCTCCTTGCTGAAGTGGGTCTGAGTCCATTTCTGTTGCTCAAAACCCAAGAAACCTAATGGAAAGTCTCTTTTGAGACCACCTCATACATCTTTGCCTCCAACAGCTGTCAACTCGGGGTCCGGCATACAGGAGGTGTTCAGTATACATCTGCTGAGTGGACGGATGAACGAATGGATAATACCCCAACTCTCAGTTCACCAAGGCAATCTGGATATGCAGCCTGGGAGTCGGGGGCACTCTGGGCAAGAGGAAAAAGTGGGGAGGGTCACCTGAGCCCAAGAGGAGGTAGAGAAGTCAGAAATGTCAAAACGGAGGGGCATCCACGTCAGGCAAGGAAAGGCCCGGATGGTGGCAAGGGGTTGTCGGGGACTAAGAAGCCTCTGCAGTGTGGGAAGCAGGAAAGGGCCAGTGAGTAGCTGAGAGGCAGAGGCTGGCTGTCCCCAAGGCTGTGGAGATAGCCAGAGACACTGGACACTTCCCCAGAGCCTCCGGCTCTGCTCTTCCTTCCTGCGTTCCTTCCTTTGTGTTCCTCTCCGAAATGAAGGAAAGATTCCAAAGACCTAAGTTTTCAGCTGCCCTGTGCAGGGGCACAAGCCATCGGCCCCGCAGTACAAGCAGCAGAGACCGTGTAGCTGTGGCCACAGAGGCTGAGACTGAGTGTCCATCCAGGAGCCAAAGCCTGGATTTGTGACTGCGGTGCACCCAGGGCTGTAGGGCGCCCTCAGAGAGCCCTCCTGGGGCGAGGGGGCCCTGGCTCCACACACCTACAACCACACCAGATGAGGGCGAGCAGGGTACACAGTGGCTGCCTTTATTGCATTCCAAGGGGAGCAGGCTAGCACCAGGCCCACCCTGTCCCAGGCCTCCAGGAGGGGCTCTCAGGAAGGACCCGCAGTGCTGGGCTGAGCACAGCAATTCCTTGGGAGCCCATATGTGAAGCCCCGGGGCTGGAGCCCGGGGATCGAGAGCTAATGGCCGGGGCAGGTGTCCGAATTCCCAGGCACAGCGACGCCCCCAGCCCAGCACGAGGGTGGACTGCATCCTTCCTCGAGCTCCCCTGCGCACTCTCTATGGAGAACAGCCCTAGCCCTCCACCCCCGGTCTAGAGGGGAGCGAACTTCAGTGTGATTGCACCTGCTGCCAGGATGGAGCACAAGGTCCCTCAGAGTCAACACCTGCCCTCTGGCCGCAGCTGCTGACACAACCCTCATGCCACCTCTCCCTCCCGGGAAGAGGGCCTGGGAGAGGCAGGGGAGGGGTGGGAGTGTAGGGCTGGGGAAGTGCCTGGGCAAGGGGGCAAGCAGAGAGGCAGCGAAGGAAAGGGAGCAGGCTGCAAGGGAACTGAAAGCGGGGGACGGGAGATGGGGGTTAAGGGGGCATGGGAAGCAGGTGAACAAGCGCCTGAGTGCTGGGGGAAGGAAGGGCATGAACACACATCACCAAAGACCACCGCACAAGTACATGACAGGCTCTGGAAGGGCCCTGAGCCCCATCCGGGCTCAGTGACAGGTTAGTCGCGGGACACACTGGGAGGCACGAGGCCAAGTAGCTGGAAGGAGAAGGCTCCCTGAGAGTCACCAGGCCAGACACAGCACAGGAAGTCTGGAGCCCCGAGGACAAGGAGAGAGCAGGGCCAAGCAAAGGCAAAGGGTCACCGCTGGCTGGTGTGCCCCCAGAGTACAACATTCACAGCAGGGTCTGGTGGGGGGGGGGCTGGGGGTAGAGCTCATGCAGAGGACTCGGGGGACCTCCAGCAGTGGCCAGTGTAAACTTCAAAGAGGGCCCAGGCCTCTAGGCACATGGGAGTGGGGCCTGGGAGCCCCGGCTGAAGGTGGCCCCGGCAGAGGCCCCCGGGTGCCACCTCGCACAAGAGCCGTCTGATGAGGAGTGGACTGAGGAGAGACTGCTCAGGGAAGCCCCCATGGCATCTCCTCAGCGCACCTTCTCTGGTCAGTTCCGTAGTTCTGGAAAGTCTCCATCGCCTCGAGCTGCTTCCTTGTTGGTCTGCTGCTGGGTGGAGGCCCCCAGCCTCTGGTGGGGGCTACCGCAGGCCCTGGGCCTTGGAGCCGCCCTCTCGGGTGGGAGGCTGTCCCAGGAACTGGGTGGCGAGTGCCTCTGAGGCCGGAGGGGTGGCCTTGGAGCTTGGAGTACTCTTCCGGGTGCCCTGGGGACTGGGGAGGCCTTTCTTCTGGGGCTGAGGACTCAGTTGGCCACCCTTCCTGCCAGTGGATGGACTCTTGGAGCCTTTGGCCTTGCCTTGAGGGTGGGCAGCCTCAGGGCCCTTGAGGGGTTTGAGCCCCAGCATCTCACAGAAGGGGTTGCACTGGTGGGAAGAGGCAAACTGGTCCAGCAGGGCAGGGAAGCAACTCTCCTTGAGGCCTTGGTATCTGCAGCCAAACAGTGAGAGCTGAGCGGGAGTCCCACCCAGAGAGCCCTCGGGGGCGCCTACGGTGGGGTGGGTGTGGCCTGGGTGTCACGCTCCACTCTTTTGGGGGTGCTGGGGAGTGCAGCTGGGCTCTACCTCAGGTGGCAGCACCCCAAACCTCAATTCTAAGCCATGCCTCATTCCAGGACTTCAACACGTCCACACTCCCTGGCGTGACAATGATCTGCCCCGTTAGTACAAATCAGAGCAGACTCCACACCCCACTTTACTCCAGGGCCCTTGCCCATCTGCATCACGATGAGCTTTAAATCAAGCTGGAAGGAAGAGGAACCTGGGGTCGCAGGTGATCCTGTGTGGGGGGCATCAATACTGCTGCTCCAGACCTGGGGTCAGGGGCATGGTGGGTGGGGGTCAGCGGCCCCCAGGGACGTGGCTACACGGTCACCGGTGCAACTGGGACCCCATTGGCCACAGGCCCAGAACCTCAGGGATAGAGACCCAGAAGAACATGGACAATTTTTCATCCCAAGAAGATTCTCAGAGGGCCTTCTGGCCCAGGGAGCCACTCACCCTCGCAGTTTGGTAGCAATCTGCACATCGGTCATCTTCCAATCAACCCCTGGAAAGAGACAATGCTGGAAGCCGAGGCAGCCTGGGCTGGTTCCGGGCCCCCACCTCTCCAAAATGGGTATAGTGCCGGACGGGACTGTGCCAGGGTCCAGGGCACGTCAGCACTTCCAGCCGGGCTCACACACAGTGTGGGCATCTCAGTATTGTTAGTAGTAATAATACCCCATTTTTGCAGGTGAAGAGACAGGCTCGGAGGTTGGGGGCCGGAGCCAGGTCACATTCATTCATTCATTTGCTAATCGTCACTGACCATGTGCAGTGGCCACTGTGAGTCAGAGCACAAGTCCAGTTCTTATGTCTAGATCCCAGCCCCTTCCGGCTGGGCAATCCTGCCCTACCAGATGACAGTAGGCCATAGGCTGGGCTGGCCTCTGGCTTTGAGCTGGCATCTGCTCCTTCCTCGTACCAGGATTAGCCTCTCTGGGCAAGGGAGAGCAGGTGGGAATGGGAACATAAACCGGGCTGGACCAGAGGGAAAGTAGCAGTGGGTACGACCGGCTTCCCGCTACTCACACGGCAGCAAGCACAGGCCCCAGAAGCCAAGATGAAGGTGTTGGGAGAGAAGAGAGCCAGGCAAACCAGGCTCCGGGGAGTGTCCTCCCCACCCTGGCTGCCCCACCCTAGCATCCCAGCATCCACGCATGGAGTGGGAGCCTCTCCCTACTTTCACACTGTCCTGTCACATCCATCTGGGAGCCTGCCTTTCACTACCAGGACTCAGGGCCAGGAATGACGGACGAGAGTTGGGCACACGTGGGCTGATTTCAGGCCCGGCCCTTCCGAGCTGCTGCAAGCTACGAGCTGCCAGAACGACCTCTAGTCCTCAGCTCTCACAGGGCGGTAATGCTGCCTCCGGCCACGCAGGGGGAGTGAGAGCGTCACAGGTGTGCAGGGCTCTAGCTTGGTGTCTGAGGCACAGCGGTCATGCAGTACACGTTAGTCCCATCATTTCTCTCTCGGGGTTGCCACCTTCCACTCTGCCCCCCAGTAACCAGGGCCCCTTACATTTGCACAGAACTTCAGTTTGCAGAAGCGCTCACAGCCTCAGCCTCACTCAGTCCTCACAGCCAGTGTGGGAGGTAGGGAAGAGACTGCCACTCCGTGGGAGGGAAAGGGTGGCAAAGCTCAGAGAGCTTGGGGAAATGGCCCTGCCTGAGCTCTGGCTTTCTCCTGGGTCCCCAGAGACCAGCTGGAAAGCCATGAGATGCAGACTAAAGCTGACTTTCTTTGAGTCCCAGCTCTTTCTACTGCATCATGTTATCCTCTCAAACTGGCCCACTTACGATACCTTCTTGAGGACAGTGAGCATTCCTGATTCACCTTTTGACCCTCCCAACAGTGGCTAAATGTTGGGTGGATGGAGTCAGCAAACAGAAGGAATGACAACGGCTTAAGGTGCTAGCAGCCCCCCCCCAATATACGGAGTTAAATATACCGTATTGTTGTGTAGCTTGACCCCAGTGAGAAGCACATTTAAGCCAATTTTCTGTCTCTGGCCCTTGGCTTTCTCACTACCTCACATCGGGGACCAGAGATGGCAACGTGTGATATTCCCAGCATTCCTCTGCTCCTGCTGCAGAGCGAATCTTCTCCTTTCCTCTCCCCTGCCCAGTTCTGGCTAAAGAGTAGGCCTGGGAAGGACTGGTCAGAGAAAGGAGGATTTGTGCTTGCTGGCCTTTGTGGGGGGAAATCTGAGGAATGGGAGAGACAGAAATAAGAAGAAGCCACAGAGACTAAGTTGGTTCACATAATAAAAAGCTAAGAAAAGTGGAGGACGAAAAGGAGGAGGATATGGAGGAAAAGAAGGAGAGGGAGGAGAGGAAAGAGAAAGAGGAGGAGGGGAAGAAGGGAGAAAGAGGGGGAGGGAGAGACAGAGGGGGAGGAAGAGGAGGGAGAGGAGAGGAAGGAGGAGAAGGAGGAGGAGGGGGAGGAGGGAGAGGAGGATGAAGAGAAGGAGGAGAGGAAGGAGGAGAGGAAGAAAGGAGAAGGAAGGGGAGGAAGAGGAAGATGAGGGGAGTGGGGAAAGGAAGGGAGGAGGGGAAGAGGAAGAGTGGGAGGAAGGAGAAGGAGGGGGAGATGGCGAGGAAGGAGAGGAGGGAGAAGGGGCGGTAACGCCAGTGAGCTAGGCTAGAAGGGAGAGTTTGGGAAGTGTGAAGAGGGGGAAAGTCCAGAGCAGAGCTGCCAGGAAGGGAGAAAGGGAGCTTTTGAAAAGATTTTGGTTGTGGGTGCTTAATTAGCTCCCATGTTATGCTCTTTGAACTAAATTCCTTTTTAATTGTAACTGGAGCGGGAATGAGCTCCCGTGGATGCCACGGCAGTTCTAGACGAGGCTGGTGAGGCCGGTGTGTATTAATGGCACCTGCCGGGTCTCCCTGACCAGGTTGGGGGTGGGGAGCAAAGCAGAGGAAAAGCGAGAGCGAGGCCGCCGGTCGGACTAGTAACCAAGCTTCCTGCTCTGCACCTCGGCGCTCAGGCACGCGCACCCCCTCATACCTGCCAAATCAGTGACAAGGAAGCTGCCGTTTGTCCACAGATAGAGCCAGTGCTGGAAGGTCTGGCATTTCTGCCTGATCTCGGAGCTGCCAGCCGCCTCCGGAGAGGCCGTGAAGCCCCACTCCCGCAGTAAGTAAGGCTGCAGGGGCTGGCCCAGGTCCTCCTCCAGGGTCGCGTAGGGGATGTTGTTGGCCGGCCGGTAGATGAGGTATAGTGGGAGGACCCTAAACACAGTTGCACGGCTGTGAGGGGGAAGCACGGCCCCAGAGCCCCGCCCTCCACCTCAAGCCTACATTCTTGGGTTGGAAAGGAAGGTCCTTCCAAGAAGAGAGTTCTCAGCTCAGTGGGTTTAGGACTGAATGGTGCAGTGGCCCCCGGAGGACCCTGAGCTTGGGTGAGGAACCAAGACCAGTATGTGTCCAGCAGAAAGGAGCACCTCTCGAGAGGACGCGGCCAGACTGTGCTCCAAGCCCACCAGACCCCAGCGCTCAGGAGTCAGAGTCTAGGTCTCAACATGGAAACAACGACCACTTACAGCCGACTCCCCCTAAAACCTACATGGACCCACGGAGAAGAGTCCCGACCAGCTGGCCTAGAGGTGGACCAGCCCCCTGTGCCCATCACCTCCAGAGAGTCCCAGCAGGCTCCAATCCGCAGATGCGGAGCTAAGGGGTGGGGAACTGGGGTGAGTGGGAGGAGACCGAAGAGCTGGGCAGAGGCTTTTCTAAAGTGGGCAGTTCACTTGAGGTCTTTATTTCTAGATTTTGTGGGACCATTGAGCTGAGCACAGGGTTGGTGGCGGGCCATAACTCAGGATGCCCCTGACAGACCCTGAAATCACTGTTCTGGGCAGAAGCTCTAGTCAGCAGGTCTGCACACCGCATGCCCCCCCGCCAAGTGTGCTTACTCAGGCACGTCCCCAAAGCCAGGGGCCGCCTGGGCTTCGGCCGCAAAGATCTTGCAGTACTCCCGACTCATGTTCTGGATCTTGCATCCCTGTGCAGTAAAGAGAACCAAGCCTGGTCAGCAAGGGAGCTCCGGGGCTCCCCGTCATGTCCAGCTCGAAGCGGGAGGGCCATCTGCCAGGGAAGAATCCAGCCCTGGCAAAGGTTGGGTTCACCCCTTCCCTGCTCCCTACTCCCCACCTGAGTTTTCTCATTTGGAAAACAAGAGGCTGTGGGCTTGTTTTCAGAGTGGTTTCCAAACTGTGTTTGCTGGAACCCCGGGGGCAGTGCCCCAGAGGCCACGCTGTGCTGAGCAAGGGAGACACCGTGACTGCCCAGCCCACCCGGTCACTCTCCTTTTATCTCATGCAGAGGCTCCATGCAAGGTACGTGTGAAGGCAACGAGAAAGGTTTCTGCTACAAAAATATGGTTTGGGAAAACTATGGCCCCAAAGACATAGCCAAGCTCTCCTCGAGACCCGTCCCAGGAGCCTTGTGAGGTTGGCGCTGAGTGCCTCTGCTCCACACTGGGCTTCCCAACAGACCCAAGCTGGGGACAGTGGAAGGAGGGACGGGGGATGGGACACGGTACCTGAATGGTGACGTCGTAGTTTCTGCCCAGGAGAGAGGTCTCGCTGCTGGGTCCAAACACGAGCAGGCTGGACACCTTGATGACGCACGTGCGGCCTGACTCAAAGATGGGCTCCAGCCCGTAGATGACCTTGGCCTGTGAGGCCTTCCGAAGGCCATACCCATGTCCACCCCCTCGTAGCTCCTCGCTCACCAGGCGCCCAAAGAGCTTGTCCCCCCAGCAGCCAGAGTCAGCCAGACCCTTAGCAAACACCATGGGGGTCATCTCAATCTCCTCTCCAACTGCAAGGGAACAGGGAAGATGTGGAAAACTAGAAGTTTCTGCCCCACCAAGGAGGGTCTGTCGGGCAGGGAGAGCCGGAATAATCTCTCACCCGCCACTCTGGCACACTCACTCCCGTCCACGACCGCTCTTTGGGGGTGCATACTTCGTGGGGCCCAAACCAGCCCGTGAGCTCCCGAGGGCGGATCTGTGTCTGACACACCCCACCATTTATCAGTGCTTGAGTGTGCCCATCACACTGCAAGCACGTGGTCAGTGTCCGCGCAAGGCAGGGCTCTTCCGTGGACATGGCAATCCGTCCTTGGATTTTGTTTGGGAATTTGGTGTTTTGATCAAATGAATACATGTCTCCATCTCAAGCAACATGTTTGACGGAAGCAGTCTGCAGGACAATCCAGTAGCAGCGAGCTGCCCTCGTGCTCAGACTGGGATCCCTATAAGCCATCTCCCTCTGAAAGGACCCAGAACTCCCCTAAAGAAACGGCTGATTCCAGGTCTCGGTCAGGAAGTGGACTCGATGGACCTGGAACATCCTGTCTGACCAGAAAGCAAAGAAGTTACACAAACCCCCGGAGACTTGTCAGAAGGACGCCGGAGCCAACCTTCTGAAGGGGCTTCCACGGGCCCAAATCAGACCATCTTACCAGCCAAAAAGAATGATTTCTACAATGTGGTGAACATAGCAAATACATTTTAAAAATTACATTCATAATAGTAGCTGAAAAAAACTCACTCCTCCCTCCCCACAAAAAAAAAAAAAAAAAACACCAAAAACCCCAAACCTCATGGTGACCTTTGGAGGGTTCTAGGGCACCAACTCAGGGCAACAAAATGACTGTTTTTTCTTTACAGAAGAAATTCAACTGATGATGAACGAAGAAATGACAGAATTAAAATACTCCAGTTGTAAGCGCTAATGAGGTCATGGATTCAGCAATAATTGGTAGCTGCTAAAACCCCCAGGTAGCAAGTATCAGACACAGATTTTAAACTTTTTCAAAGGATGGATAGGGCAGAAAACAACTGAATGAGTGCAGGGACCAATCTTAACGTTACTAGAGTAGAACAATCAGGCATCATGTGCCTCCAGACGGGATGCTAAGGGGCACACACAGCACACCTGTGAGGTGTTCTTGCCCAGCCCACCATCCCCAAAGAATTGCACCTGAATCTGACCAAGCCTCTTGATCGAATTACCAGTTTAGGGGAAGCACATGAGAAGAGGAGCTTGTTAAATGGGGTTAAATCAGTAAAATCTAGAGGGTAAGAAATTCTACCTATCAAGCGACTTCAATGAATAAAAAGGGAAAACCATGAGCAAGAACAGTGAGGTATTAGAGAGACTTAAGATCAATCTGCCCAGAGCAATGAGTGGTTCCTAATCCAGGTAAACCAACCCTCACGAGACAGCTGCGGAACTGCGACTGGATGTTCGCGCAGAGTAAACAGCAAGTTCTGTTTGATATCAATTACACTTGAGAACTGATCAAAGGCACTAGTTGAATGACTGAGTGGTTAAATGAATGAGTGAATGAATGTATTAGTTGGCAATGAAGCTCTAAAATGTATCACCAGCTGCCTTCACCGTCCAATCCTCAGCGTGTTCCCTGCAGAAGCATCACAGACTCCTCCTCTAATGTCCGGGGAAATGCTCTATAACCGGGGGCTAGCACAATCACCAGAGAGCTCCTGAAGATGCAGTCTTTCTGGGTCCCTTCCCCAGATGTTGTGATTAAGGATATCTACGGCAGGGCCCTAGAAACTGCATTTTTAGCAAGCTCGCTGTGTGGATTGGAGCCAGGAGCCCACAGAGCATGGTGAGAAACTCCAGGAAGGGAGCTGGCAGGGTAAGGTGGGCTCTAGCGGCCAGGCCCCTTGGTCAAGGGCTCTAAAATAGGCCGAGGGCACAAGGCTGAATTAACTTCTTGTGAAAGGGCCTCTTGGCCACTCCTTCCCCCACAATTATCGGAAACAGCAGTCCTCCCCTTCATCCATCCCGAGCCCTATCCTAAATGAGGCCAACGGTAGCTGCATGTGGAGGTGAACACAGCACTGGGAATGGGTAGAGCAGGTCCTCCCTGTGGATGGCAGGAGTAGGGATGGAGGCCCACCCGCTCCTTCCCTGGATGGGCATCATACCTTCGCCTTCTTCTCTTGAGATGAATCCCGACAACACTGTGCGGAGAACAAGAAGAGGAAGCAGCTGCCCTCAGGCTGGCCTGCCTGGACAGAGCACCCTCCCTCAGAGCCAGGCTGGGCGCGGAGACCGGGGGGGGGCACACTCACCCTCGGCACTGAGGCAGAAGTCGGTAGAGGCGGAGCCGTGCTCGTTGCGGATGGTGCACTGATACACGCCACAGTCAACAGGGGACGCCTGCACGATGGCCAAGGCCACCGGCCCCTCATCCCCTGCACTGCAGAGAAGGGAGACGCTCCCCGTGAGGGCCATCGCCATGCACGGCCCAGGGCCAGACTGTGGTCCCGCGGATCGTCACGCACTGCCCTCAGAGGCTGCTGTGCGCCCCGGCCCTGAGAGCTCGGGCAGGGGGCGAGAGGTACTGTGGTCAAGGGCCGGTCCTGGACCGCGCAGGTCTGGTTGGCCATCCTCATACTCCCTAGCTGTGTGACTCTGGCAAGGGACTGAATACCTTGGAGCCTCAACTTCTCCTACTAAGGAAATACCAGACTCTCCCTCGTGGGGTTACTGTGAGCATTCCGTGATGGTGACAGACCACAGGGGAGGACCGCACATGATCATTGCTGTAATTACGCAGCCAGGGCAGGGGGTGTGGTATCCGGCTGGCTTACCTCCGGCCCACCTCGCCCACTGGGCGCTGATCCTTGGCCCACGTCAAGACTGAGTCGCTAAGAATGTTGAAAAACTGGCACCACACCTTCAGGCTGCCTGAGGCGTCAGGAAACTGCTCTACCCGAATCTTCCGGATCACCTGTGGGGCTGAGAGCAGGGGCCCAGTTCAGAGGGACAAGCCTCCCCCGCTGTCTTGCACCCTCCCTGGCCCCACCCCTGCTTCCCTGGGTGTCCTTGGTGGGACAGGATGAGAGGAAACAGGATTCAGGCCTCACACAAACTCACGGCTTCCTGGCTCACAGCCGCGTCCCACCTGTATCTCTGAGGCGTTTGCTCTCCAAAGCACACAGCCTAGCTGGAAAGGCCCCACTCCTGTGCCCCCACCCCGGGCACTGGGACAGCCTCAGAGCCCAGGACACAGACGGCAGTGAGGAGAGGACAGATGGCAGCCACGCTGCAGGGAGCACAGCATGAATCACTGTGAAACTAAAGTAACGCTGCGTTCCATTATGTTACGTTACATTAGACATATACATTATATTCTAGATACACATTATATCACGTTATGTTATGTTACAACCATACTCAAATAAAAAAATTTAAAAACAAAAAACAAAATCCATGAGAGATGAAACGCTTAAATGGGAAGAAGAAACAGCAACACAAATTACCAGGATCAGAAATTCCCGAGGTCATGTCAGAACCTTCAGGTATTAAATGGATCACAGAGGACGCTATGGCAAATACTACCCTCGATGTTTGTTTTTCAGATGAGAAGGGAGAATTCACTGGATGGTATTGGCTAGGAAAGCCCGCTCAAGAAGAAATAGATAACACGAATGGCCTTTCAGCTATTAAAGGAACTGAGTTCACTGAACACAGCAAAGAAAACAGCGAAACATAAAGCTTCTCTCCAAATAAAAAGCAAGGCTCTTGTGGCATGAGAGAGAGCAGTGGGGGGAGCTTCAGTTCGGGTTCTAGGCCCGAACGCGAGGAACCTGTGTCTGGATCCTGACCCTCCTGCTCTGTACTTGGGGGCAAGTCTGTGCAGAGGGGGTGGCAGGGACGAAGGCGCAGGACCTGGGACACTAGGGCAGCCAGGGCCACGCTCAGGACCTGATTTCTTCCACCTGCTTTACCCTCAGTGGTACACAGTCGGTACACGTGGCAATCCCGAGGGGCAGCGAGGACAACTGGCCCCCGTCTGACTGCACAGCCTGGGGGGGGGGGTCATTCCAGGAGAATGCTGTAGGAGGCACGCTGCGAACCCCTCGCTGGCGTGTGCCCCTGGTGGTGTGCAGCCCTCTCCAGTGAAGCCTGCCCCCGCCCACCCCACTGCTCACCTTTCAGCAGGTCTTTGGCTTTCTTGGATTTGGCCGAAGTGTCCTGCTTGCCTTCATCCGGGGCCTGCTCTGCGTCCACACTGCTGGCCTTGGGGCCGGAGCCCAGGTCTCCGGCTGCCGGCTCGTCCTCCGCCCGTGGCACCTCCAGCATGCCTGCCTTTCTACCCTGGGTAGGGGAGCGTTTCTCCCGCCCCGGCGTCCCCGGGGACCCGGGGGCAAGGCCCTTCCTGGCTCCCCGAGGGGAAATGGTGGGGCTCTCCCTTTCTTCAGCCTTGGCTGCCTCCCCATCTCCTCCTGCTCTGACCTTGGGGAGAAATCTCTTCCTCCGGGCCCCCAGAGCGAGCTCCTCAGGCGTAGCCGCGGGGAGGCCAGTCGGAGCCTCCCAGGGGGCCTCCTCCTCTCGGAAGGGTTCCTGGGCCCGTCTGTCTGCTGCGAGTGGCCCCTGACCAGAGGCTGTCTGCCCACCCGCGTCCCCCAGGGACCCTCGCACACTGCTCTCCTGGGAGGCCCCCGGGAGCCCAGGCCCCTCGGGGGGAAGCTCGCCCTCACCCTCACTGGATCCCTCTGAGGCCAGCCCAGGGCCCTCCTCCTCACCCACCACGATGGCAGGGACAGTGAGGGTGCTGGGGCCAGGGCCCCGGGCTGTGGCCAGGGCCTGGCGGCCAGCCTGCACCTCGCGGTCCAGGAGGCCGGTGAGGCGGCGGGAGGTGCAGGGGCTCAGCGCCAGGCTCTGCGCGCTCTGCACGAGGCGGTCGTTCTCCACACGCTCCAGGATGCGCCTTGATGTCCGGGGACTCAGGCCGGCCACTTCCACGTTGGGGACCAGAGTGGCGGAGGACACCGGAGCCCTGGGGGTGGCTCCATCCTGGGCCTCTGCACCCCCGCCCCCCGTCTCTGTGCTGGAGAGCTTCAGCAGCAGAAGAAGGTAGTTCTTCAGGGAGTCTATGAGGCCGGGGTCACAGCTCTGGACGCCTGGGTACCTCCCCTCCACATCCGGCCCCTGGGCACAGGCCCCCTCGCTGTCAGCTGACGTGGCCGCTGGTGGGTGACTCTGGGTGGGGGTCCCGGGCCCCAGGTGCAGCCGGGGGGCCGACCTCAGCAAGGCCTGGTCCCCAGAGGGCAGGAAGGCGGCAGCACTCATGTGCTGAGATGCCGGAGCGCTGGGCAGTGCCTCCCGCGAGCTCTTGGTCAGGCCTGGCCTGGGAGGAGAGGGTAGAGCGGGCGCCTCTGGGCTCCGGCCACCCAGATCCATGGACGGCACTTCCCACAGCTGCTCCTCCTTGGGGCATGGGATCAGGTCATCCTCTGGCTTGTCCTTGACCAGACCCGACCACTCGGGCCCTCCCCGCTGCTCCAGACTGCTCTGGGGAGGCCGCCGTACTGGGAGTGTGCGGCCGCCTGCGGGAGCACCCAGCAGAGCTGCCTCATAGCTCCTGGGGTCTGTGACTGCTGCCTCCTCAGATCTGAGCAAGAAACCAGGCTCTTCTGGGACAGAGGGCCCTTCAGGAGTCTGCTCAAAGCACTCAATAATCTGAGGAGACTGAGGACCCTCTGAAGGTGGGCGTTTGGGGGCTCTGGACTGTGGGCTGAGGCTGGTCACGGAGCCCTTCTCTGACTGACTTTTCATGGCTGTGGGTATGCTCCCCTCTGACCGTGTCCCTTTGTCCTCCTGGATCCTCCTGTCTTCCTGCATCCTCTTGCCTGTCTGTGTCCTTTCCACCTGCATCCCTGCCCTTCCCTGTGCCAACACATCCTCCTGGGAACTCCTGGCTGACACTGGCCTCTCACTTTCTTGGGGCACAATGTCCACCTGGGTCCTCCTATCTGCCTGTGTCCTCTGGGTTGTTTGTGTCCTGTCTCCCTGCATCTTCCCATCTGCCTCCGTATTCTTCCTGCCTCCAAGTTTCTGGTCAGCAGACGTCCTCCGATCTTCCTGGGTGTCTGTATCCATGGACTCAATGACGCCCTGGCTCCTGGAGGAGCTGCAACCAGCAGACACTGCTTCAGCACTGCTGCTCGCCAGCACGGTGGGAGCCGGGTTTGCCTGGGATTCCGGGACCTGAGAACACCCAGATAAAAGCGTGAACTTGGCTACACGAGCCTTAGGATCTCTTTCAACCTGGCATCCTAGGTTCCTCTGACCTCATCCAGAGGTGCCCTGACGGGAATCCTGCCACCTGGTTTTCCGGGCCTGCAAGGGGTTGGGAGGCAAAGGACATGTGACAAAGTCTCAAGCCCACCCATCCCAACCCCTGATCCCAGAGTCTAGACCAAGGAATACCCAAAATCCAGGTCTAGCTCGGGCCCTTCCCACCTCACCCTGAAGAAACCCTTCCTTTCCTGGAAGACCCCTCACTCCTGCCATTTGAAGGAGAGTGTCCTCTCTCCAGGGCTTCTGAGCAAATTGATCTGTCCCTCTTTTTTGGCACTAACTGCCACCAGATAGAATTATGGGCGAAATGGGAGAGAGCCGAAGGGTTTCCTGCAAATGGCCTCCATGACAGCATCTGCCATTAGCGTTGAGCGAGTGGTAGTCATCTGATGCCATCCAAACAGAGAAGGTTAAAGTAATTAGGAATGCCACCTGAGCCGAAAAATCAATGAAACGTTATACTAGTGCCCTTCTGAACACCCACTATTTGCAAAGCACTCTGCTAGGCCCCCATTTATTAGACACACACTACCTCACTTACTCCTTACGATAGGAAATAGTTGCAAGCGTGCTCTCCAGTTTAGTGATAAGAACACCGGGGCGCTTGGCTGGCTCAGTCGGTAGAGCGTGCAACTCTTGATCTCGGGGTTGTGAGTTCAAGCCCCACATTTGGGTGTAGAGATTATATAAAAATAAAAATCTTAAAAAAAATTTTTTTTAAGTAAACCTTAGAGATAAGAACACACTGATGGTCAAAAGAGAAATGTGATTGGGGTGCCTGGGTGGCTCAGTTGTTAAGCGTCTGCCTTCGGCTCAGGTCATGATCTCAGGGTCCTGGGATCAAGCCCCACATCAGGCTCGCTGACTGGCGGGAAGCCTGCTTCTCCCTCTCCCACTCCCCCTGCTTGTGTTCCCTCTCTCACTGTCTCTCTCTGTCAAATAAATAAAATCTTTAAAAAAAGAGAGAGAGAGAGAGAGAGAGAGAAATGTGATTGTCCGCCGTCAGCCAGTAAAGGGCAGAGGTTAGCTCAGAAGCCAGGTGTGTCTAACTTTGGATCCCAGGCTCCCCGCTGTTACTGGAGAATGCCGCCCCGTCAAATATAATTAAAGGACTTCCGGGCTAAACATAGTGGCACAAGACACAGGTTGCCTCTTTTCCTCCCAAATATAATCAAAACCAACAATGTAAACAAGAAAAAAAAAACTTCACCATGAGTGAAACTGGAGGCATGTAAAACCTACAGTCTCAAAAAAAAAAAAAAGATAAAAAAAAACTGAGCAGGGGCTGCCACAAGCAAATAGCTGAGCCACTGGGAGGCTGCTTGGGATCAAAAGCTGTGGGGAGAAGAGAGACCGTGAAACAGCTCAGCAGGTGAAGACTGAACAGTCCCACGGGTCTCTGAGCATGGCCCCAAAACACAGTGACTGTAGATACAGGACTCATCCCAGTGTGAAGAACCCACAAAGTCCACATCCAACGAGAGCTGTGGGATCGTGGAGAGCTAGGTGGGAATCACACAGAAGACGCCCAAGGTTGACACCCACCAGACGCAGGCGGAGGAGACCAGAACGGCCCAGAGGCAGCACATCTCAGAAAACACCAGCAAAAACACGCTACTGAAGAAAGTTCCTGAAAACCTCTAAGCTTAGGAAGATTGTTTTTGAACATACGAAGACTTAGGGAATATCGTTCCCATGAGCCCAGCTTGAGCAAACTACCAGAGAACATACTCCGGTCGACCAAAAGATGATTAGAGATACCACAACACAATTCATGCTGATTGTTAAATACATATTAATTATACAATGGTAGAGCAAAATGTCAGCGTTCTATGCCCTGTGCAGGAAGAAATGATACAACTCATACAACAGGAGAAGGAGGAAGAAGGTGACAAGTAGAGTTAAGTACCTTGAGTCTATCACCTATACAAGCCAGGAACCAAAGATTTATTCAAAGCTAAAAAAACAGGTAATAGAAATACGGGATATTTAACAATACAGAGATAATCATCAAGAAATAAGATGTGGGGCGAATATGAGATGGAAAATGACAGGGAAAAAGGGTAGTGGAAACACTTGATCATAGCTCGTCATAAAAAATTAAGACCCTGAACACAGGAAATACTTAATGGTATCATATAAAATATAAAATATGTATTACACATTACCACATACAAATATCTCTAGTTATCAGAGGAACCACACACAAAACCAAAGGAAACAGATCACATAAAGACTTTAAAATATATATAATTAAACTACATTTGAATTAAGTATAGAATTTAAAGTTACTGAATATGGAATTTTGGATGAATGACACCATTCATTCAAATATGGGAAAAATAAGAGTGTGGTGATGTGCAGAAACCATCAAATAAAAGTCTGACTGGCTAAAGAATTTTAGTAAAAATGCTCCTCCAATTTCTCTGACAACCAGTAAGATATTAACAGACAAAAACCCCTTGGAGCCAACAAATAGCAATTAGTAATATATTAGAAACTTCTGTTAACTCCTGGCATTCTAGGATTAGGAAGCATTAACATGGGCATGAAATCTATAAATGTACCCAAAAAATGCTGACTTTGCACAAGACTCATGAGAACAGAGCTTTTTTGCTTTTTTTTTTTTTTAAGATTTTATTTTTAAGTCATCTCTACGCCCAAGATGGGGATCAAACTCACAACCCCAAGATCACGCTCTTACTCACTGAGCCAGCCAGGTGTCCCTAGAGCCTTTGATTAAAACTATCTTCTCTCCCCCGTCCCCAAGCCTGAGCAATCCCTGAGTCCTATTGAACCTATTTCCTCGGTGTCTCAATATCCATTCCCTTCTCTGTCTCCATTGCCAACCGCCTAAACACATTGCTAACAATTCTGTCTTATCTGGGTACTTTAAAGCCTCCGGATCAGCATTCACGACTCTAGTCTTTGCCTCTGTGCACCACTTACCCTCACTGCAGCCCAAGTGATCTGACCAAAATACAAATCTGATTGTGACACTCTCCTGCTTCAAAGCCTCTCCAGGGCTTATCATCATTTACAGGATAAAGCCTAAAAGCCCGAGCCTAAAGGAGCAAAAAGTTTAAGAACACTGCTGGCCAGGATATGGGGAAACAGCCTGTCAGCACAGCCTTTGGATGGCCACTTGGCATCACTCAATAAAACTAAAAACACTTATGCTCTGACCCAACAGTTCCATGAGGAGGAATTTGTCCTATAGATATATTTCCATGTGTAAATGGACTTAATAGACAAGGATATTCACTGCAGCACAGTTTATAACAGCAAAAGACTAGAAATTACCTAAATTCCATCAACAGAACCGATCCAGTGAATTACAGTACATCCATATTCCAAATAAGTAAAATAAATATCCAAATAGGAAAACAAGGTGTGGATAGAAAGTACAATATGCAACCTTTGTGTGGCAAGTATACAGACACACGCATGTTTTTAAATGCAGGGAAAACAGTTCTGGAAGTATGCCCAAGAAACAGTTTTGACAACTGACTTCAGGAAGTGAAACTGGTTTTTTGTGGGGGGGTGTTGAGGAAGACAATACTCTCCATATACCTTTTCTACTTTTTAAATTTTATACCATGTGCACATGACACATATCCAACAATTCTCAATTTAAGGTGAAAATAAATAGGGGTGCCTGGGTGGCTCAAGTTGGTTAAGCATCTGCTTTTGACTCAGGTCATGATCCCAGGGTCCTGGGATTGAGCCCTGGATTGGGCTCTTTGCTCAGCAAGGAGCCTGCTTCACCCTCTGCCCCTCCCTCTGCTTGTGCTCTCTCTCACTCTCTCTCTGGCAAATAAATAAATAAAATATTTAGAGTGAAAATGAATAAATCAAACCTCATGTGATCAAGGAAGCCCATCCTTCAACAAGGGTCCCAGATCTCTCTTTCCAGTTTCACCTCTTGGGTCCCTCTGCCCAACACCAAGAAGTTACTGTAGTGACCACTGTGCTATTTTATTACTACTTGGTGTGTTTGCTCTCTGCTGAACAGTCTCAGCCTTCTCCTTGCTCACTTGAAAGACTCCTTCTCATCCTTGAAGACCTCACTCAAGTTTATTCTCTTCTTGGAAGACTTCTAAGTCTTCTCCTCCACCCTCCTCAAAAACATTAGTGGCTTCCTACCCCTATGCACCCACAGCAACTGCACTTAATTGTATCGGGATACCCTCATTCTATGTGGTACTTGTTTGTTTCACGCATGTGGCACCTGCTCACGTGTAAACTCTTCCCCTCTGAAGAGGTGGGCCCAGCACAGACCCAGGGTTAGAGGTGGTGCTGGGTAACTGTATGTGAATGATCAGTTGAGTACTTTCTGTACACTTCTGCAAAGGCTGACCTCTCTACACACTGTGGTGTGTGGTGTGTGTGTGTGTGTGTGTGTGTGTGTGTGTGTGTGTGTGTGTGTGTCTACATCTGGAACTGTGTGGAGGTATGAGAAGGACTGCCATGCAGTTCTTTAAAATAACCATGGTGTGAGCAGGGGTGAACCCAGCTGGTTTTGTGTGAGCTTTTTCACTACAAAGAGCAGCAGTAGGTTTAATTTTCCATCCTGACTTACTGTCTTCCTCATAAATTCTCAGAGATTAAGGATGCAATCTGATTCACCTCTGTGGCCTGCACAGGCCCAAGCACATAGGAGATTCCAGGAATAAACTACTGACCGACAAGAACTATGGCTTCTCGCCCTCAAGGTGGGACATGGTCCTGGAGTGCTGGTTTGGGGAAGTGGGGGACAAAACCAGGAGATTAATGGGAATGGTGAGGGCAGTGCCTAGGTCCTGGAATCTCCTTCGTCTGAAACCCAGACCCAGGGCTGATGCTGAGGCTTTAACGTCTTTAAATGTTTGGCAGAATTGACAGCAAAACTATCTGGCCCAGAAGATTTCCTTCTCGGATGATTTTTAGCTACAAATTTCATTTCTGTAACAATTACAGGATTATTCAAGTTAGCTTATCTCATTGTTTGCAAGAGTTTGGCAGTTTGTAGTTTTTAAAGAATTGGTCTATTTCATCTAAGTTGTTGAACTATGTGCACAGTTTTCCATAATGGCCTTTATTTATCCTTTTCATATTTCTAGGGTCTCTAGTGATATCACCCTTTGTTCCTTTTTAAAAAAACCTTTATTTTAAAAAATCTTTTTAAAAAAAGATGTATTTTAGATTGAAAGAGAGAAATAGAGAACATGGGGGGGGGGCAGAGGGAGAGAATCTTCAAGCAGACTCCCCACTGAGAATGGAGCCAGACACGGGGCTCAATCCCACGACCCATGAGATCATGACCCCAGCCAAAACAAAGAGTCGGATGCCCAACTGACTGAGCCACCCAGGTGCCCCTAAAAATCTTTATTGAGGTATAATTGACAAAGACTGTATAATTTAAGGTTGTACAATTTATAAGGTTGTACAAAGAGTGTATAATTTAAACAACTTGATGTTTTGAGATACCTCCATATGTGAAATGGTCACCATGATCAAGCCCTTCTTTATCCTTAATGCTGGTCATTTGTGCCTCATTTTTTTTTCTTTGTGAGTTTTGCTAGAAGTTTATCAATACTACTGATTTTTTTTCAAATAACCAGATTTAAGTTTAATTTGTTTTCGCCATAGTTTTTTTGTTTTCAATGTCATCGTTTTCTGCTGTTTTCTTTATTATTTCCTTCCTTCTCTTGTCTTGGGTTTATTTAGCTCTTCCTTTTCTAGGTTCTCAACATAGGAGCTTAGATTATTGACTTAAGACCTTTCTTCTTTTCTAATATAAATATTTTAATGCTGTAAGTTTTCCTCAAAATACTGATTTATCCAAACTTTTGATGTGTTGTATTTTCATTTTCATTCAGTTAAAAATATTTTCCTATTGCCCTTAAGACTTTCCTCTTTGACTTATGAGAGTGTGTCATAAATTTTTTGAAGTGTTTGGAGACTTTCCCATTATCTTTCTGACACTGATCTGTTGCTTAAGTCCATTTTGGTCAGAAAACACACTTTGTATGATTTCAATTATTTTATATTTGTTAAGGTTTGTTTATGACCCAGGATATGATTTATGTTTCACACAAGAACCTGTGTCCTAGGCCAAGAAAGAGACCCAAAAGAGGGGGAAAAAAGCAACAGGGATTCATCCTACCCTCTTGGGGACCACAGCTTCTTTGAATGGAGGGAAAGATTCCCCTTCCTCAAAGTTTGACGGCTGTGGCCTTCTTCTGCCATTACTGTCACTACCAGGAGATTCCTTTCCTATTCCTTAAGCCTGATGTAGAGTAGAGGGCTTCTCCTAAATACAGCTGATGCTTACTTCTGAGTTTCTGATTGCATTAAGACCAGGCCAGAGAATACTAGATTTAAAAAACAAACAGGTCAACACTGATACTTCCGGGGTACTTTGAAGTCTGGTATTTTTCCCCAATCTGCCTACTATGCTCACCAAAGTCATCAAATAGCTGCATTGTGCATTTTCCCTAAGTTTTTAGCTGTATTCAATGGGAGACACAGCGTGGGTATGTTTGCCCCATCTCATCCAGAACTGGAAATGTTATAACCATAACAACTAGCTTCATTCGGGTTATTGTATTTTTCAGTTCTGGATTTCCAGTTGGTTGATTTTTAAGTCTATCCCACTTTTCATAGCTTCTAGTTCTCTGAAATTTTCAATTTTGTCTTTTTACCTTCTTAGAATATAGGAAATAGAGTTTTAGTTTTATAGTTCATGTCTGATAATTTCAAAAGTTGGAACCCCCTGTGGAGACACTTACATTGCCTGCTGTTTTTGCTACTTCTTTTTCACATTTTCCTCTCTTGGAGTGCTGCTTATCTTCACTCAGATGCCAAATATTATATTTGAAACATTTTTAAAAAATAATTTGAAGCTTAAAGTGATGCTGTCATCCTCCAGATGATTTTTGCTTCTTCCAGGTGCTTGGAGCACCAGGTATCTTGAATCACCTTAACCTAACTTCAGGGATAGAGATATATCTTAAGTCACCTGGGCAACTCAGAGATAAGCCTCAATCCCCTGTATGGGTAATTTACTTCTGGCTCACTACCTCTTCAGGGTCCCAACCCAAAGACCAGGGGGTTTACCAGGGCTACTACTCTTGAGACCATAGACTCCAATCTTGGTCTCCCTAGTCCCATGAGGCGGTCTAAAACACTGCTGAGTCTCTCGTTCTCCTCTTCTGGAGTAGTAAACAGCCACAGGATAAAAATCTGGGTTCACCATCCTGGATTTCCATCTCCTTCCATATCCTAGGCTGATAACTCTTCACTTTGTCCTTTACTAGTTGTCCTCAATAGGGATTTGGTCTAAACTATCTGACCTAGCGCTACTGGAAGCTGATATGCAATACATGTTAGCTCTCTCTCCTTTCTGTCTCATTCCCAAGCCTGGATGATGTTACAGTTAAGGCTAAACAAACCAAAGCAGAACACAAGACACAAAAGAGAAGAAAAAATGCTGAGAAGCTTTAAAAGCATCTGAGCATCAAGACTAGGACAGACAAGTTTGCATTTCTCGTCTAGCCCCCCACCTTACCTTTGCTTCATGCTCCATGTCCTTCCCAGAATGTCTTCCTTCCTCTCTCCCACCTATCTAAGCTCTATCTCCCCCCTGGGGATATTATGGGCATTCTTCTATATTAAAAACAACAACAATTTCTACTTGATATTTTTCTACTATGGTATTTCCAGTAATGAATCCTGTACATGCTGCCAGCCAGTCTGGCCACTTCCCAGATGCCTTCCCTAGCAACTGTGGAATGCCCCACTCTCCTTCCCTGGAAACCTACTGCCATCACCATTCACTACACCCTCTTTGTACTTATGGTTTGGTGTAAGTCTAATCCCCTAGATTCACTAGACAATTCCTTAAGGACCATGTCTCTCCTCAAGCCCCCCTCCCTTCAACAGCTCTCAGAAAATACTTGTATTCTTGTATTCTCTGACAACCAAAGATCCCTTATTATGGGAGTGGGGTTTCCAAATCTTGGGATGACCATCTTCAAGACTCACAGGGTTTCCTGGACAACCCTCTCAGGTCCCCTCCTTCCTGGGGAGCTCTGTACTATCACTCAATAAACTTTGCTTTGCTGTCCACCAAAAAAAAAAAAACAAAAAACAAAAAAGGTGGGGGCATGTGCGTGGCTCAGTTGATTAACTGTCTGCCTTCTGCTCAGGTCATGATCCTGGGGTCCTGGGATTGAGTCCCATGCAGGGCTTCCTATTCAGAGGGAAACTTACTTCTCTCTCTCCCTTTGCCGCTCCCCCTGCTTGTGTGCTCACTCGCACTCTCTCGCTTTCCCTCAAATAAAGTCTTAAAAATTAAAAAAAAAAAAAAAAAAGATTTGCAGGGTTTCCCAAGAAGAGACACTCGGAGGTCTCAAGGCTTTCAGCAGAGCTCTGCCACGTGTACACTGTCCTCTCCAAGGATCTGGGCAGATGGGGCAGTCCACCATGTCCCCACACTCCTGTATCTCAGCTCCATAGATCTAAGCCAGTCTCAGAGAAGCTCTCAGGCTAGGGCACTAAAAAGCAGCCTTTGAGGGCACTGAAGGCCAGTTCCCATTCACTAAGTACCTTCAGGGAAGATTGCTTCTGCCCAAGGAAAGAGCTGCCTGTACAGCATTGCTGGCCTCAAGGCAGGGGGTGGGGGGAGTGATGTCTGGACATTCTTCACAACCCAAAATGCCTCAGTCCCAACATCTGCTCCTCAGCCATATCCAACATGGAAGCCTAATTGGAACTGCTGGAGATATCCCCTATTTCCGGGAAAGGAAATCAAGACAGAGTAGGGAAGGAGTGGGCTCATATCCCAGAGGCAGAGATCCTTCCAGTACCTGCCCCTAACAAGAGACATGCTGGACCCATATGAAGAAAACAACAGAACTTAGAAAGAGATACGAAAGAAGGCTTGAATAATGGAAATGAATACCGTGCTGTCAGATGAGAAAGCTAAAGATATGGGTTTTTCCTAATTAATTCCTATACTTACTATAATCCTAATCAGAACACCAATGATATAGAGACAGAAAGCATATTAGTGGTTGCCTGGGTCTGGGGGTAGGAGCAAGGATAAACTGCAAAAAGGAACAGGGATCTTTTGAGGGTGATGGAAATGGTTGAAAACTAGATTTCGGTAATGCCTGCATAACTCTAAATTGTGTACATTAAATTGCACATTTGAAATAAGTGAATGTTATGGTACATATATTGTACCTCAATAAAGCTGTTTCAAATATATATCAAGTACGTTTTACTAAAACATCAGTCCAAATGCAAATCGGACTTCAGTTTTCCATGAAAATATTTAACAGGCTTTTGATCTTGTTAAAAATGGCTTACCACTTTTTTTTTAATGTGATTTTTTTAAAGTGGTAAATATACAGGTACAAGGTAAAACAAAAACAACAACAAGAAAACAAAACAAAACAAAACCACAGCGATATCTGGAAGTTTAAAGAATTTCAAACAATGATTCTAAAGTTTCCCTAGAGGAATAAACAAGAAAGAATAGCTAAGAAAAATTTTAAAAGAAGTCTAAGAGAGTCACTCTGCCAGAAATTAAAGCCACAATCTTTAAAACAAGATCATTCTGTTGTAAGGATCAATAAACAGATTAATGAATTATGATAGGTATATATAGGAACTAAAATAGGCTTTAGTGTATATAAAAATTAATACATAAAGAAAGAATCACAAACTAGTATCTAAGAGTTAAATATTCCACAAATGACATTGGGGGAGATTACCTATTTAATTAACCAAAACTTGAGCTGGAAACTAATGCTATTCTCTATACTCAAATCAATTTCAGGTTAATTTAAAAGTCAAATGGAGAAATTCAAACAACAAAAATTATTTTTTAAATGTAGCTTAATACTTCACTAACCTTTGAATAGGGAAGGAACATATAAACTATGGAAGGAATGGTTACAATATGTGTGGCACCTTACACAGCCATCAAACTTTTCCAGATAATTTTTAGGAACCATGAGAAAATGCTCCCGAAATAATGAGAAGGGAAGAAAGCAGGATATGAGACTGAATCAGAAGAATAGCACACACTAAAGTTTAAAAATAATAAAACTGCATATACAGAAAGATTGGGAGATACACCACAATTGCCTCTCGATGGTAGAATTATAGGCGAGGTGTTACTTATCCCATTGAATTTTTAGGGATTCCCCCCATATTTTTCTCCACAAGCATGGGTTTCTTTCATAAGCAGAAAAATAAAGATATCTTTTAAAGACTTGGTAGAATGAGAATATGAAAAAACAAATTCAGCCACTAAAAAGCCACCGTTTCAACGTATACATAGATGTTAAATGCGTTTTTCACATGTGTGATCTATTTCACAATTTTCTAAATATAGAAAAGTAAAAGCTACACGAGCGTCTTGCGGGGACAGTGCAGCCAGTGCAGGCGGCCTCTCCTGCATCTGTCCCTCCTCTGAGAGGCAAGGAGGGCCCTGCCAGGAGGGTGCAGCCATCCGGGTTGGTGTCTCCACCACTGTGGGTGGGAAGGCCTCCCTCGTCAGACTTGGCTGCTGGCCTGCTCACTTCCCGAATGAGCTCCCTAGGGGCCCCTGAGGGCCATCCCTACAGCCAGGCCCAGCCTGTGGGCTGTGTCGGGCACACAGAGCCATCCCATCTGGGCTACTGGGAACTCATCACACCAGCTGCCAACATCTCCAGAGACCAAGCGTGAGGGCTGAGTCACCAACAGCCTCAAGAGTCTGGTTTGAGGTTCAGCCCACTCCCAAACCCTCTGAACTCCTGTCCCCACAGACTAATTCAGCACCACCCTTGAAACTAGTCTCTCCCTTCTTCCCCGACAGAAATTCTCTCCATGGGAAGGGCAGCCCCCACCTGTCGTCTGTGAAGCACCCCTTCCCCTTGCCCCCCACCCCCACAAGGTCAGGAGGCAGGCAGCTTGTCCCTTCTGCCGTTTGCCCTCACTCTTGAAATACTTTTCCTTCCTGCCACTCATAGGAAATACTGCCTTTTCTCTGCCCACTGTAAAAGTGTCTCCTGAACATTCCTGTGGAAGACCACCTGCCCTCGGGGAACCTGGGTGGCTCAGTTGGTTGAGGTCCAACTCTTGATTTCTGATTTCGGCTCAGGTCAGGATCTCAGGGTCCTGGGATCCAGCCCCACTTCGTTGAGCCTTGCATCATGGGGTTCCCTGCTCAGCGGGGAGTCTGCTTCTCCCTCCCCCTCTGCCTCCCCCTTCTCTCTGCCTCCCCCCGCCCCACTCCTGTGCACTCTCTCTCTCTCTCTCAAATAAATATAAAGAAATAAAAATAAAATACTCTCTGCCCTCTGCCCCCTGAGACATGCAGCACCAACCAAAGGGGACAAACCGTTTTCCTCTGTCACCCCTCTCAATTCCGTTCCTCTCTTCCCCGCTCCCCAAACTCCTCAATGCTGTCGCCCACCTCTTCTTTGAAACATAGATACCCGCATCCCTACCTCCACACAAAGCATCACCTTCCCTCCGTTGGCCACCTGACCCCCAGGAAATGGTGGCCGTCCTGTTTCCAGGTAAAAGAGTTGGCCTCTACCCCCGCCGTGGTAATCATCTAATTCTTCCTGCCATTTCGTTAGTTCTTAACACGCACCAGGCCCTCCGGGGGCAGGGAGGTTCTCCCAACAGCCTAGAAAGTAGGCAGAATTTTCATTCTGATTTTACGACTCACCCCAATCACCAGATGTTAAGCATAGTCAGATTTGCACATAGCTACACCTGACTCCGAAACCTTAGATTAAAAACCCAGATTAAACCAGAATTTCCTGGACAGTTGATATTTTTAAAAATCTTCTGCTAAGCATCGAGGTCGAGACCCACCACACACTACAGCTCACCCCTGCTCCTCAGTCTCCCCGTGGAACACTGCTGCCTCAGTATACCCCAAGGAGACCCTCCACTGGCTCTTCCCTCCCCAGAGAACATCGTCTCCCTCCACCTCCCTCTGGGGCACGGTCCCCTTGGCCGTGAGCTCCCAGGCTGTCAGAGGGTAGGGTCACAGTCAGGCTATGCTGCCCTCATGCCTGGCATCTGAGATTGGCTGGGGCAAAGGCCAGGCCTGTGGTCCCCTGCTCCTGGCTGGCACTCCATCACCACCTCACCCCCTTCTATAAATAGCCCCCTGCTCACTGGCTGCCGAGCTGTTGGAGCAAGAGTTTCCATGAGGTCAGCTTCCCAGAGCAGCCTGCAGGCACCCAACACCCACACTTACCTCTCCTGAAGTCCTCTGGTCTGCTCGCCCCTGCAGGGAGCTGTCCCGGGTGCCGTGTCTCCGACGGGCAGGGGGGGTGGGCACTTGGGCAGAGGCCTGAGGCGGGGCCTTCCCTGAGCTCTGGACCCCTGGTTCTGGAGCTTGGCTCTGGGAAGAATCGGGCTTGCTGTCAGAGGTGGGCTCCCCTTTGGGCTTCGGAGGGGCAAATCTCTTCCTGTTGAAAGGTCTAGTTGGCTGGGGGGCCGAGGACATGGGCTGGCCAGGGGCAACAGGCCCCCTTTCACCCCCAGCCTCACTGGGTACCTTCCCTGAGGACATTTCTCCAGGTGCCCTGCCACCTGGGGTCTGGGACCCCTCATCCCCCTTAGGCCTGCCCGCCCGGGTGCTTTCCAGATACATGTCCTTCAGGGAGAAATACACTTGCTGGTCTGGGCCTGGGCCAGGGCCTGGGGCCGGGGCCTTCTGGGCCTGCTCTTGAGTGCCCACAGCTGGAGCTGGCTTCCTGGCACTCTCTGCTCCGGAGGACCCCGGGCCCCGTGCAGCCCTGCCTCTGGGCCGGGTCTGGACCTGCTCCATGTCCGTGGGCCCCTGTGTCCCAGGCCTGTCTGAACTAGGGGCGCGGCTTTCCGAAGAATGGTGGCTTCGAGCTGCCTTCTCTAACTCTGGCTTCCGTAGACCTTGCCTGGGTTCCTCGTCTTTCTTTTTCTTCTTGGCCCCAGACTCCTTTTTGGGGGCTGGCTGAGGCCCCAGCTCCATGGCCTCACAGATGTACGTCAACAGGCCGTGCTCCCCATCCTCCCCATTCTCGGGGGCAGCCTCGCCGTTGGTGGTCACCTCTCCAGGAGCAAAACTGTTGATGAGGCCCAAACCCGGGTGCTGGCCGGGCTCAGCCTCTTCCTCCTGCCACGCCGAGGGGTTCCCATCCTTGGCCTCCCTCGCAGGGAGCGCAGGGACCGACGCCTCATCCCCGCTCAGCCGCCGTTTCCGCTGGAAGCGGTCAGGGCTGAGCTTGCGTAGGTCCGCGTCACCCACCACCTCCTTCCTGGGCTTCCAGCTCTGCTCAATCTCTCGCATCTTCGCCGCAGCCTTACGCTTCAGTTTGGCGAACCAGCGCTGGTGGATCTTGTACTCAGTCATAGTGCCGACCTCCAAGACCCCCGAGCAGGACACGATGCCCTTGGTGTTCTGGGCGGAGGCCTGGTAGATGGCCGCATCCTCCTCTTGACACCTAAATGCAGGAGCACAAGATGCAGACTCTCCTGTCCTTCGAGGGGGGAGGGGGGAGGGGGGAGCGGCCCCACCCCACCGGCCTGCTGCCCGCCCCCCACGAGTCCCCCTTCCGAGTGCCACACCCCACCTCGACGCCACCACATCCAACACTCCCCATTACAGTGGGGGAAACTGAGGCTGGCAACAGGGAGGGAGCTGGCCCAGGTCATGCTGTTCCAGGAGGGATTAGACTTGGGGCCCAGGAGCGCTCCCTTCAGAAGCAGGTGACCCACACAGCCCCTTGTGAAGTAAGGATGACACAGGAGCTTTTTTCGGTAGCTGACCTCATGGAAAATGTTTCTGTGGGTTCGGGACCTCCTCTGGTTGCGTTTCGCTCTTTGGCTGTCAGAAATCCTCCCACCCTGGCCTTAGGAGATCCCAGACCCTGGCAGGCGAACAGGCCACCGGCAGGTTCCACTCGAGAGCAGAGACCCGGCCTCCACCCCCAGGTCCTGCCGGGACACCAGTGTCCAGCCGAGCCCACCTCTGGCAGGGCCGCAGGACGCTCAGGAGTGGAGAGAGCGGGGCAGGCCGCTTTCCCTCACCTGTAGAGGTGGAGCGTGTGGCGGTTGCCCTGGTGAGTGATCTCGTACTTCGGCAAACCACAGTAGCGGTCCAGCTCTATGTCATCCTTGTACCAGGTCACCTCTGGCTCTGGGTAGCCTAAGAAGGAAGCGGGAGACTGGGTTGCAGGAAGACCAGTTCCAAAATAGTAGAAGGAGAGAACAGGATGCCACGGCTTCCCCAGACCACCTGCCCCACTCGCTGGAAGGAAAGGGCTATCATCTGGCTCTGCTTATGTTTAGAAGGAAGTCCATGTCAAGGCTGAAAACCGTTCCCCTTCAGCAGCTAGAAGGCAAATATGGAGGAGAAACTTCCTTGCAGGAAAGCAAGAAGCTTCCAGAAAGCCTTGGCTGGGAGTAATAAGCCTCCTTCCTGAACACTCCTTCAGGATACTGAAGTGTCCTATCTACATTCTCAACTGTGGTAACAGCTCTATCCTCAGAGGTCTTCCCCCAGTACCCCAACACCAAGAGCCCTCCTTCTTTTATCCCAGGTTGCTGAGATGCTGGCATTATTTGCTGACACAGCTAAAATATCCATCCACCCAAACATCGGTCCATCTATCCAACCATCCATCCCTCCATCCATCCATCCATCCCTCCACCCATCCCATCCATCCCTCCACCCATCCCTCCCTCCATCCATCCATCCCTCCATCCATCCATCCATCCCTCCACCCATCCCTCCATCCATCCATCCATCCCTCCATCCATCCATCCATCCCTCCACCCATCCCTCCATCCATCCATCCATCCCTCCATCCATCCATCCATCCCTCCACCCATCCCTCCATCCATCCATCCATCCCTCCATCCATCCATCCATCCCTCCACCCATCCCTCCATCCATCCATCCATCCCTCCATCCATCCATCCATCCCTCCACCCATCCCTCCATCCATCCATCCATCCCTCCATCCATCCATCCATCCCTCCACCCATCCCTCCATCCATCCATCCATCCCTCCATCCATCCATCCATCCCTCCACCCATCCCTCCATCCATCCATCCATCCCTCCATCCATCCATCCATCCCTCCACCCATCCCTCCATCCATCCATCCATCCCTCCATCCATCCATCCATCCCTCCACCCATCCCTCCATCCATCCATCCATCCCTCCATCCATCCATCCATCCCTCCACCCATCCCTCCATCCATCCATCCATCCCTCCATCCATCCATCCATCCCTCCACCCATCCCTCCATCCATCCATCCATCCCTCCATCCATCCATCCATCCCTCCACCCATCCCTCCATCCATCCATCCCTCCATCCATCCCTCCCTCCATCCATCCATCCATCCATCCATCCATCCATCCATCATCCCTCCATCTACAATTCCCTACCCACTCATTCACTGCTGTGGGATGGACTGAGGTGTCTCCCCAGCCCCTTCTCTCTGGGGACTTCCAGCCCTGCCCACAAGGAGAGCTTCCAACCGTTAAAGTCACATGTCCCTGCCTTCGTCCCCATATGGCTGATGGGTCCAGTAATGGACACCCAATCAGCTAATCGAGTCCAGTTATTTGACCTAGGTTTCAGGAATCAGGACCTAGAGACAATCTACCCTTGGCCCTGGAGCTATAACTTCAAAGGGCTGCAGCCCTGTTCTCCACGTGGACTGGACTGCAGCGAGAAGCAAAAATGAAGTTGATATTCTGGGCAGAACAAGAGATAGGAGATGGACACACAGTCCCAACATCCTTCCAAAGACTGGCTCCACTCCTTGCCTGGGCACAGAGGGACCCCTACTTGTCAGTCCCACAGGCCCACCAGCCTTACCAGTGAATTCTGCTTCATTCCTTAAGCCGACTCCAAATGATCGGCACTGTGGATCAGAATTCAAAGACCCTTAGCTCACATTCCCTCCAACATACATATCAAGTATGTGCTGAGTGCCACGAGAGGATTCTACAGCTATAGAAGCCTGACGGGCAGGGTCTCTGCTCTCAGGGAACCCACAGTAAAGTAGAAAAGGTAAGTCAGGGGACACCCGCTCCACCTACCCCTGCTGTCTACGGACCTGCTGCCCACACGCCTCTCCAAAGCTCTCACTGGACCCCATCTCCTCTTGCCTCACCAAGGACATCTCTCCGACAATCATTCCTGCTCTCTCCTGCATCAGCAAACCGTTCCCCTCTGTTATATCACCGCCATTGGCACACAAGCCTGCTGTAGGAGTGTCACAGGAAAGTTCTCTGCAGGTGCTGCCTGCTCTCTCTGTCTCCAACCCCTCCCCTCCCACCAGGCTTTTGTGTGCACGCAGCACTGAATGTGCCCATGGAGGTCACTCACGACTCGCACGTCGCCAAATCTCCTGGCAATTCTTACGCCTCATCTTACTCAATCTGTCGGTGTTGACGCCCGCTTCCTGAGACCTTCTCCTCACGCCTTCGAGCACTCTTCCTGCGTCGCGGGCCACTCTTCCTAATTTCCTTCATCTGTCCCCCTCACCACCGGGGCCTGTGAGTGTGAGGTGCCCCGGGGCTCAGGCCCCAGAACCGCTTGCCACTCTCTATCCGTATAACTCAGGACCTTATGCTGCCCTGTGGCCTTTAAAAATCTATATGCTCATGATTCCCACATTTGTCCATCCAGCCCGGACCTCCCCCCAGCTCCGGGTTCCTAATTCTGACCCTGTGTCTGACACCTCCACTTGGAGATCTAACAGGTCTCGAACTTACCATGCCCCAGGCCAATGTCCTCACGGCCCTCACGTCCTCTCCAGGACGGTTCCCACATAGCTCGGTACATGACAACTTTATCCTTCTAAGTTGGTTCGGGCCCCAAATCTGGAGGTATTCCTTTATTCCTTTCTTTTTCTCATGTCCACTCCAGCAGACAATCCTATGGGCCCTCCCTTCAGATTACGTCCAGGACCTGATCACTTCTTGCCGCTCCCCACCACCAACTAGTCTCCACCATCGTCTCATGCCTCAATTTCTATAATAACCTCCTCGCTGACCTCACTACTCCCAATCTGGCTTCTGTGCAGCCCACTGTCCGCACAGCAGCCAGAATGAGCCTTTTAAAGTCAAGTCAGGTCATGGCACTCCTCTGCTCCAAACACCAAGGAGCCCCTACTCCATGCAGGCCCTGCTGATGGGCCCTGCACCCCATTGCCTCATCTCCCACCACTCTTGGCCTCGCTCGCTGCCCCCTTCCCCAGCCACAGGGTCTTACTGGCTCGCTTCTAACACACTGTGCGAGGGACACACCTTGATTCCCTCACTTTCTGTCCTCACGTTGCCTCCTCAGAGGGGCCTTCTCTCCCTCCCCGCATACAACAGAACCCTCCTGCCCCGCGCCTCTGTCCCTCTCACCGTGTTTAGTGTATAGAACACATGGCCATCTGACACGTTATACACCGCAGAGTTTGTTACACGACGTGCATCCTCTCCAACCCCCAGTGGAACATTGGTTCATGACTTATCTGTGTTATTCACTGCTGTGTCCCCAGTTCCTAGAATAGTGCCTGGTCTGGAACCAAGACTCATTAAATATTTATAGATGAATACACTAAGTGCTCAGGGTGCCGAGAAGGGAGCAACACTTCTGGCTAGGATACCAGGAAAGGCTTTATGGCGTGAGTGGCATTTGAACTGGCCAAGGGCAGGCAGAATTTCAGAAAAAGTAAAGTTCAGTGCCTGCACCCCCCCTTCACAGCACGAATCATGCTACTGTAGTGAACTGTGTCCCTGTCTGTCTCTCCTAGACCCACGTCCCACGTGGGCAGGAACCCTATCTTCTCTACTGCTATATCCCCAGCACCTAAGACAGTGCCTGGCACATAGTAGTTACTTAATGAAACCGTGATGGATGAGTGAGTAAAGGAGTGAGTAGGGCGGTGAGTGAACAAACAAGCAGGAGACAGACGGGGAGGGCATGCCTGACGTAGGAACCGTAACAGTAGAGCGTGGGGGTGGAAAGCAAAGGGCACGCTGGGGAACTGCGTACAGGAGCCGGGAGCAAGGGAGGCAAGGCTGCAGCTGAGTCAGCCAGGAACAAACTCTGGGCAGCCCTGACTGTAAAGCGAGCCCCATGTTTCCACTGTGAGCTAAAGCCCCGGGTTACATCACCGTGTGTGGCCAAGGCCAGCACAGGTGTCCTCACCATCCTGTGTGATGAGCTCATCTCTCAGAGCCTCCCAGCCCCATGACCTGCCCAGTAGGGCCTCAGTGTCCAGGGCGTCGGAGTCCAGACAAGTTGCGGCAAGGAAGGAGATGTTGAAGGGACCCCGCCACCCCAAGACTGAGGCCTCAGCCCCCATGCCACTCTCTGGTGCGTCTTGACAAAGTGGCGGGCAACCTGACTGCTCAGGGCTCCATGGCAACCGTGGGTTTTAGAAACACTTTTATTTGGACAGAAAACATCTCCTTGTGTCCTGGATAATATAAACTGTGTTCTAAGACACACAAAAGCAGGAAAGGTCCTTCACTTGCAGCTGCACACACAGGTCTGCCCGTGCGTGTGCGCCCACAAGCAGGTGTGCACACTCGTTCAGCTCTGGCCAGGAGAGCCCACAGTGGTCCCGCAGCCTCTAGCTTTCCCCCCTTCCCCCTTCTCCCTTCCCTTTTCCCCCCAAGACCTCTGCTTCACAGCCAGCAGGCCTGAGTCTGGAACCCAGCTCGGGGACTTGCAGCCTTGTCCCAACCGTCCCCAGTTTGAGAAGCTTGGATGGTAGAGATCAATAATGATGAATATCAATGTAGAGTTTTTAAAGGGCTTTCAAATACATTTTCGTCTGGCCTTCCTCACGATCCTGTGAGAACAATTCTTAACACTTACTGAAGACTCACTATATGCCAGGTACTGAGCTGAATATTTTTCTTGTATTATGTAATCATCACAAAAATCCCACAAGGAATGTACTGTTATTAATCCCCAATTTAAAGAAGAGGAATTTGGGGCGCTTGGGTGGCTCAGTCGTTAAGTGTCTGCCTTCGGCTCAGGTCATGATCCCAGGGTCCTGGGATCGAGCCCCGTGTTGGGCTCCCTGCTCAGCTGGTAGCCTGCTTCTCCCTCTCCTGCTCCCCCTGCTTGTGCTCTCTCTCTATATATCAAATAAATAAATAAAATCTTAAAAATAAAAAAAAAGAAGAGGAATTCAAGGCCCATGAAATTAAGACTTCTGCCCCAAATCATCTAGCTAATGATATGCAGAAGACCCCAATTCAAATCCCTCTCTTCTATAAAACAGGCAGCTCGGGGTTTTAATTTATGTTTCATACAAAAGGAAGATAAGGCTCTGGAAGTGAAGTGACTTAGGTAGAGTCACAAAGCACCTGGCTTCCTTTTCCTTTTACCGATGCTTTTTCTGGTGAAGATTCTGGGACCAATAAGTAAGTTTCCATTCCCAGAATTCATTATAGTAGACTTATTTCTCTAAGAAAGGTGTTTTTCAGGAACTTGGTTCTGTCTAAAGGCTCAGTCGCTGTCCAGCGGCTTGCTGCTGCTTCCTCCTCCTGCCCCAACGTCTATGCGCACATACACGCACACACCCCAACACGGAATCCACAAAGATTGAGGAGCGTGGGGGAATGCGGCCGCCATGCTGGACAAAGATAGGCAAACTCAAGGAGGACAGTAGCATTTTGGCCAAAGGAGCCCTTGGGGAAGACAGCAGCCGGAAGTCTGAGTCAAGGCCTGCTATCCGCCGTTCACCCCCTCTAAGAGGCGAGAGCCTCAGGGTTGTGTATTCCTTCTCCAAAACCCCAAGGACTTCTCTCAGAGCTCAGCCAGCAGGAGAACCGGCACAGACTCCTCTCCCTCACGTGGTCTAGGTTCTGACCCACCAGAAAGCATCACCTGCTCCTGGCAGGGCCCTGATGGGGCTGACTCATCACAGTCTAGCTTAAGGAATGTTACCAGCAGGGTGGGAGGAAGACAGACACATGTGGTCCTTTTATCTCCACAGACACAAGCTGGGATCACCACGCAAGTCTCACGTGGAGGCCAGTCTCAGCCATAGATCTATCTACCATCTACTTCTCCAGATAAGGAGACCCAGCTCCTGTTCCCTTTGTTCTCTGATTTTTCTGCATCCCCCTACCCCCTACCCCTTTCTTCCCCATACAGTCTGCATTCTCTCCTTGCTAACTGGAAATGGCTTATTGACAGCGTACTGTGGTGATTGCAGAGACCTCCTCCTTAATCTACTCCATGAAACTCAGGTGACCTGAGAGTTTTTGTGTGGGGGGGGGGTAAGAAGAGGGGAGGAGGAAGTTAGGTACAACAGGGACTGAGGTAGGGATGTTAGTGATACCTAGAGCCCTGGAAATCTTACAGCCCCACGTGGGAGTGCTGTAGACCCGAGCATGGCGGGTCCTCCTGAGCAGAAAGAAGCCCGTGGCCCTGGTTGGCCATCATGAGACATGGGTGTTATCTCAACTGAGGGATAAAGGTTTGCTCCTTTGGGTTGGGCTTAAAACAGGGCAAAGCTTCATAATGACATTGGAGGTATTGAATAAAACGCCCCAAGATTCTGTTTCCAACACTGCTCTCAGAGTCCGTGGCTATGAAGGGTAGAAAGGAAGAGGGAGAGAAGGGAGACCTGTGCCTGATGCCTGCCCCCTCAGGTGGCCCACGGCCCCAGCAGCAGCTGCAGCTGAAAGAAATAGGCATTTGGCAAATTGGTACTGAGCGCCTTCTTTGTGCTCGCTCCAGAGAGGACCGTGTGCCAGGTTTGCGCTCTATCCTCGCAGATCTTACAGTCCTCCTGGAGGAATAGAGAGACCAGGCGCAGCTAGAGATTTCTGTGGAAGTGCTGGAGATGATGTCCTAGAGGATAAGCCATTGGGTTGGGCTTTGAAAGATGAGAAGGAATTTTCCAGCAAAGGATAGCCTTCTAGGGAAAAAGACAGAATGAGCACATCGCCTGTTATCACTCTCCACTATGATTACTCTAAAGAGATTTTTTTAATTAAAATATATAAAACCACAGGGAAGGGGAGAACAGATGAGGCAAGCAATAGGAGGAACAGTAGTTTGAAAGTCGGAAAGCTGATGGACAGTGGAAACAGGCTCAGCAGACCCAGGACAGCTGAACCCTAAGGTGGCAGTGGGGGAACTGAGAGCTACCCTTTGAACACTGGAAAATCCTCCAAAAGGCATAATTGCTGGCAAACACTCAGGGGAAAGGAAAAGGAGGAGAGGTTATAAGTTGTGTGAAAAACCATCAGATCTCTGGATCCCCTCACCCCCTCCATACCACTAGGTAACTCTCCTTCCCACCCACCCCCCACCCCCATGGCCAAAGGTGAGGATGATTTTCTGGAAAGGTAAAAGTTTACCCCAAGGATAAGCCAGAACAGCTGAGGGCATAACTACTCTATGGGAAACAGAAAAATGTAGTAAACGTATGCATAAAATAAAAATGTAGTAACAATATGCATAAAATAAATGCTCTCTGATGAGAGCCCAGACAACCCTATCCTCTGCATAGCTCCCAGAAAATCTTCACCCTCCAGATAAGACCTGAGAAGAGTATTCACTAGGGACTCTAGCTAGCCCAAGATGAAGGAATTAAAGAAACTTACTTTGTCAGTTCCAACAGTGCCTGCCAGATCACCATACAAGGAAGCCCCAAGTTTTCAGGCCCTTCCTGCTTGCTCAGAACTGACAACCAGCTTTTTGGTCTCCACTTTTAACCATTATCTGACTGCCAAAGATCCCTAGGTGTCTGAGGAAAGCCTATACATAGAAGATTAAGGACCAAACAATTAAATAAATTTTAAAAAAGCAAATTGGAAGGAACTCAAGCTATGCAGGGAGAAGAAAACTTTTAGAAAACTATCATTATTAGTCTCAGAGAGCTAAGAGAAGATATTACATTTATGAAGAACAGGATGCTACAGGAAAAAAAAAATTTAAGGAGCTCTTAGAAATTAAAAACCCAGTGGAAGAGTGGAAAGATAACACTGAGGAAATCTCCTAGAAAGCAGAGCAAAAAGACAAATAGATAAAAGGGGAAGAAAAGAAAAGAAGATAAGAGAATGAGTCCAGGGGAGTGGTTATCCACATAACGAGAGTTCCAGAAAGAAGGAGCAGAGGAAACAGCAGGAACAAACCAACATCAAAATAATCTCAAATTTCCCAGACTTAGAGGCCATCAGTTACCAGATTGAAAGAGTCCAAGCACGTCCCAGGATGAAAAGACACCCATATCAAGATACATCATTATGAAATATCAGAACATTCTTACACGCTTCAGGGGAGGGGGGGAACCAAAACAGTCTCCTGCAAAGAATGAGGAGTCAAACCGTCTTTCTGCTCTGAACACTAACATTGGGAGCAAGACGACAATGCAGCATTGTCTTCAAAATTCTCAAGGACAATTATTTTCAACTTAGAATTCTATAATTCTATACCCAGCCAAACTCTCCATCAAGAGTAAAATAAAAAACAACCACCACCAGCACCAACAAAAAACCACACACACACACACGCACAAAACCCCCCAAAACAAAAAACAAACAAACAAGAAAAACCATTTTCAGACAGAAGTTGTCTAACATTTACTTCCCACATACTCTGCGTAGGAAGCTATGAAAACAAGAATGTAAATCAAGAAAAAGAAAAACGTGGACTATAAAAACCAGGAAATCCATCACAGGAGAGAGGTAAAGGGAATGTGTAGGATGATGGTAAAGGGAGATCCCAGGATGCCAACCATGCATCAGATGCAGAAAGCAACTAAATCACACTGGAGCTGAAAGGCTCAGAGGAGAGACAGGTGGAGAGCTTGTCATCACAATGTCCCCTGTTGTCATACCATCTCTGGCAGAATGTCTTTTTCACATGATGACACTACTGAAGGACGTGGTTCAATAAAGCCAGAGAATAAACCAAGAAAAAGGACCATATGAGATCCAGGAAACTGAATCAAACCCAGGGGAAAGGCAAAGAGAAAGCCCAGGATAACAGCTGTGTATCTGGCCTAAAAGGCTACCAGTTCAGAGAGAAGAACAGAGATCTCCAAGTGAGATGTCTCCAAGGAAAGCAGCTAACAGGAGGACTGATGGCAGTGACCTTGTAGGAAACTGTAGTAAGCGGCTATTGGATGGGATAAGAAAATTTAGCAATAGATAGCAAAAATAAATTAAATAAATAAATAAATATAAATTAAATGAAAAAAGAAAAAATTAAAGAAAATACTGACGAGTAAAAACAGGAGAAAGAAATATAATCATAGTATACTACAATCTTCAGTTATGAATAATATTGCCTGGAACTAAGGTAAACAGTAAATTTTGATTTAAGCAAAAATTATGATATCACTATATTGAGAAGATAAATGAGGAGAAACAGAGAAAATGAAGCTAGAGAGAGCTCATTCTCTATCCACTGTAACAGGAAGACCAGCAAGCATGAAAACCCTAAGGCTCAAAAGTTAGCAACAGTCACATTATTACTCAGCACTGTGAAAATGTATACACGAAATAGCTAAATGTATCCAATAATAGCTTAAAGATTGCTTCTGGGAAGACAAATTGGTGGGAAAGGTGAACTGCTGTACTTTGATACATGCCTGTTAGTACACTTTGAAGACTTACATTATGTGCATGTATTAATTTGATCAAATAAAAAGTAATTTCCTTTAAAAAGATGGGTTAAGGACTTTCTATAAAGGGAAAATAACTTATGTAAAAGATTTGTGAAAGAGCCAGGTTCTTCCAGGAAACTGTTAGTGCCACAGTCACAACGCAGGCATAAGCAAGCAGCCTCAGATGCTACAGAGAGCAGAAGTACTGTCTCCTCCTCACCGGCTTTGTAGACTTTGGCAAGTCAGTTAACCTATTTTGGGTTCCTTCTCTGTAAAATTTGACTAATAATAGCACTTACTTCACTAGGTTTTGTAAGAATCCAATGACAATGGAAACAGATGAATGTTGCAAAATGTGTTATGCCTCACAAAGGTAAGGTATACAGGCAGATGTCTGCGTCCCCTGGAACAGACAGGGTTCTCAGCCTGGAGCTCAGAGGGTTCTGGGTAAGGGTGAGAACTGCCTGGGGGAACCCAGTCCCAGAGAAGCTGTTTAGATGGCTGGGCGGACAGGTCTCCCAGAATCAGGGCATGTCACAGCTGGAAAACCACCAATGCCCTTGGTTTACCGGGGGGGAGGGGGTGGAATGGGCTCTCGGAGGGAAGCTTGACCTGGGCCCCTTGGTCTGATGGCTGCACGGCTGGGAGGGGCAGTCCTGCAGGCCCACAAGCGGGTCAGGCTTGTGCGACAGGAGGTCTGGAGGCGAGGCCATGCTCAGGGCCGGCTTTCCAGTACTCCCACTACACCACCCTCCCCTCCCAAGGAGTATCACTCTCTTTCCTGTTGTGCCAAATCCCACCATGGAGCTCAGTGAAATGCAAATAATAGTCATCTTCATTTCTAACACTTACATGGTACTAACTATATGCCAGGCACTATTCCGAATGCACTATTCCGAATGCTTGCATTCGGTCTCACAATAACCCTCTGAGGTTCATGCTGTTATCATGCCCACTTTACAGATGAGGCACTGTGAGGTCGTGCAAGGTTATGCAACCTCTTCCCTATCACATAACTGGAAAGGGGACGAATCAGCAATCCAGCCAGGAGGTCTGTCTCCTGGGTCTGCAGTCAGAATCACTATACATCACAGTCTCTGAGGCTTGACACTCACAAGCCTCGAACCGCTCAACTCTAAAATGGGGATATTTAAGGGAGATGGCCTCAAAAACCTGTTTCAATTTTCTTTCCTTGCAAATGAGATTCACTAGTCATATATGTTTGCCCGAGGGAAAAGAATCTTTACTGAAGACGGGTTTTGAAGAAGAGCAGGGTGTGTATGTGGCTCCAGAATGGAGGAGAAGGGACCCCAGCCCACACAGGGAGACTAAACTGGACGGAAAGCTAAGGAAACGAATGTGAACTTGCACCGTTTTGCTCACACAGCCAACCCCTTCCATGCCTGTCCCCATGGCCCCCTGGGACCCTCCTTTGTGCAGTGATCCTGGTGCGGATTGTACAGATGGCTTTGTTACCTGTGACGATGCAGGTGAACTTGGCGTCACTGTCCTCAGACACAGCACGGGACTTGAGTGTGGTCTCGAATAGTGGCTGGGTCTCCTCTGTGAGTTGAGCAATGATGGAGCAGAAGGTGCTCCTAGGAGAGGCAAAGAACTTTTCAGAGTGGCCTTCCCCCACCCACCAAGATATCTGGTATTGCCCGGTTTGGACTGGTGTTGTCCAAAGCAACTTAAGTCTTACCATATCCATCCATCATCCTGTGGCATGGCTCCAGTACCTGAGCAAGTCTTTCTTCAAGGGAGTCAGATCTCTCGGCCAGGTTGGGGGCAGGGATGGTACAGAGGGGCGGAATGGAATCCTGATCCAGACCCATTACAATAGGCAGGCTTCTGACCATGGGCCAGGCTCCTCAGCATGCCAAACCACCAGCCCTAGGGTCCCCTTCCCATCCTTATTGGAGGCCCTTGCTTTACTCTCTACCATTTATCTCCAGGAAAGCTCGTGCATGGGGGTGGCACACATACAGATAGGTCCAGCCTCAGAGATAGAGACCCCAGCACAGCAGAGCTTCCATTCATGCCAAAGAGGGAAAAACCAGTCAATTCTCAAGGATACACAGTTCAGGTGCCACTCCTAATGTCTGGGCTCAGAAGAAAAGCCCCCAAATTTATGAGCATAAGACCATGGTAGACAAAGAATGAGCCAGCCAATGCCAGGGGTCTAGATCCAAAGGTGGACTCTAATCGTAGGGGATCAGAAAAGAGAGTCTGCTCTTGGGTGCCTGGGTACCACGTGCTCAAGTGAATACACGGCCGCCAGGCCTAAGACCAACCAGCACAACTGCCAAACCATACATAGATCCATCCCTGCAAAAGCCAGGACTCTGAGTTCATTGTGACAGTCTACTGCCCAGAATTCAAGGGCATTTGCAGCCTCACTGAGTCCAGCACGGACTCGCTGACACTGCTTAGCATGTAGTCCTCTCCTTCCTGGGCACAGGAAGCAAACCACCATGCCAAACCCTCTCATGGGCCAGCAGAGACACAATGCGTCCCTAGGCGTGAAGCGTAACCACACAGCCAGGCTGTCTGGTGCCCAAGCCGTGCCCAGCCCTCCCCCTCCCTACTCACACAGCCCACCGTGAGCAGCAGTGAGCACCGTGAGGGGAGAAGTGAACAGAAGCAGGAGGGTCTGCCTTTCTCCGTGCCTCGGAGGAGGGGCGGGCACCCAGGCAATGCGTGTCTGCTCGAGCCCTCTCCACCAGGGGTCCGGGGAGGATCTGTGGGAGTGCAGCAACAAGGGGCTACAACCCTGTGCTTTGTGGCGAGAGCTTCCACATTCAGCTCATCGTTTCTGGGCATGTCATTCTGGACTTGAGTTTGAGGAGAAAGGTTCTATCCCAGGAAGAGCGTCTGGAATCAGGGAATACTTCTGGACCAACAGGGCTCCAGCTGTGGTGTCTCCACAGGAATGCAGATGCCTGGGCCCTTGGGGCATTGACAGGAGCCCTCCCTGACAAAGGCTGCCCAGAAAGGGGACCCTAAACTCTCACACACCTGAACACTTGAACTGGGTCTGCAACCAGGCTTCTAGGCCACTCCCTGTGACACTGTCATCTAGAACTCCTCTCTCATACACGGCTTGTCCTTTTCCTCTCACTGACTCAGGAATAGAGGGTCCTTCAACTCCCTGACACTCAGGAAGAGAACATGAAAATGTTTCTTGCTGGTCTCGCACTAAGAGCAAATTTCTGACTTTGGGTCATACCAACTCCCAGCCACCAGTTGCCAGAAGAAACTGCTGGGCCAAGAGGAATTGGACTTCCGTGATGTTGCATCTAATTCAAAACATCCCTCATTCGGTCCTCCCTCCATAACCTGAACCCTATCTTACTCATGACCACGAGCCGGGAGCCAATATTCAGCTTAGGCTCGTAAGGATGAGCTGCTTGGATGAGTCTAAGGAAATAAGCTACTGGAAATGGACTGCCGCGAGAAGATGGGGGAAATTCTGCTTCGAGGAAAATGTGCAGAGGCCGTGCTCATGCTAGATAATCCAGCCACAGCTAGTTACTGACTTTGAGCAGGAAAGAACACTCATCTTCTCCAACTTCCCACACTAGGGTTCTAAGCTACATTATAGAAAATGCTTGCATGGGAAAATCATACATGACTGTTCAAAGGCATGGCTAGCCGAAAGCCCTCTGGGAGGTGGGTCTGGGGTGCATTAGGGGAGACAGGGAGAGTCCTGCATACGTTATCTACTGCATGTCACCCACTTTCTGTCCCCCTCCTCCAGACCACTCTGACGGACTGTGAATGAGCTGCTTCCAGGGTCCTGGAAAGCCAGAAGTCCACACATCTGGAAACGGTCTGGTCCCACCCGGACACCTCCAAGGCTTTCCAACTCTGTGACTTCATAAGGATATCACAGCCTCATCGTGTGTTTCTAAGGAATACCAGAATCGCTGGCTTTCGTGGTGTTCAAAGGAACTTAACTCTGCTCTCAGGTTTGGTTCTTTACCTTGCTTTAAATAAACGCCGAAGGTCCTTTCTCTTTTAGCACTTAGCACTCCACTTAGAATTGTTTGTGATGCCTTCTCTTCCACCCCTGCAGACCCTGAACCAACCCAGAACAAAGGTTCCTCAGCGCTCTCTTATATCAAAGGGAACGTATATGGTAGGTCCTAATCGTGCTTGTAGGCATTGTTAGCTATTTGGGGGGCCAGCTGGCTACTCAGGAATCTTTCTCTGTGTAAAGAAACTGTAGGCAACTCTCCCCAAATCCACCAGAGTCTGGATGAGGCCCAAGTGGGGGGAGAGAGCCAGGAAATGTTCCCACTTTGATTATAAAAGTCAGCTCAGCCAGCAGTAAAAAGCTGTCCCCAGCTTGGGAGGCAAGAGGACAGGCATTCCATGGGTGCACCCCAACCGACCGTGGGTCTGCTCAGGTCCTGCCCTGCCTCTGAAGCACAGTCCGAGAACAAGCGAGTGCAGGACTATGCTAACGAGGCGTTCCCTGCCCTCACAGAGTGCACAGTCCTGCGCACGGTGGTGGAGAGAGCTGAAGGAGAGGGGAATGAGAGAAGGAGGTGGTAGAAGAACTTAAGGGACTGGGGGGACCATGTAGGGCAGGCACCACCGTCAGAAGATCCACCATAAGGTGTCCCACCTAGACATGGGATTACAAACATCGTGGAGACCTCGGATTGGGAAGTGGGTCCCATGCCTGGTGGCTCCTGTCTGGGCCCCGTGGTGCCTCTCCCGGGGGCACAGAGACATGGCAGCAGGCACCTCAGGAAGCCTTGCCTGTTTCTGGGTCCCCGGAAGCCTTTCGGTGGTCCATGCAGAAATCAACTCTGGTCCCTGCGAGACCCGTGCTCACAAGAGTGCCCTCTCACACTCCCCGCCCGCCGCCCTCCAGCCCTCCCCTCACCCCATGCAGCCCCGTTAGTGCACAAGCTGTCACCCCGAGGCCCTTCAATGCCCAGACCCAAGAAAAAAAAGCAGTCAGAGAAATGTAATGCAATGTGCGTTTACCTTCCAGAGCTGGGGTGAGACAACCGGTTGCTTGATAAGCTAAGCGAAAACAGCAAATGGAATCATTAGGCCCAAAAAGCAAGGAAAGGAGGCGAAACCAACAACATTCTGTAGAGTATTAATTGGCCACCATCTGGGGCCCAAGGCCTTTCTATTAAAAGGGACCAGCTGTCTTAGTTGGCCTGCTCCGGTTAGCAAGTGGCCTCACCATCAGACACCAGTGCATCTGAAACCGAGAGCTCGTTAAGTGCGGCAGAGTCCAGGGGGATGGTTAGGTGGGAAGGAGGCCCCTTGGGGCTGCGCTTTGAGAAAAATGTGTCCCAGGCACTTGGGTCACTGGCCCCCAGAGAGGGGCTCATGGCTGCCTGGCACGGCCCCCACCCCACAACACATCAGCCTGGGGGCAGCTCCTGCTTCAACCCTCGGCCTTTTGGGGGAGAAGAGCCCCCATTCCTAGAAATCCACTACCACGCTGGGAAGGACACAGGTGGCTTGGAGAACACCCATTGATAGGTTAAAGTATGGTTAAAGGGGCCACACAAGGCAAACTGGCTGGAAGAGAGAAGAGGAGGAGAAAAACAAAGCAGTTAATTCAGCAGGAGCCATGAGGCACCCGGCTCGGTCAGACCAGCACAAGGCCCACTATGCCTACAGGCCCCAATCACCCCTCCTGCCCGGGGCAGCTCAAAATGGACAGTAGCTGGGGGCTACACTGGCCACTGGGGGCTGAGGACCCACACAGCGACACCACCCCACTTGCTTCTCCCTCCACCTTTCCTAACACGGACACCTCATGGGAGTCTAGGACCACTGTCCCACAGCCCTTTGGGAGACCTTGGGGCCACCCCCTCCATACTGACCCCCTTCAGCTGGCCCTACTGGGATAGCTCTCCCTCTGTGACCAGCAGCTCAGCCTGCTCTGCGGCCCTCGTGTCTACTTCTCCAACCACAAGAAAGCCTGTCCCTTTATAACCAAAACCCCAAACCCCTCCTTTGCCTCAAAACACGGCTTCCAGTCCAGGGCTCCTGGGTCCGTGGCCACCTCCAGCCTCCTCCCGAGCTCCAAACTGTAAATCTACTTCGAACTCCTCCCTCTCCTCCAGCTCCCAAGTCCCGCCGGTCAACAATTCGTGGCCCTTCTTTCTCCCTTTCTCGCTACTCCTGCTGTTGTGTCCTGATCTAGACCCCCATGGCTCCATATCTGATGACCACCTCAGCCCCATCCTCCTTCACCCCCCCATATCACACCACTTCCCTGAAAAAGATGCGACAATCTCCCCGCTGAGTCTCAACTCCTTAACTGGGCACTTCAGGCCCTCCCCGATCAGCTCATACCCCCACTACAACCATGGTTCTCTACTTCCCAACACCCACATTCCCCTGGAACCAGACGTGTCCCTAACTGCCATGGACATGTCCACTCCTGGCTTCTGAGCCCATACTTCCGTCCTCCTGGTTGGAAGGCCCTTGCTCCTTCCTTCTGCTCACCTAACCCCTGTCCGCCCCGCCTTCAGACCTAGCTCTTTTTGTAGCTTTCCTACTCCCAGCACAGTGCTCAGCAGACAGCGGGCATTCAACAGCTGTTTTATGGAGGGGAGAGAGAGAGAGAAAGAAGGAAGAGAGAGGGTATGCAAGAGCATCTTTCAAACAGGAAGGGTGCCCCCCAGAGGGAGCCGCTGCTCCAGAGAAGATGGGAAGAGCAAGGAAGCAGCTGCCTTTGCTCAGAGCTTTAAAAATCCTCTGGAGGCCGGTGGGCATGGTTCCCAGACACTGACCAACTCCATCCTTTCCTGACCATGAACTTCCTTTGCCTTTCTCCTCGTAATTGAGAGAGTTCTCCTCTGTTGGGTCTGGATTTCTTCCCTGGGAAGGAGAGGGAGAGAATCAGCTCTCTAATTCCAAGAGGAAAATGACAGGTGCCACCTGCAAGTAGATAAGACCTTGAGCCGGGATAGCGACCCCACCCTGGCTCTCTCTAGAGCTGCTTATGCCACTCTGTCCCCTGTCCTGCTTCCTCTAGGCCTCACCCTTCCCCCATTAGCCAGGTCAGGAGGAGTCCTGTGCCACGGAGGCACCTTGTCTTCAGCGGGTGGGAGCTCTGCCTATGCCCTGCTGACAGGGCCAAGGCTAGGCTTAGGATCTCACCCAGGCAGGAGCACCTCCCTTTACTGACGGTGAGGGGGTCAGAATCTGAGGGCATCAAACGTTGGTGCAGAAAGGCCTAAAAGAGTTCTTAATGCCACCTTCATTGTATAAAATGGGAATTCAGGGCCCAGGATGGAAAGGTCTCTTGGTAAAGCAGGAAAGTGAGCCTGGAGGGAGCCAGAACTAGCTGTGGAAGCCAGGGTCTCCCATATGCCCATTCTTCCCATTCTTCATATATTCTGGGACATAAAAGGCCCTTGGAAAGTCCTAACCTGATGACTCAGTTTCCCTGAAAGTCTGAGAGAGCCTACCTGACCCAAGCAGTACAGAAGAGGTATTCCAAAGCTGTCTGTGGTAAGTATCATAGGTTCCGCAGCTCCTCTGAGCCCACGTGGGCCAGGGTCTCCAAGAAATGAGGGGGCAGGGACTTCTGAAACTTCTGAGTGTCCCTCCACCCAACTGTAGTTCCTTACCCTACTCTAGTCCCCATGCCCCACCTTCCTACAGGGATGAGGTCCCAGAGGGTGGATGTGCTAGGAGGCTGCACCTACAGTTTGCTGGGACTATCTGCACAATGGACCTCTGACCCCAGTGGGCGCTGGAAATATCCTTGAGCTGACTACAGTCTGGAAACCACCTCAGGGCCGTGCAGTTAGGCGAGGGGAGATAGGCAAGGGGAGCCAGGTTCTAGACCTGGGCCAAGGCTTCTGGTGGCTCAGCCCCCAGCCCAGCTGTCCATCAGCTCCCAGAGGCAGCCCATCAACACTGGGCCCCTGAGAATGATGCCTCGTGAGCTCCAATGCAGAGAGGTAGGCCCAGAAAATGTTGGAGCCCAGAGTGAGTGGAAAAGAACTTGCCTCTCAGTCAGGACTCTGGGATAGTCAGGGTTCATCTGGGCTGGAGCCAAGGACAGCTGGCAAAGTCCTCAAGGGACCCTCTTTCTCCTTCATCTCTTGGGCCCTCGTCCCATCCCCACAGGCAGTCAGGCTGTTGTGAGGGACAGAAGACTGCATGGTTGCCTGCTCTAACGCAAGAGTCAGGCCTTGCTAGGGAACTGGGAATCATTTCCCCCTCTTTGGCCAGAGGCTTTTCCAGATGTGAGATAAATCTCGCCCTCCTTGTCCCTGAGGACCTGTGGGGTTCTGCAGCCAGCCGGCAGGGGCAAAACAGAGCCCCCTCTCCCACTGCCCCAGCCCTGCCTCCTCCAAGCCCCTGATGAAATGAGTGTCCTTCTAAGAGTATTTGCACTTAGGTGCAAGGGGACTTGGACCGGCTGCTTCCCTCCCACCCGCAGTTCTCTAGCTGGGACACTGCTTTGTGCTCATCAGGTAAGCAATTAAAAATCGTCTACCACACGACTGCTCAGCCAGGTAGCTGTCTGCTCGCCAGGTTGTTCTCTCCCAGTCCAGATCCACTGCCTGCCCCATTCTGCCTGGTTTTCAAGCCACCCCTGCTTCCCTCCCTCCATCGCTGCTTCTCGTCTGTGTGTTCTGCTGGTATTGACAAAGGCCAGATGCAGGAGGCAAAGCCCAGGCGAGTCGCTGTGACAAGTGTGAGACAAGTGTGAGGCTCCTACAAGGCAGTCAGCTTCACCACAGACGGGAACAAATGCCCAAGGTTCATTCCAGTTTTTCCATAGAGCCAAGGGTTTGGAGGAAGGGGCATTCTTTCCTGGCAGCCAGAGGCCATGTCCAGTCTGACTCAGTCACTAACACCAGCCCTCAGCCCTGCCCCAGACATGTGACACCATTTGACGAGTTTTATGCAGAAACCGGTTCCGGTTACATTTGAACTTTTCCAACTCCAAGGTCAACAGAACTCAGCCAATTCACGAGGAAGTGCCTGGGACTTTTCCTGAATGTCCTTGATGCCTGTTTTTGTGCTGTTTTAGGAACGGAGGACAAGAGGTCCCCAGACAGCGTCTCAAATGAGTGGCTGTTTTCCGCATAACCCACAACGAGCCCGGGCTCTGAGGCTGGGATGCAACCACTATCCCAACAGCCAACCATCACAGTTCCCTTTGGAAAACAGGCTCCAGAGCTGGAGGGAAACGGAGCTGCCCAGAGGGGGCAGGAAATGCCCGTCTCCGTGGCAGTGCACGTGTGTCTGGGTGTCTGGGTGCCTCCCAGCGCCTAGGCCTCTCTGTTGACCATCTGTGTGTCTTGTATCTGTGGGTAGTCTAGCTCCTGAGACAAGCAACCACACCTCTAATTCTTGGCAGAGAAGTACAGGGCTCAGCAGTTGGACCCCTCCCTTGGCATCCCACTCCCCCAAACGGGGCAGGGCACTTGGCTCCCTCAGAACCGCAAACTCTGATTCCTCGGACAGGGCCAACCAGCACCTCATCCCACCCCTGCACCTCACCAGCCCCCACAAAGATCCTGGGGAAGACCACAGCCCCTTAGGCCTAGAGGGAGAACTTTATTTGCACAGAAATAAGAACCTTATTTCTTTCTGGTGAACCTCCCATTACCACCACCCCCGTGAGCTAAGTAGCCCCCACTCGGGGTGGTCCCCCCCCAACGCCCCCACTCCCACTATGCCCCTACCCCGCCAATGCTCTGCCCCTCCCTTCCAGCCGGGGAGGAATTTCAGCCACTCTGGCTTTCCTTATCGCTCTCTGTGGAATCCGAGGCCAGGGAGTAGCTGAGTATGGGGTGAGGGAGCCGATGGGACCAGGGGACGGGAGCGAGGTAGGGGAGATAAGGAAGGCCTTCAGGCCCCTGTGGAATCACCCCGGAGTGGGCCCTTCTCCTCTCTCGAGCCTCGCCTTGCCAGAGGCCCGAGGCCCCGCAGGCCCTGAGGGGTCAGGAGGAGCCGAGACGGGCCCGAGGGCCACTGCGCCCGGCCAGGCCCCGGGCCTCGGGAGGAGGGCGCCAGGGTGCCCTCGAGGGCGTCGCCATGGCCTCCGCCCGCAGGCCCGGCCCGCCCCGAGGCGCGCCACTCACCTGGTCTCGGGCCTCACGCTGAGCAGGTAGCTGCGGCTGGCCGGGCTGGGGATCCACACCGGCCCGTCGTCCTCGCCGTCGCCCCCCGCCCCGGACCGCC
>NC_048226.1:4584198-4641917 GCF_002007445.2 Ailuropoda melanoleuca
CGGCGTCGGGCCCAGGGCCTCGGGAGGCCTCCCGCTGTGCCCCAAATTCCAGACCCCAGCACCCAGGCTTCCCGCCAACCGTCCTTCCCCGCTCCCGGGGCCGTGTGGCAACTGTGGAAGCGCGGGCCCCGCGGCCTTTGCGCCGCGGAAGGTGCAGGAGTACCTGGAGCTGGTGAAGCAGGCCAGGCGAAGGCCAGGGGGGCGTCAAGCCGCTTGGAGCCTGGGCTTCACAAGGTGGGCGCCCAGGCAGCCAGCGAGGGCCCCCTTCTGCCTGGTGGCAGCCCCGCTGACCTCCGGCCTTGCCAGGGACTGTTGGTGCAGACTTAGGCAAGCCCGCACATCTCATGGAGCTCCTCTGGATGTGTCTTGGGTTCCCTTCCATTAACTAGCATAGATGAAGGGCTCAAAAACACTTCCAGAATAATTGGACCTCCTACTCTACCCAGCCTCGATTTCTCAGCACCTGAGGGGGGAAATGGCAGAGTCCTGACGCTCAGAAAAGAACCATGCAACAATTTCTAAGAGTAAGATTGTAAGCACTGCCTAAGCCTAGTTCTAAATATTGGGAATGACCAAAATTTATCCATTCTTTTTTTCTCCTTTATCCTTGGAAGCATCCAGAAAGTGCCTGCAGCCAGATGGCTATGACCATCATTAAGAAGTTAGAGCAAAGGAGTACCACCCTTCTGTCCCAGAAGTTGCACGCATGTGCATTCCCACTCCTGTTGGAAATGGCTCTTCCCCCGCTCTTGCGGTGTGGTTCCAATGACAACTGCCTCATTCCTCCATGACCCCATCCCTGACCTCGGCTGGCTGGCAGCTGACTCAAGCCAGGCTCTTCGTGGTACCCATGGGTGCCAATGGGAGTTCTTCACCAAAATGTTTTTTTAACTGGAATTGGGGGAGAAAAGCAGCCTCTCTGTGCTGGAAAGCGGTGAGCTGTGAAGTCTCAGCTTTCAGCAACCATGCTTCCTGCCTGGTGGAGAAAGCCAGTCTGCAGTGAGGAAGAAGGAAGCTCACAGAGGGAGAAGCAAAGCAAGGGGCTCAGAGTCCCGATGGGTTCCAGGTACATCACTGTAGGTGTTCCTGAAATCCACCTTTTTCCCTGACCTTGTAGGTTGGCAATCCGACCAGCTCGTCAAATCTGTGGACCCCAAAATTTCCCCCATGCTCAAGCTGCTTCGAATTAGGCTTCTGTTGGTAGAATGTGAGTCTTGACCAATACTAAGGCAGTTTCTCCCAGTGAGTCCAGATCCGTCTCCTGACCACATGCCCCCATTTATCCTTGTTGTTGGCTCTCTGGAGGTGCATGTATTAAAATCTCTTCAGTTATCTACAGGACAGTCCTTCAAACATTTGAAAGCATGCTTGAAGTTTTGATCCATTTGTTGAAGTCGTATGAACACCCATGGATCATGCTAGGGCAATGTGCTCCAGGTAGGAGTCAAGGATCTGTGCTTTCAAGAAACTTTTGTCCAATAGGAGAAACAGGCATATAAACAAACTACAATGAAGAGGAAATGTCCAATTACAAAACTATGTATAGGGGAGCATGAAAGTATAGAGAAAAGAGTGGGTTGCCTGGGGTTTTGGTTAGGATGGTTTACAAGGCAGTGAACTTGAGAAGGATTTTGAAAATTGCATAGTAGACTGTTGGCGTGGGGGTGGGGGACAGGACAGACAGAATATTCCAGATGGAGGGAAGAGTGTGGGCAAAGATATGGAGATACAGAAGAGTCTGGTGGGCATGTTGTTCAAGGGTAAAGATGGGGAAAGAGACATTTAAGGCCAGATCTGGAAGGTTTTGTCTGGTCCACAAGGAAGCTAGACTTCCCTTTGAGGCCACCTCTCATATGACCATGGATATGGTACCACTAGTCACCCTAGTGACCCTGTAATTGATCAATTTCCTTTTGAAAAAGTGACCCACACAGAGGTCACCCCATTAGCAGCCTACAACTGAATTAGCACCTCTCTGGGTTTGGGCCCCACTCACTAGCAACAGCGTTTTCACAGCCAAATTATTTCATTGATCCTGAGCCCGTGCGTGTTCAGCCTGAATTACTATTCACCTAAGTCTTTCCTACTCCTGCTTGTAAAGGCTTTTTTATCCTGAGTGCAAACTTGTGCCTTTTTTTAGTTAAAGCTCATCTTAATTTCCCACTCCCTTTCTTTCTTGCCTAAACCTTCACGAGTCCTGCTCCTATCATCTAGTGTACGATCTGTCCTTCCAGCTTCTTGTCATGTGCCAAGTTAATAAGCAGACTTTCGTGAGGATAGGGCAGAGCTGAGCGAGGAGTGCCAGGGCACTCGGGGAGGGAGAGGTCAGAAAAGCAATCTCTTTCTTCTCTAAGCTTACAGTCTAGCAGGAGAGAGAGGACATATTGAGGGGTGTCAAGTCCTAGGCTGGGAGTCCAGAGACTTGGGTTCTAATTCTCCTCTTCCACTGAGTGTGACCTTGGGCAAATGGCTCCCCACCCCTGAGTTTCAGCTTTCTCCTTTGCAAAGAGGAATGAGGCATTCCCTCTATGATCCTGTAGGTCATGGCTGTCCATTCAGCAAGTATTTATTAAGTAATTGCTAACGACTCCATGCCAGGCATTATGCCAGGTGCTGAGGGTACAGAAGTGAATGTGAGAGTCTGTACCCTGTAGAAACTCTCAGCCTGAAAGAAAGCTAGAATCTCGGATAGAGGTCCGCGCATGTTGCTGAAAGGGCATGGAGAGGCTCATGCTGTTCTGCATTTGGAAAAAACCATAATCCAAGGTTTGCTATTAGACACTCGTACTGATGAAGCATCGTAGGAGTTTGTTAGTGTTGCCAGGACCCCCTCTCCCGGATGTTTTGCACTTCCCAGGGCCCTGGAGTAACTAGGCACTTGGGCTGCTGTTCTTAACATACGTAGCTCAGCTGGGGAAGCTGGTCCCTGTCCCGGAATGGCTGGGGCTCCTGGGACACGCTGGCCCCACCACCTGCGCCCCTCTCTTCGAGGTCTAGATGAGTGCGAACACACCTTGTATTCCGACTTAGTTCCATCTTCCCCTTCCGCTTTCCTTTGAAGCATACATTACCCAAAGTTTACCTGCTGCCAGGACACCATTCCACGTGCCTCACCATCCTCCCCCCTGATCTTAGTGAGCTCAGGCCACTGCACAGTGAGCGCCACTGTGTACCCGGCGCTGGCCCCCTGCCATCATCCCTGCCTTTCTAATAACTCAGCCAACACACTGGCAGCAGGTCCACTGACCTCACCCTCTCGAAGGCCTTCACCCCCACTTCCCTTTAGCAACCTAATCAAATGCCCATCACTTGAATCTCATCAGAGGAGTTTCTCCACCTCTAAAATGCCATCTTGTTATCCACCGACTAAGCCTGCCTTCCGCTGTAGGGCAACTCCAGACCCTAACTTGCCCTCTTGAGTTTCTGCGAGGCTCCTTTATCCACCTCCCCCCATCCCTGTATGGACACAGGCACAAGTGTGGGGAGGACAATGACTCCGATGACAACCGTACTCTCCTCAGAGGTCTCGTCTCCCTTGGCCCTGGACTTCTACCACATGTGCCTTGCCGGTTCCTAACCTGGAATCTGGCTGTGGCTTCTTGCTCCAAGGCTGGCCAACTCTGGTTTCTAACCTGAGTCCAGTCTCGGGCAGCTGGGCAATCCTTTCCCAATTCCCCAAGCTGACCTTTTCCTTTCCCTATAGCAACAGCTCCAAACAAGATTCCAACCTGCCCTTTGCCCTCCTCACTTGCAGTGGTCAACTCTTCCTTCAAAATACAGGGAAACGTGAAACCATCGGATAAGAACTTCAACTTTGAAGGAGGACAGACTAGCTAGCATCTCTGAGTCCTACTAACCTCTGCTTCAAGATGTACGTCATTCTTTAGAAGGCTCTGGAACGTCTGCTCTCAGCTCTCCCTGCCCTCCCCCGCCCAACCTCCTTCCTCACAACCTAGGAGGGTGATTGTTTGCTTTTCCCAGACATATTTACCCCTTCTTTCCCTTCCCTCACTACCTCTGCTGGTCAAAAGAGCTCAAAGGAAACCAGTCACATTATCAAGCAGTAATGAGTTACCAGAATTAGGTTATAAAGGGCAAACTTTGGCCTCCTGAACAAGACAGAAGCAGCTCAATGACCAGAGCTGAAGCACAGGTCGGAGTCAGACCCACCCAGCAAGAGTGGCCAGAGGCAGGTCCCTGAGTGGGGTCAGAGCTGGCTCCCTGGCCTGGAGCAGGGAGAGGTCTGAGTGGAAGAACATGTGGAAGGAAGGAAACGGGGTGGGGTGCTGCAGGAAGTGGACTTGGTCACCGTGTGGTAACCCCCTCCTCCTCTCGTTGGGAATACTCCTCCTCCAGGCAGCCCACTTCATTTTCAGGAGGATTTTCCTTTTATTGAGTCCAATTCTTGTTGTGCCCTCCGAGGCCACAAAGAGGAAGTCTAGAGTGGAGGTCTTTTGGATAGAATAGCCCTGGAAAGGTGTGAAAATACTGGTCAGGAGACACCTCTTTTCTTGACAAAAGTTCCTGCAGTAGGTCCTTGGGTGGAACGGCCTGGAGAGCCCTACCCCATGCTGGATGCTTCCCTGGGAACAAGTCTGCTTTGCCAGTGCCCACCGTAAGCTGCTGTGGCGCGAACATCACGTTGCACTTGTGAGCTCGTCCGGGCACAGTACAGCTATCACCAACGCCATTCTGGTCAATAGACTCAAGATCTTATTTTGCTTCTTGGCACCCGTGTAGACTCACACGGAGGTGGCCTATTCCACAAGCGATGGCATAGGAATTGAGGTCAGAGGTCAGTGAGACCTTCCTTACGAAGCAACATCACCTTCCACTCCAGGCTTCCAAGAACCCCAGGCCTGTGGCCCATCTCACACCAAGTCATCAGTAGCAGGGTAAGTGAGTCAAACACATGTCCACCCCTCCCATTTCTTCTGTTTTTCCTTGTTTCGATTCCACTCATTTTAAAGGTCTCAGCCCTGAGCTCAATGAAGCCCTAGATTTCTGTCCCCCCACCCCCGCCCCCATGAGGGCCTACTGCCTTCTGCTGCCAGCTGCCTGCCCTGCTAGTGACTCTGCAGTTCTCTGGAGTGCTCGCCTGACCTTCCTCCAAGGACCCCCACAGCTCCCGGCTCGCGCAGCTGAGCCCCTGACCCTGGAGGGTGGAGACTCCAGGTCCTGCCACTCTGGGATGAGCTGGTCACTCTGGCGCTCCAGGGACTGGAGATGTGGCCACATCTGCGCTGGAGTAAGTGGACACCAGTGAAAGGATTACTGGCTACAAGGAGCCACTCCTGATTCTGGTTTGACTGGAAGGGGAACTGGGGACTCAAGCATAGAGCTGCTCCAGCCAGGCGCCCTCCCCAGTGCGCCTACTGATTCCGCATCGGACTGGAGGAGTTGGGAATTTCTACCACAGATGTAGGCCCTGTCCAGAGTAAAGCAATCATGAGATGAGAGGGTGACTCTGTGGTCAGGGGGCAGCAGCTGTCACTCAGAACCAGGACACAAGCTCCACATCCTCAGAGAGACCTGGGAAAGGCCACTCCCAGCCCAGGCCTCTCCTGGTCTTCTTGCAGGGAGAACCTGTCCTTTTCCTCCCCTTCCAGTCTTTCTCTAGGGACCCTTCTGTATCGCAGCCAGCCCGCAGCAGCTACATCTCAGTTTTTGGGGGTTTTTTTCTTGTAACTGTTACTACCTCTCAGCAACCGCGGCCACAACTGGCTGCAAGGACTGCTCACCCAAGGGGTGCCACTGACAGATCATTTCCCGGATCATTTCCGAGCTTGCTGGCACCCACCACGCTTCCCCCTAATGGACCACTTCTAGGGTGCAAGCCCATGGCCGCCACCAGCCTCACCCACCCGAAAAGTCAAGGGCTATCTCCAGGCTCTAAACCCTCTACCTGTCCGAACTCTCCTGCCTGCCCTCCACAACTTTCTACCCTTTCCTTGCTGTCCCCTCCCCACTGCCCACCTTGTCTGGCACACCCTTTCCCTGTTTGGAAATCACATTCCAGAACCAGCCTAAGGTAGAAATGCGAAGCCCCCATCTCAAGCAAAGAGCTTCTTAGGAAGCAAAATCTACCCTCCTTTCAGATACAAAAAATATTCAGCCCTGTCTATGCACAATATGTCCTAGGGAGAAATTCCAAGCAAACTGGTCTAAGGACCAGAAGACTCCAGAGAAAAATAGGAATTGTATACAGTGTGCCCTGGCTATCATCACTGAAAAAGGGAGGCGAGAAACAGTGGATTCTCCCAGTTTAATGAATGAACACCCCATCAGAACGGAGCTTAACCACTCTTCGAAAATCAAAGGCATGATCAACTCTCCCCATCTTCACAGAAAGTAGAAGCCAAAGCTGTGGGACTAAGTTGTAGAAGCAAGATCTAGTAGATTTTCGACTGTCACTATGTATATACAAAGACCATGCCACCCTATGAGGCAAGATGGCGCTCCTGGTCCTGTCACTTGAGCGCTCACTAGGATGGGGGTTTCTCCCCGCTTAGAACTGACTTAAATGGCTTATCATATCCTTCCGCCCCATTTTCCATACAATCAGTTACATATAAATCGACTTTCTTTTCTAGTATTTATTCACTAAAAACTCAACTTTAATTTGCAATAATAAATACTATAAAAAATGAAAGCATTTGAAAAGGCCAGTGCATGACACAATGAACTAGCTCAAGAATTCATCTGGACCCCGGTCCCTAATGGAAAGATGGATCTGAAGATGTTTTAAATTATCAAGTAAACAGATAGTTCAAACTTGGAAAGGCCTGGCAAAAGCCAAAAGAAATAGGTACTTATCAAAGAGCCAGAACTCCATCAGAAAAAGCATAAATCTGATGCCGATTACAATGTAAATCAATGCAAATGAAAGTGATGCTGCCTTGGGGGGAGTGGGGGAGGGATCGCTTCTATTTCTATATTCGGCCAGACCAAAAGTCAATACATAAAACAATTAAACGGGAGAAGAAATCCGATTAAGAGTTCTTGCCTTTAGGGAGGTCTCCTCTCTTTTGGCATAAACATGAGGAACAAGGAGATAAAATCTAGCCAGGCTCAGGCTCTCCAGAGATTTAAGCCAACACCCCCACCCTCCACTTGACAGATGGGAGTACGGAGGCCAAGAAAGATCAAACAACTTAGTTACCAAGCTCGCATTGGAACCCAGGGCTTCTGTTTTCTAGTCACTGGCTTCCTTCATTCTATCACACTGCCAGGAAGTTTAGTCAAGAAAAATAGGGATAAGCCCCTGAGGAAATAATTCTGTAGAAGCAAGAAGCCATATGCCCAGACTCTTCACTGCACTCATGAAGTGGGAAATTTAAACAGGAAATGGGTAAGTAAATGATGTTGATTTGAAAATGACTACAATGATTGACAATGAGGATTTAGGGGCTTTGTAGAGACATGGAAAATGTCCAGATATAATGTTAAGTAGAAAAAAGCAGGGCACGGGGGCGCCTGGGTGGCTCAGTCGGTGAAGCGCCTGCCTTTGGCTCAGGTCATGATCCTGGGGTCCTGGGATCAAGTTCTGCATCAGGCTCCCAGCTTCTCCTTCTGCCTCTGCCTCTCTCTCTCTCTCTCTGTCTCTCATGAATAAACAAAATCTTAAAAAAAAAAAAAGTACTGTACAAGATCAGAGGCAGGGTAGTGCTAGTCACACCTGAATGAATCCCAGCTTTGTCCCTTTAGGAGCTCTGTGGCCTTAGGGAAATTACTCAACCACTCTGAACCTCCAAAAGAGCAGTACCCGTCTCATAGGATTTTTTCACGCCTACATAAGAGAATGAACGTGAGAATCATACCTGTCATGGAGAAATGTTCAATTTCTGTTATTGTCATAATCATATCATATTTAGCTGTGGACTGAACAAGAGTCCAGTTGGAAAGCAGTTGGAAAGGACTGGAAACTAATAGACAAAAATAAAAACTACCTCAAAAGTAGGATGGGATTATAAATATGCACGTTTTTTATTTTCTCTAATAACGTGATGTCATTTTCCAATGAGAGAAAGGCATTTTAAATGCCTTTAAATAAAAAAAAAAAAAATCCTATTCTTGGGATTCTATTCTCTCCTCCAGAGGGGCTCAAGGTTCCCAGCGCCTCATTTCCTAAGACTGCTGTGGCATCTGTTGGTGGAGAAGGTCAAGAACAGCCTGGATACCTTGGAAAAGACGGGGGTGTGGTGGAGGGGTGACGACACAACACATTCTAGAATCTAGAACATTCTGCTTTGCTCAGAGCAGACCCTGAGAGAACTTTGTAGCTACCAGTTGAATCAGATTCTTTCATTCACGTGTGCATACATGCATGCATTCACTCACTCATTCCAACACTCTTTGGACCACTACTGTATGCAAGGAACTGTGCTAGAAGTTTTTAAAGAATTAGACTGACCCACTGGATGAATTTGGAACAATCTCCATTACACAAGTGAAAAAAGCAAGCTTCAGAACACTGCATAGAATGCTACCATTTGTATTAAAAATAGATATATAAATATACATATTTATAAACTTGTAAATGCATAGAATTGCTCAGAAAGGGTACACGAGATCTAGATTAACAGTGATTAATTCTGGAGCTGGGCTGGGGAACTGAAGGCTGACCTCCAACAGGAAGCTTACTTTGCACTGTATATTCTTTTTGTGTTATTTGGATGTCTTACCGTAATGTCTATGTATTAATTAAAAAAAAAAAAAACAGCAACAAAAAAATTTTTTAAACAAGTAAAAGAAAGTGCGCCCAGAGCTGAGTATACAGTGGTGAACAGGGCAGGCAGGGGGTTCCTCTGTCTCGGGGAAGGCAAAGTGTGTCGAACTTGCTAAGCCACACTGTTAAGTTTTCAAAACCAGACTGTTTACATAAGTTAAGGGAACAGTTCTTTCTACACCAATTATAGTCATTCGGCACATCGTTTTACAGAGATAAAGCAGTTGGAAAATAAATACTAGTCATTTGTCAAGCCTGAGAGTGTATTAAGTTGTAGTTTTTACAAGGGTGGGGAGCTTATCTCTTTAACTTGATCAGCGGAGCATTCACTCCCACCCAACCTGTACACAGCACTTGCTACAAGCAAGCATTTGCTGATAACAAAAGATAGGAGAGCACGCCCATTAAAAACATCTTAAGAAAAGAGAAGATATTGGACCCTGAGGGAACCATGTTTTCTGGGATGGCCCCCCAAAAATGATGGTCTTCCAAGGCAAGATCAACCCCAAGGTAAATGAAAGGTCATGGGAAGACCGCCTCTGCTTTAGAACGTCCCGCACAGATGTTTTGCATGGGGTCCTCCTCGGGGTGACGAGGCACAGCTGGACTCCAACGAGAGCCCGGCGCTCCGGGGGGCACCCCAACCACTGGGGAGGTAGGAAAGCAGGTGTCTGGATGGCTGCAAAGTGCTGACCTGCTGGGAGCCGGCCAAAGTAGCCGGGCCACAAAGGCAGCACAGGGGTTGCTGTTGTGGACTTTAGAACCAGCCGGGTCTGATTTTGCCCCAGCACGTGCAGGCGGCCCGGCAGGTTCTCTGACCTCTCTGAGCCTCTGTGTTCTTCTCTGTGAGACGGAGGAGGGTTAACTGGGAGATCCTTGTGATTATGAAAATCACGGCCAAGTCTTTAGCAAGATGCGGGGCGTGCAAGCAGGCCTGACATGCTTCGAGCGTCACTACTGCCGCAGCGTAGACGGGCTCCATAGATGGGCCCGGTGGCACACACGGCTGCCGGCAGGGGAGGTGCACTCCACCCCCAAGCCCTAAAGGCAAGAATCCCTCACGTGTTGCGCGCCTCACAAACTGAAAACAAGCTTCCACGCTCCCCGTCTCACAAAGCCCAGGAAGAGAGCTGGATGGGAATTACCAGGACTATTTGGGGGGGGGCGTGAAGTGAGGGGGCTTGTTAAAAGCTAGTTAAGGGCAGAATCCAGGTTGTGCCCCAGGTCTCCTGGTGAGTGGCTTGGCATTCTCTCCACTCCGCGCCATTCCCAGGAAGGAGAGGCGGATCCGGGTCAGGCCAGGTGTGGAGCCTGCAAGTTCGCTACCCCCGCCCCCACTCCAGCTACCACCGCTGGTGAGCAGCAAGAGATCCAACAGTCCATTTCAAACCCTTCTCAGAGCCTCCCCGGTAATGTTCCTGTGAACAGACCATGGGGTGCAGGGTGGGCACCTGCAGTGGAATTAGGGAAGGGACGACAGCCAAGATGGGATGAGCTCAGGCCTTGCAGGCGGCCTCACTGCCTGCTTGGGAAAGAGGGACACTGTGGCCTTGCCAAGTGTAGCAATCCTTAAACAGCAGACTCTCTCTGACACTGAGGTAAGCACTAACCGTTCCCAGGGCCATGAGCATTTCCACTAAAAATCTGGCATTGGAGAGAAAAACAAAATGTACTTTTTTTTTTCTGTTGTGAAAAGGTCAGACATATTTATCTGACTTAAGGAGTTACAACTGACATTCAATGCCTTCCTTGAAAGAGCACCTCCAAGAACTTGGCCTGCACCCACCTGCCTTTGCTGCACTAGAGCCTGTAGGGCCCAGTTGCACCCCCCCCCACCCCCAGCCAGGCAGAGCTGCAGCAGCAGCTTGGGTCGGAGGTCAGAGAACACATCCACATGGCCTGCCCCTTGGGCTTGGTCAGGCCTGAACTCTGCCACCGGGGAAACGGCAGCCCAGCCTCAGCCCAGCCTCCCCTGCCTAATCCCGATTCTGCCACAGCCGAGAGTTCCTGTGGCAGTGGCAACAGCAGGACCTCTTGAACACTGCGAGATAATTCCTCCCCTCTATCCCTCCCCCCACCCTACCAGTAAAAGGGTCTCTTAGGAGGAAAATCCATTTGTAGGAAAGATGATGGGGGTGCCCAGAACATTTCAATAGGCCCTAAGGCCAATGCTGCTAGCCCCAGAAAGGCCTCGCAGGGGACCCTCGACCAGTATTAAGACCCTCCCCTCACACCCTTAGAAGTCTCTGGAGGACCAAGTACCGAGCTCCTGGTTTCCTAACCACAGCTCCAGAATCTAAAGCGAGCCTTCCTCGGACAGTAGGCACGCTGCTCTCCCTCAGAGATGGGACAGTGACGGAAGTCTGGGAGAGACTGTGAAGTGGAGCAGGGTAGGGCCAGGCTCCCTTGAAGAGGAATACAAGAGCCTACCTGCATGGTAAGAAGATTTTTTATTTGAAATAGAGTCTGAGCAACATGAGTGTAGCCGAGAGGAGGAGGGGCCGGCCTGCCTGGGGCAGCAGCCTCTCTAATGGCACAGGAGCAAGAGTACAAATATTCCAATGTCTGTGTGCCCCCAACCCCACGTGTCAGGAAGGCAGAACAGCAGCAGAACAAGGACGCACAGCTCCTTCTGAAGGGGGTCTGCCTCTCAGGGCCTGCCTGCCTTGCTGCGTTTCCTGCTCTCCCGGTTCCAAACAGAGGTGTGCTGCAGAACTTTCTCCCACCCACACAGACAGGAGGCGCCAGTGTGACAATTCATTCTCCAGGACTATTTTTGGAGGGGAAAGAATCAGAGAAGACAGGAAGGAAGGGCAAGGTGATCAAGGGCCCTCACCAAGCCAGCCTGGGCAGGGCTCTCCAAGAGCGGGTGCGCCAGCACCCTCATCCCCCTGCTCCGGCTCTGCTGGCCGGACAGAGGGCTCCAAGGAGAGCCCTGGCTGAAGGCAGCACGCGGGAACCTCCCAGAAGAGCACAGCGCTGAGGGGTTTCAAGCCGAGTTGACAGCGTTGGGGTTGGGCCACTTAAGCAGCCTGGGGTTGGAAGGACACAGACAAGAGCTGGGGTACCAAGAAGCAGCACAAAGCCATAAATAACAGAAGCATATTCAGAGCTGTGAGGGTCCTGGGTGACCGCACATTTCCCGGGGCTGGGGGACACCCAGCACCCCGCAGCTCGGGGCAGACACCGCTCCAGGGCACAGCCGGCCACACTCACACCGGGGCAGAGCCTTTTCTCTCCCACTGTCCACACGGCAGATGGGGGAGGCCGCGGCACGGGCCCAACCGCACGCGCTGCAGAGCCTCCAGTCACACCTGAGGGGACGGTGCGTGGCTGTCCTGGTCCCGAGAGGCCTGTGGTTGACTCTGAGCATCCTGGGCACCGTCCTCCTCAGAAGCCGGACCTAGTGATCTCGCCTCTGGGTCGCCCAACAAAGGCTCTCCGGCACATTCTTCCAGTCCGTTCTCCCTGGTCTCCATGGACACCTCCTCCCCGGAGCCCTCCTCTGGCTCTGCCGCCTCCACAGCCGCCTCGGCCGCCTCCTCCTCCTCCTGGTCTCTCACCTTGTGGACAATGAAGAGGTGACGGCTGAGGGAGCCGGCCGAGGTGTAGCACAGGCCGCAGAGCAGACACTGAGCCGTAGAGCTGTCCGCCTGGTGCTGAGGTATGTGGCTCTGAAACTCGAGCCCCGAGTCCGTGGCAAAGCTACATTTCGCACACTGGAACAGGGACTTGTGCCTTTTGGTGGAAGAGACGGCTGCGCCATTGCTGGTGCCCGGAGCGTCCCCGGCTCCGCTGCCTGGTCTTTTCAGATGGCTCACCTGCAAGGGGAGACGCTGTGAGCAGAGTCGGGCCGAGCCCCACACCTGACCGGGGCCACCCACGGATTCGCAGAATCACCACCCAGGCCAGGCTTGCCCCGGCCCGGAACCACGGGTTAGATTTGGTTGCTTTCAGGGTTTTCGGTTTGCTTTTGTTTTGTCTAATGGAACGTCGCATGTGGTGACACATTCCAAAGATATGGGAAGGGCAGAAGGAAGATGAAGTCCTTCCCACCCCCCTCCCCAGGTCTGCTCTTCAGAGAAGGCCATACCACCTAGGTTTGCACACACAAAGAGACAAGTGTTGTATTCTACAAAACGAGAGCGTTGCATTCACACTTTTCTTCACCCTGCTTTTTCTACTTAACGACAGGTGCTGGCCGTTGTCTCCGTGAGGGCATATGCAGAGGCTTCATTCCCCTCATGCGGCGCTGACGCATCAGAGGGGTGAACGGTCCCCTCTGGCCGACATTTAGTTGTGTTCCCTCATTGTTTACTGCGCAGAGCCCTGCAGTGCGGTGCACGGACCGCTTCAGGCCCGAGGCCAAAGATACAGGACAGATAAATCCTCAGACAGAACTGCTGGATCAAAGGGCATGTGCACTTGGAGGGTGGGGGTGTGCGTCTCAATCACAGATAGATGTTGCCAAAACGTCAACAGACACCCCACCTGCTGTGTGAAAGGGCTTCTGCCGACCAACGCCCTTTTCCGAGGAGCCAAGAAAGAACGCCTTAGAACTCCAGGCAGCTCTCAGAATTTCCCAGACATGACTGACCCGCTGAGAAGCAGTCCTCCCTACCACGGGGTGGGAAGAGCCTGCCATGAGGAGGGGAAACCACACTGTTCCAGAAATTCACCAGAAATGGGACGAGGGCATGGAACAGGGATATGGTCGTAGAACGAGGGTCTAGGATACCAGGAGTCTAGGCTTGGCTCCTCCCATAACGTGTGTATGTGTGTATGTGTGTGTGTGTGTGTGTGTGGAGAGAGTGCGAGAGACACACACACACTCAGGTGAGCACTGCCACCGTCGGCCCCGCTGGCACCCCTCCCCTCCCCCACCCGGGACTAGAGGGGCAGCAGCAGGATGGCATGCGTGGATCCACTCCAGTGTCCACACAGCAGGACACACACGGCTAAGGAACAGATCACAGTGACAGGGAAGCCATGGGAACAAAAGGCTAATGGGCTGCCTCCCAGGTCTCTGCCCGTCCTTTACCTGTGTGCGGTCCCCAGGTGGGCTGTGCAGGCCTAGAGAACAAGCACAGTGAGGGAAGCACCACCGCTGGTTGCTCTGTGGCCGCTGTTACAGACGGGTTCTCTGCAGCCCTCCTGCAGCTGCTCCAGGGGGAAGGGGCCCCACACTCACCTGAGGGGAATGTCCACCCGGAGGTCTGACTTTGGACGTCTGGCTCAAATCAGGGTTTCTGATACCATGCATAAGGCTGATGTGGCTCTCCAGGAGGGAGGGCCGAGGGAAGCTCGGGCCGTCCTCTGTGCAGTACCTGCAGGAGTACAGCCCGAAGGCGGGGTCTAAGATGACAGGCCCCAGGAAGCCCAGCGTGGCCGCGCATGCCCGGCAGGGAGGCAGGTGGATGCTGCTTCTGGCTCCGGGGGAGAGAGCCTGGAGCAGGCAGCGAGCTGGCTGGGGGGTCATCAGGCTGGCCAGCTAGTGCTGGGCACACCCCAGAGAAACGGAGTTGGCAAGCCAGCCAAGGTGGCAGACAAGAGCAAGTCAGAATATCTGTCCTGGCCCTGAGCCATGATCTCACTCTCCACTCCCTGACATCACTGCCCAGAGGCCCAAGTGCTGGGCTAGTGGTCAGCAAGGAAGAGGCCAGCATACGTCTGAGCACAGACACCATGTCAAATCCTCCTGGCCAGACAGGGCGCACGGTGCCATCACCATCCCTCCTCCTAAACCTCAGGGCCGGTGGCACTGACCGGCAGTGCGGCCCAGGGCGCGGGAGGGAGGAAGGGGAGGCTCAGAAGCCACCAGGTGCTACAAGCTGGTTCCCGACCGGCCCCGCCTTCTGACTGAGCCATGGCATCTTTCCACGAGAAACTCGCTTCTCTCTTGCTTCTGACCCCTGACCTCACAGGAGACAAAAGCCCCAGTGGTGCCAGCGACAGTCTTTTTTTGAATTTCAGGCCTCCTGGCTCCCAGCTCTGGGGACTCACCCACAGGTATAGACTTTCTTCACTGTGTCGTGGTTGTTGCGGATGTGTTTGCGCAGGCTGTTGGGGGTGTGGAAGGACTGCTCACACTGCCGACACGGGTACCGCTTCAACGTCTACGGGAGCGACAGGACGCAAAGCATCAGAACTATAAGACCGTCCCGGGTGGCTCTTTCTACTCGGGTGATGTAGGCAGAAAGACCTCAAGATCGGTGGAACCCACCCTGCCCAAAGCACCGGGAACCCCAAGGGGTCAGCCACATAAGGGGCTCTGACCCCACAGAAGTCCAGAGACTCTGGCACTTCCCTGTGACCACGGGAGGACACTTACCCGACCGTGACTCTTTTTCATGTGGGACACGTAGTTCTCCCGATCAGGAACCCACTCCTGGCACTCCTGGCAGGTCCAGCCAGTGTTCCTCAGCCGGGGCCTGGCCTCAGCCCTGCGATGGGCCTCAGGCCTGCCCCAGCGGCTAGAGGGCAGGGCGCTTCCCCGTGAAGCCACACTCGTGGCTGGGGGCTCAGTGGGAACTCGAGAGCCAGGACGGCTTGAGGACGTGTCCGATGAAGACTGGAGGCTTGACAGCTCATCCACGTTTCGGGGAACACCGTGGGTGCTCTGGGGATGGGGAGAGCGATTACTGACTGGGCAAGGGGAAAGATGCACAGAGTCAGACCCCCGGCCTGAGGCGCGTGCCCTCCTCCCAGCCTCCTTCCCCAGGGCACCCCACCTTGACATGCTGCATCAACTCCGGCTTCTGCAGGAACAAGAGTGGGCACTCGGGGCACTTGAAGACGCCCACCTGCGTCTTGCTGGCATTCTGGTAAAAGTGCTGCTGAATGTGCCTCTTCTTGTTGAAGACCATTTCACAGGAGCACTTATAAATGAGCCTAATGAGACAAGGCCCAGGGAGTGAGGTGGCCAGGCCCTGAGCGCAGAACCCCCACCCCGTCTCCGCTCTCTCTGAACCAGGGTCAGGTCTGGGAAAGCACTACTCTGAGCCGACGTGGCGACTCCCCTGCCTCGGGATGCCTTCAGTGAACCCCAGGCACCTGCATCCCCAGCCCCAGCTCCCTGGTCCATCCCAACACCCTCCCCATAGCACCCAGGCCACTCCACTCCACCCAAAGGCCTGCGGCCCTGGAGCTGCACTCACTGGGAGGGTCTGTGAGGCTGGGTGGGGTGCTGAGTGGCGCTGTGGTCCGCAGTGCTGCTGGCAGTCTTGAAGGCCATGGGGCAGAATGCACATTTGTGGAAAACCTGGCAGTGTCGCTCCTGGATGTGGCTTTTCAGCAAGGCCAAGGTCAGGTGGACAACCCCGCAGTGGATGCACCTGGAGGACAGGAGTGGTGGGGTGTGGGAGGTGTGTCAGACCCAGAAGTAGTGCTGGAAAAGGAGGGATGGAGGGCAGGAACAGAGCCATCTCGGGGCCCTCTCTCCCCCTCCCTTGAGCTCTCCATCCTCCACACGCCCATCCTGAGAGCCTGTCTGCTGCCATCTGGCACAATGCGGTCACCCAGGGCCCCCCAAGCCCAAGGCTATCCCTAGGAGAGAAGGGGGAAGAAACCCGCCCCACCCTTCACCGGCCAGAGAGGCTGGCAGGAATGGAGCAGGAGGGGACCGGTTCCAAGATGACATAAACAAAATCTTTTGAAGTGCGACACCACTGCAAGGGTCCAAGAGGAAATTTCAGGAGGAGGCCGGACAGCCCGTGCCTTCCCACAGGCTGGTGGTACTGAGTGGGCAGGGACTGCCACTTCATACAAAGTGTGGTTGGGAAATACTGCGCTCGCCCGAGCCACAAGTACAGTAAAACACACAGCCCTCAAAGCCCAAGTCCACGGGAACATGCGGTGACAGTGGGAATGTTCCACACTGTACTGGCCACGTGGCAAGCACTCAACAGCCAGACGTGGCCCGTACCATCCTGGACCATGTAGCTTCTCAGCGTCGGAGCCCCTCCCTCGTGGCGTCGCGGGTAACTTTTTACTTCTTTTTCTCCCAGGTGGTATTTCCGAGCTTTGTTTAGCAGATGTATCATTTGTATCATGTATGAACTATCTTAAATCACTTTTTTCTGAAACTGAGGCATGTTGGACTCTTCCGTCAACTTCACGATCTCCCTCTATAAATCTGGCCTTCCCTTTCCTCGGTCACATGAGCCCACGTGACCTCCACGCCACCCTCCATCCATTCCAGGACCTAGGCCCTCTCACACATTCTTTCTTTCCTCCTGCCTACATGGCCCCCCGCCCCGTCTCCCCTCCCGTGAGAAAACACCCGCCCTGAGCCCAGCCATTCCCCTCGAGGTAATTCTGAGCTCCCTTCTATTGCTGTATTGCCTGACCCCACAACCCCGACATCCCAATAGGCATAAGAAGAGAGGCTGTGGCTTCACTGAAAGAAAGGACATGCCGTCACTTAAAAATTCTTTGGCTACCAAATACAGCCTTTCCACTCACTACATGAGCCCGTTTTCACAGTCCACGTACATCATCACAGCATCCTGCCTGGTCCTGTTTGTTTTTCCTCCTTCTCCTCCTTCTCTGTGTATTTGGGGGGGTGGGGTGGGGGGGCAGATGGAATCCTCTCTGCACATTTAATTAGCAATGACGAGCAGCCCACAGAACCGGAAAGCTGTTTGCAATGACCTCTGATGTTCACTCGTTACCAAATTTGTACATGCTTTAAATTAGACTTTCTATGCAAGCTACTTATATTTTCTTTTCTCTCCCGCTAAACAAAATAGCGACCAACTTCTAGCTCAGAGAAGTACTTCCACAACACAAGGTATTGTGAGGAGAAAATAAAATCCACATATTTCCAAATTCATCCAAAGTGGCCAAGTACATTTGATATGTGTAAAGAACCTTAAGTGGCCTTATTTGTGCAGTTTGACTGAAACTCAGCGGGGGCAATATAAATGTACTCCTCAAAAATGCAGCTAAAAATCCACTCTATGTACCGAAGAGACATTCTTCAAAGAAACCTCACGGAAGTAAGAACATAAAGGGGTAAAAGAACACGCACACCGAGTCAGTGAAAGACTGAGTCAAGTATGGTTTACAAATTGATGAAAAAGCACGCAGAAGAGAAATCTGACCCCATGACACAACTCTTCACCAATTTTTTTAAGAGAAAATATACAATTATAGACTCATACGCTGTGGAATGTGTAAAGTTTTAGAAAAGACAGAGTAGTAAAATACTTAATTGTCCTAATAATCACAAATAATTAAAAAATGACATATTAAGAACAGTCTAAACTTGCTCCTTTATGACATCATAGGCCACTCTCCAAATTTTCAACAAAGAGCAGAATAATTTAAACAATTCTAAAATTTATATATAATGTATATACACATTTTACATGAAATACATATACATAAAACATATATAAAATGTACTTTGACAATGTCTTCAAAAAAAGCAAAAATAAAACAAGACTGTAAGCCTGTAGTAGAACTCCATGAGATGGAGCATAGGTACAATTTGAGAATTCACTAAAAAATATAATGCCCACAGAATGGGAGGAAATATTTGCACATCATCTATCTGACAAGGGACTTATATCCAGACTATATAAAGAACTCTTATAACTCAAGAGTAAGACAATAAGCCAATTAAAACTGGGCAAATAGACATTTCTCCAAAGAAGATACAGAAATACCCAACAGAAAAGATGCTCAACGCTGTGAGCCGTTGGGAAAATGTAAATCAAAACCGGACGAGACGCAGCTCCACACCCATAGGGATGGCCACGAGCAGAAGTCAGACAACATCCCTGCCGGCAAGGACGGAGAGAAACCAAAAATCTCATAGGTCTGCTGGCAGGAATGCAGAAATACAGCCACTTTTAAAACAGTCTGGCAGTTCCTCAAAAAGTTAAACAGAGTTACCAGTTGACCCAGCTCGTCTACTCCCAAGTATCTACCCAAAAGAACGGAAAATGTATGTCCACACAACTGACACCTGAATGTTCATCAGAGGCGTTACTCATAACGGCCAAAGGGTGGAACCCCAAGTGTCCGTCAACTGGTAAACGGGTGAACAAACTGCTGTCTACAGACAGTGGACTATCATTCAGCCGTAAAAAAGGAGTGAAATGCGACATACCACAATACAGACGAATCTTGGCTAAGACTACAGATTCTATGATTCCATTTCTGTGAAATGTGCAAAGGCAGCAGATATATGAGGCAGAAACCAAATTCATGGTACCTGACGGATGGGGGGAACGGAAGGGTTGTGAATATAGAGTCTCTTTTCGAATAATGAAAACATACTAAAATTGGTTGTGGTGACTGAACAACTCAGTAAATACACTAAAACTGTTGAATTGTATACATTACATGGGTGAATGTATGTTGTGTGTCTAAATAAAGCTGATTCAAAAATCCACGTGAACAGCTGAAGATCTAAGTGCAGCCACTACTGTGCTCGGGTGTATGTCTTCTGAGTTCAACCCCCGCCACTGAAGATCCCATGTCAAGATCTCCAGGAAGCCCTCCGGCTGAATCACATTACACGTGCGACTGACATTCCTCACAGAAAGGCTTGACAGGGGCACCTGGGGGCTCAGTCAGCTACGTGTCTGACTTCAGCTCAGGTCATGATCTCAGGGTCCTGGGATCGAGCCCCGAATCTGGCTCCCCACTTAGGGGCAGTCTGCTTTTCTCCCTCTGCCCTCCCCCTGCTCACTCACTCTCTCTCTCTCTCTCAAAAAAAAAAAACTTTAAAAAAAAAAAAAAAAAAAGGCTTGACAAACTGAATTGCTTTTGAGACACTATGTTTCTTTTTATTCTTGCAGATGAAAGTAAAATAAAATATTGAATTAAAAGAACCAAAAAATGCTATGAATCTATCTGTGTTATTGGAAATTCCTTGGATTCAAAATTCAAAGATAAAGATTTAAGTTTTGCTTGCATTTTTAGGGGATTGGACTCAATCTTGGAACAAGCAGCACACGCTTAAGTCACAGTTGGAAAGGTATTTTCAAATGTTGCACAATACTGTAAAAACACACATTCAGGTGTTTGGTTTTAAAAATGTGGCCTGGGGGGGCACCCAGATGGCTCAGTCAGAGGAGCATTCTACTCTTGATCTCGGGGTTGTGAGTTCGAGCCCCATGTTGGGGGCAGAGGTGACTGATATTAAAAAACAACAAACACAGTGGCCTGGGGTGCTGCCGAGCACTGCTCCTCTGCAACATGGCAGCAAGGGCTTTGTGTAACCCACCTCTGGTTTGTTCCACTTCTCCTGCACTTTAGGGTCTCCATTTCCCATCACACGCAGAAGCAGCCAGTTTACACTTGGAAGTGCTTACACCAGGACAAGCCTGGGAGTCCCCATAGCCCCTCCCCACCCCTCCACCCTGTCTGCCAGCTACCATCAAGCTTTAAAGCTTCTGCTCCCTAAAGCTCTTCCAGATCTTCCTTCTCTCCATCCCCACAGCCCCCAGCCTCTCATCTGGACCACCACACTCGCCTCCCAACTAGTCTCTGGGCTCTCCCCTAACACACATCAGCTTCCCAGAGCGATCTTCCTGAAGCACTGGTCTAGCCAGACCACTCCCCTGCTCCAGAACCATCTGAAGCCCCCCACTGTCCACTGGAGAAAGTCTAAGTGTCTGCCAAGGACTACAAGGTCTCGCCTGGTCCTGGCCCTACTGATGCCCTGGTCTCATGTCCCACCACACCCCCATTCATCTTGCCCCCCCACAAGATGTTCACCGTTCCTGTAGCCTGTCGTGTGACTGGCATCCCTGCGCATACCCTTGCCAGACATGCTCTCCCCCTTTCGCTTGCCAGAAAACCTACTAACTCCTCTGTGAGCTTCCCTGACCACCGCCTACTGTGGGCCTTACCGCTCTGCGTTACCATCACTTGTGCGGGTCTGCGACCTACCACACTGAGGCCCCCTGACGGCAACTCTGTCTCAACCCCCTTTGTATCCTGAATGTCTAGCACAGTGCTAACGACCATAATAAGTACTCGAAAAGAAAGTTATTCGATGAACTAAATTAATATTTTTTTTAAATACCAAAGAGAAGAAAACCTTACTAAATTTGGACAAAATTAATTTTCAGGTGTGAAAGTGATAACGTAAGAACATCAGAAGATGCAGAAAGTCCCGAAGATAGTACATCAGTAAAGGGGCCTCACCAAGTGGCTGTAAAAGTTAGAGATCAATGTGTCTGGGAGGGCGTTTTCCTCCCCATTTTGATCTTTTTCCTGAAAATGACTTCTTGCCTACATTTATTTGACACGTGAAGGAGACTCAGTTTAAAACAGTTTTCTTGGTTTTACTATGAGGCTGATCATTTTTCCATTTTCAGGTTGTGCTTGTTTCTCACAAACGGACAGAAGTTCATCAACGTAAAGGTCCGAGAGCCCTTCACACCTTGCAGTTCTGGTTGTTGATGCAAATTGAGAACATGTGAAAGTACTGCAATTAGTAAATGTGTTATTGTAATGGTACTTTAAATTTAATATGCTGCACACAGTAACTCTGTAAGCAAATTGACTTTATATACTTTTAAAAACCAAACTAATCTCCCCAAACCGTCCCTTCAAAGCTACTTTTTCATGTTTCTTTTTAACTACTTATTATTGCCCCCCTGCTTGTTCTTGTTCTCTAAAAATAAAAACCCCTACCCAAATACCAGCTAACATTACTGACTTACGAGGGCTGGGGCCCTGGCTCATCCCGAAATGAGTTCCGGCCCAAGAAGAGGACCAGCCCCTGGGCCTCCCCAGGACATCACGCCAGGCAGCACCCACCTGTAGCCCACCTTGCGGGCATAGTGCAAGCAATTTTCCTTCACGTGGGTCTGGAAGTAGGCGGAGCGACAGAGGGCCCCGCACTCCGGGCAGCAGTAGGGGGACTTGTGGGCGTGGATCCGCTGGTGGGCACAAAAGCTACACTGGTTGGGCAGCAGCATCTGGCACACCTGGCAAGTCTAGGAACAAACACCAAGAAAACAGGTCATGCAGGTGCCACAGGTGCTTCCAGCTCTCGGCTCTCCAACCACAGCGGTCTGGCTCTCCTAGAACAGGGGTCGGAACAGCCATCCCCTGCCCCCCCAAACCATGCTCTCTTCCAACCCTCCCAGGATCCCTGACACCCCCAGGCTGTGTTAAAAGTGTTGATACACCCAAGCAAGCTTTGTCTCTCACCTTATTCATCAGAGACAGAACCGACGCTATGTTTCCAAAGATCAGTCCTGCTTCTAGGACTGTGAGTGTTCCTTCCCTCAGGCTTAGCAGACCAGCTCTTCCTTTCCAGAGGCCAAAGGCACTGCTTCACGTCTCAGACCCCACTACCCTGTCAGACCCACCAGGGCCTCTGCCCTCGCTCAGCAGAGACGGTTCCCGCATGACACCTCTAGTCTGGTGGCTCAGGGACTTCCAGAGCAGAACTGATTGGCCCTCAGAAGCCCCCAGGGCAGGGGGACTGAGCAGTCTTCCCAGCGTCCATGCCCTCAGCTCTGTCTGCCCACTCAGGGGAGTCCAGAGCCACAGCTGACCACACAAGCCCACAGAAAAGGGCCGAGTGAGGAAGAACATCTTCACTCCCAGACTCAGGAAAGAACCGGGGCAGGGAGAAGTCCTGCAGCCCCCACTGCTCTAGTGGGCACAGCGCAGACAGCCTGGGGGGAAGCAGCAGACCGCGTGGGCGCCTGCGTCAGCAGAGGCCCTTCTGGGTCAAAAGGGGACCACTGTGCTCGCTCTGCACTGCGGGCTGCTGACTTGGGCCCAGAGGAGTTGCTCAGAGGGACGAGGTGTTAGGGAGGACAGGAAAAGCAAAATCCAGAACATGGAGCCTCTACAGGACACACAACCCAGTTTTTTCAACAGGTTTCAAGGGAAAAACAGAGAGAAAAAGGAAACTTATACATTAAAAGAAGTTTAAGAGAAATTTTCACATTGCAATGTATAGCACTTATTTAGAGCCTGATTCAAGCAAGCCAACTATAAAGAGAAATGAAACAATCAGAGATATTTGAACACTAACTTGATAATGATATTGGGACATCTGACAAATGGTATTAAGGTTTGATAATAATAAGAAATTATCATTATTACTAGTTTTGAAATGTGATATTATATCCATGTTTTTTGAAAGGAAAACCTCATATTTTATAGATCACACTGAACTATTACAGATAGTGATGTGGGGATTTGTTTAGAAATAATCCATGAGTGGGGAAGGATGGGTGACAAAATACATAAAACGAGATGGGCCAGGAGTTGGTAATTGTTAAAGGAAGGTTTGTTATATTCTTCTGTCCACTTTTACATATGTTTGAGACATTCTGTAATAAAAAGCCTTTTTAAAAAAAAATATTACTTTGGGTGCACAACAGTAAATAAGAAAGGGGGGAGGATGACCCCCCCCCATACACACAGGCATACCTATACATATTTGCAGAACAGGAGCCAGGCAGAGAGAAACCACAAGTGAATAGAAATGGTCACTTATGGGGCAGGAGTGAACAGAGTGAAAGCAACAGGGATTTCCAAGACTTCAGGGAGGACCTTGTCAATGTAGTTTTAAGCTTGGAATCACATAAATGTTTTACATAGGGGTTTTGGTTTTTGTTGTTTTTGTTTTTTAATTCCAACACCTGTCACCAGGTCCAAAGCTTTTTTTTTGTTAAGGTTTATTTATTTGAGAAGGAGGTGGAGGGGAAAGAAGGGGGGGGGAAGAGGGAAAAGGAGAGGGAGAGAGGAAGCAGAAGCCACACTAGAGTGCAGCCCGATGCGGGGTTCAACCCCATGACCCTGAGGATCCTGACCTGAGCCGAAAACCAAGAGTCAGAGGCTTAACCAACTGAGCCGCCCAGGCACACCCTGGGCCCCATAGTTTTAAAATCATATAAAATTAGGGGTGCTGGGTGACGCAGTCAGTTAAGTACCCAACTCTTGGTTTCAGCTCAGGTCATGATCTCAGGGTTGTAAGATCAAGTCCCACATAGGACTCAGAGCTCAGCACAGAGTCTGTTAAAGATTCTCTCTTTCCCTCTCCCTTTCCCCCTCCCCACCAGCACACATGCAGGCACACACATGCACGCACACTCTTGCTCACTCTCTCTCTCAAATAAATAAATCTTTATATGTATATATAAAAGAGAAAAACAGCATTCCCTAAAAATTGAAAAACAGAAACTAAATAACCTAACAACGTATCAAGTTGGTGACATAATAACCATATAGAAAAAAGACTAGTTCCCAGTGACCTTAAAAATGCAGTATTTTGACTTATACATCCTTGCTGTGATCTACTCTAAGAGCAGAACGAACTACAAATACACCCTTGATTTTATGTAGTTGTCCTAATGTTAAAAATAATACTGGCATTGGGGCGCCTGGGTGGCACAGCGGTTAAGCGTCTGCCTTCGGCTCAGGGCGTGATCCCGGCGTTATGGGATCGAGCCCCACATCGGGCTCCTCTGCTGTGAGCCTGCTTCTTCCTCTCCCACTCCCCCTGCTTGTGTTCCCTCTCTCGCTGGCTGTCTCTATCTCTGTCAAATAAATAAAATAAAATCTTTAAAAAAATAATAATAATAATACTGGTATTGATATTTCAAAATTTGCATGTACATATGTACGTGTGGTAGGAAAATCTTAGGAACCAAGATTTTCAGTATAAAATCAGTTACATAAAAACTCCATAATTTTACATTTGAGTAACAGTATAAACTCATGATTTTTCTTCCCTTTTTTTTTAAAGTAGGCTCCATGCCTAATGTGGAGCTCAAACTCACAACCCCAAGATCAAGTGTCATGTGTTCCACCCCCAATTTCTCCTTTTTAAGTACGTATACTGCTGGGGCGCCTGGGTGGCTCAGTTGGTTAAGTGTCTGCCTTTGGTTCAGGTCATGATCTCAGGGTCCTGGGATCGAGCCCTGTGTCGTCTCCCTGCTCAGCAAGGGAGTCTGCTTCTCTCCCCCCCCCCCCCCCCCNCCCCGCTTGTGCTCTCTCTTGCTCACTCATTCCCTCTCTCAAATAAATAAAATCTTAAAAAAAAAAATACATATACTTCTTGGGGTGCCTTGGCTGGCTCAGTGAGAAAAGCATGCAACTCTTGATCTCAGGGTCACAAGTCTGAGCCCCACACTGAGTGTAGAGATTACTTAAATAAATAAAACTTTTTCAATAAATAAATAAATACAATAAAAACATATACTTCTCAGCTCTGGCCACTGCAAAGGCCTTGTAGCAGACACGCCCAGCAAGCATCTCTGGTACCCGGAATGCAACGTCTAAATACCACTCCTCACTGCAAGAAACCTGGCTCTTGGGAGGATGGCCGATCCCAAGTTAAGCACAAGAAATGTGTCCAGGATATCTTGTTGGGACTGAAAGTAAGGAAGCTTCTCAGGTTTCATGAGTTCATGTCCACAGGACGTAGGGGCCAGCCTGACGGGGCTCCACAACCGAAGATGAAACAGCCTGACCATGGAAAAGCAACTGACCCCAACACACCAAACACGTGAAAACCAATGAGTTCACTGTAAGGACAACAGAGGAGACCACCTCATGCCCATTAGGGTGCCTATCATCGAAGGCAAGCAAGCAAACAAACAAACAAACAGACAAAACAGAAAATGACAGGTGTTGGCGAGGATGTGGAGAAATTGGAACCCTTGTGCACCATTGGCAGGAATGTGAAATGGTGCAGCCGCTGTGGAAAAGAGTGGGGGGGGGGGGTCCCCAAAAGATTAAAAATAGAGTTACCATATGATCTAGCCATTCCACTTCTGTGTACATGCCTGGAAGAATGGAAAGCAGACTCTCCAAAAGATATTCGTACACCGTGTTCACAGCAGCACTATTCAAGCAATACCCAAGGGGTGGAAGCAACCCCAGTGTCCATCAATGGATGAGGGGATAAACAAAATGTGGTATAAACATGCAATGGGAAACTATTCAGCCTTGAAAAGGAAGGAAATCCAGTCACGTGCCACAATATAGGTGAGCCTGAAGACATTACGTCAAGGGCAATAAGCCAGTTCCAAAAAAAAAAGCCCTGTACGATTCCACTATGTGAGGTACATGGAATCCAATTCATAGACAGAAAACAGAAGGCTGGTTGCCAGCGGCAGAGGCGGGGGGGGAATGGGGAGCTGTTTAATGGGTATAGAGTTTCAGTTTTGCAAGATGAAAAGAGTTCTGAAAACTGATTGCACAACAGTGTGAATGTCCTTAACACTACTGAACTGTACACTTAAAAATGGTGAAAATGGTAAACTAATGCTATGTGAATTTTACCACAATTTTTTTTTTTTAAATAATAGAGGACGGACTCTTGAAACACTACTTGAGACTGTTAGGACATCAACTCACTACTGTAAAAACTGTTAACTAAGGGAAACAAATTAAGTATATATCCCCTTTTCCAATATAAACCATATTTCAAGGTAACCACGTAGTCCTCATTAAAGAAGGAAAGATAGTTTGCACAGAATTCCAACTAGTAACTGAGAAAGAAATAATAAAATTACAAAACATTCTTCTTCAACTCCTAATAAAATTACTGACTCAAGGAGCAATTATTAACGAACACTAAAATAATTAGGTGAAAGATAGGGAACTTTACAATGAAGGAACCAGAACATCCCCACCTAAACTCACTGACCATGTTTAGTATCATTAAAATTGAGACAATCAAGGACTCTGTGCCTCCCTGAAGTCATGAAATATGAAGAACATGATACTCCCCTCTGCAAAACTGCCTATTTCTAGTCTTTATTGCCAATTTCTGATCGACAGATAAAATATGGGGTATTGAAGAATGAATTAATTGTATAAGGAAGCATCAAACCTATAATCATCCTGAAAAATTCTCAGGACACACGAACCAGTTTCCTCAACCAATCAATGATATGAAAAACAAAGTGGTGGGGTCTGGCGGGGTAGAATGGGAAGTGGTATAGTTCTAGACTGAGAAATTTAAAAGACAAAAACAAATGCTAACATGTGGTCCCTGTTTGGATCCTGATTCAAAACAAGCCCAACTACCATATGCACCCCAATGTTCATAGCAGCATTGTCCACAATAGCTAAATCGTGGAAGGAGCCGAGATGCCCTTTAACAGATGACTGGATTAAGAAGCTGTGGTCCATATATACAATGGGATATTATTCAGCTATCAAAAAGAACGAGTTCTCAACATTTGCTGCAACATGGACGGCACTGGAGGAGATGATGCTAAGTGAAATAAGTCAAGCAGAGAAAGACAATTATCATATGGTTTCTCTCATCTATGGAACATAAGAACTAGGAAGATCGGTAGGAGAAGAAAGGGATAAAGAAAAAGGGGGTAATCAGAGGGGGGAGGGAAGCATGAGAGACTATGGACTCTGAGAAACAAACTGAGGGCCTCAGAGGGGAGGGGTGTGGGGGAATGGGATAGGCTGGTGATGGGTAGTAAGGAGGGCATGTATTGTGGTGCACTGGGTGTTATACGCAACTAATGAATCATCAAACTTCACATCAAAAACCAGGGATGTACTGTATGGTGACTAACATAATATAATAAAAAAATATTTAAAAAAAAAACAAGCCCAACTATAAAAAGATCATTTTTGACATGAAAGGAAAACTTATATATGGACTTGTATTAGATAACATTAAGGAACTGTTCATTTTGTTGGTTGTGACAATGACATTATAGTTAAATAAAAGCTTAAGACCAAGAAGAAGCAGTCTGTCTATGCTGACATCCCAACAAGAAGGCTGGGAATGCAGGAAGCCCCCCCGCTGCCCCTGCAGGGGGAGGCGTATCCAGTGCAGGGGAGAAGTCGGAAGGCCTGCATGTGCTCCCCTACAGTCCCTACACCAACTAGAGTGAAGCCCAGACCCACTCCATCCATGTACCCCCTTCCCTGCATATGACCTGAAGCCTGGGTACTGTCTCAGGAAACCACCAGCCAGCAAGGTTAGGTTTTGACCCCAGACCTCAAACCTTGCCCTTTCCCTGAGACTCTAAGACCACATTTATTGCCAGGAGATTTTGTGAGGGATCTGCGCTGGGCTGAGAGAAGCCTGACGGCCTTCCTGGGTCCCCTCTCCCTTTCTTGTCTGGGGCCCAGCTCCCACTAGAGGAGAAGATGCAGGATGGGAGAGGTGTCAGCCGGGGATCCTACACCCCAACCTCTGAGGGCTCGGGTTTTAGAAGACAGGTAAGGAACAGTGTGGACAAACACCAAGCATCAGACCTCTGCTGTCAATGGTTCTGATCACATGACCTAGAAGAAGTGGTCACCTATGCGGGGACAGCTATGTGGGCACAGCCATGCGGGGAACAGCAAGAAGACCGAAGCCCCAAAGGGCCGGGGTCACCACACTCCATGTGACTCCTCAGAAGCACAATGCAAACTGAGGAGAGAAGGTGAAGATGGGAGGCGACAGCGAGCCTATGGCACCTCGCACAAGGGCCACAGGCCACCAAACTCCGCCTCGTGTCTCCTCCCCAGCGCTCCCCAGGCTCCACAACTCTGCTCCTCAAGCACGCTCTGCTCTTTCTCGCACCTCTGTTCCCTAAATCTAGAACACCTTCCCCCCAACTCTTCTTGCAGGTCCAACTCAAATGTCCCGGCCACGCATCACCTGTCCTCTGCCCCGAGTCACCGTGAGCTAATCCGTCCACGGCACCCTGTGCAACTCTGTCTACAAGCCTTTTAGCCCCAGACTTTGTCTGCCTCACACTGTAGCAGGTGGGTGGTGAGCCCTGTCCCTGCTGAGCCATGCGAGCCCGTGGAGGATCAGTGCGACTCACTCCCACCAGCACCCCTGGGCCAGGCAAGGGAGCCTCCCTCCACACCGTGCGTGCTCAGAACACCTGCGCAAAGCTCCTCGCCCACCGGACAGGTGCGCAGGCCCCTGCTGAACCACAGTAAAACGAGCTGCTTTGCTTTCCTCTCAGGCCTCTGCAGCCCTGGCTTCGGGCAGTTCAGGGAGGGGTGGGCTTGGCTGGATTGTGAAGAGTCACCTGGAGGAGGAGGAGGAGGAGGAGGAAGAGAACCTTCTAGAGGCCTACATCCACAGGACCTGGTGAGTCCAGACAGCCACCGACACAGACAGTGCCAAAGGGTGCTTGCAGCAGAGACTGACCTCAAAAAAAACAAAAACCAATCTCATCGGCGTAAGAATTGTTCCAAGAATTGGAACAAGCAGAGAAACGTGGCTGTCTTCCTAGCGTGGTGGGGACGCAGACGAAAGAGGCCCCAAAAGCCTCTGCCACGGCCTGCATGCCCGGCTACTCTCCTTCCTCAGCCCCTGCCTCGGCCCTACTGCAGTCTCCCCACAGGGAACAACTCCATAAACACCCGGTTCTGAGAGTACAGACTCAGGTGCCGGGTGGTGATGCACCTACCTCGGCCCCCCAAGTTCTCTGGGCACGTGCAAAGCCCGTGCTGACACCTCCCAGAGACCAGGGGGCCATCCAGCAGAGCCCAGCCCAGGCAGGACGGTGGGCCCTGCCCACCCACCCAGTAGCAGGAGCTGATCAGAATGTGCGGCGTGCCCACAGACACAGATGGTCAATCTTCCGAGTCTCCCCTGAGTTGGGGGCAGGACCCTTTCCCCAGTAAACACCAAGCACTATGCATTCCGGAGGGTCACTAACCATCAAGCCAGACGTCTTCTTCTAAGACTCCCAGTGCCCCCGCATCAGGGAGCTTTTCTCCATGCCCAATCATGGAGCTCGTGAAAACCAGGGGGCTGACAGCCATCGCAGGAAGGGTCTGCTTACCAGCCCCTCGGTTTCCTCCGTCGTCCTCTGGAAATGTGCAGCCATAGCCATGTAGTCGCGTATCTGCCTGTGACACTCGAGACACTTGATTCCGTGCCGGATGAGCCTCACGGGGTCCGGGTAGAGCGGCAGAGCTGGGAGGGTTGGGCTGGCAGTGCCCGAAGTGAGGCCGGGTTTGGGGGAGGCCGGGGGCGCCGGGGCTGCTGGTGCCGGGGAGTTGGCAGGGGCTGCCACAAACATCTGGTCCACGGAGATGGGCTTCACAAGCAGCTGCGAGCACTGCATGACCAGCCCCTTGCTCTTGTGGTCGCGGGCGTGCCGGAGCAGGCTGCACTTGTTGAAGAAGAGCAGCGTCTGGGAGCACAGTGTGCACAGCACCTCGATGTGGACGCTCCGCCGGCCGTAGTGCTGACTCAGGCTCTTCTCTAAGGCAAACGCGTCCCCACACTCCAGGCAGCAGTAGCCACTGGCCGGCACGTGGATCCTGCTGTCCGCGGGTGGGCTGAGATTTGGCGCGTAGAGGGGCACGGGGTTGGAGCTGTGGAGGACCTTGTTGAAGACCTCCACAACCAGCGGGGCGGCCTTCTTCACCTGGTGGACCAGGGGCACCGACATCTGCGGGAGCTGTGGCTGGCTCCGCCGCTGCGCCGAGGACTTGGCCGTCACAGACGCGGCGACGCTGTGGGGGACGAGGTTCAGGTTGGCCAGGTGCACGGCCTTGGGCAGGAGGTTGGCAGGGGCCAGGGTGGAGGCCTGCAGCGCCGTGCTCTGCTGTGGCTTCTTGCCCGTCTGTGAGCCGGGGGCAGCCCCCTTTGGGACCCGGGACCCGGAGCTGCCACAGGGAGATGCAGATTCGCTGGCCTTGGGCATGCTCTCGTCCCCTTTCTTGTCACCCCGGGGGCTCCCGGAATTTGTGCCCACCTCAGGAGAGTGCACCACTGCCGGCAAGGCAGTGACCTCGTCCTCTGGCGCCTCGCTCGGGGCCTCGGCAACGGCACACCCTAGAGGTGATCCAACGGGGGACTTACTGGGATCGTCGGGGTCTGGCAGGATCCTCGTGACAGTCCGTTTGATTTCCCCCGATGACGTCTTAATGGTTTTGATTCTAACTTTGGGAATTGCTGGCGGGGAGCTGGCAGCCACTGAAGGGGAGCCTTTGCTGCTGCTGTCACTGCAGATGCTCCGAGGGCTGTCTGATGGCTTGATATTCTTTCTAGTGGCCTCCAGAGGGCTCCGGGGACTCTTTGGTGACTTAGGCATTTTGGGGCTACCTTTGGAGCCCTCTTTAGTGGGCCCTGAGGGATCCTTTGTGTGGCCAGCCTGATCCTCTTTGGTGACACTGGCCACTCTTTTGGCCTGCAGGGCCACCAAGGCTGCAACACAAGAGGAAAGCTTGGAGTGAGCTGGCTTCAGACGCTGCCTAGGGGGGACTGACGAGCAAGTACCAAGTTCCAGGGCAAGCCCCTTCGGCTCTCCAATACTGTTGCTGGGGTGGCTGTTGAATTCCAAAGCTTCCCCAAAGAATCGACTGGCATCCAGCTCCTTGTGAGGCTCCCCCACCTTCTGCCCACCTCGCTCCTGCTCCTGTTGACTCCCCAAGGGCAGAGGTTCCGGCTTGGGCTCCTTCTTACAGAAGTGATCAAACATATGGAGCTCTGGGACTGGAAACTTAGCCAGAGCCTCCAGGACTGGGCCCCCCACAGGCCCACACCCAGGAGGGGGTGGAAAATAACCGTCAGAGTGCTTGGGCTTCATTCCAAACCCATTATCTTTGATGGCATCCTCAGGTTCTGGGCTAGAGATTGGACTGAACTGGTTAAAGGTCGGTAACGGCTCTGACTTGGAAGGTTCTAGCTTGCCAGGGAAACTCCTGGCACTGTCTCCGTTCATGAAAGTGGAATCAAACTTCCCACAGTTGTGACCCAGGTTGTGGGGATCTGGAGGCAGGTCCGAGCCCCGGAATCCATTGTGCAGGAGGCTGGGAGCAATGTGGTCTTTCTCTGCTTCAAACGACTCCTGGCGGCTGGTGTTCTTGACAATGACACTCACGGCCGGCACATCTGAGGATGATCCTGAGTGAGACAAGGACACACTCTCATCCATGCACATGCCTGGAGGTTTGAGTGGACTCTCATTCTCCTCACTGGGTGTCTGGATGGCCTCCTTGGCATCAAGGCTGGTGGGGTCTGGGATGTCAAAGGCAGCCAGAAGGTCATCAAAATCTGGAGTTTTCATGTCCCCCATGGCTGGATGCTGGCAAGGGCTACAACAGAAACAGAACAGAATCGGTGATTCCCCAGGATCCCCCTGGACTCTGTCCAGCATCATCTTCATCACACTAACACACACGCACACAGCCAGGACACACATACAGGAACCCCCAGACTCTGGGAAGCCACACACCTGACTTTTACCCCAACAGGTTTCCAAAATGCTGGACATCGGGGGAGGGGTGGAAAGAGAAGTTTATATGCAGTGACAAGCCCGCCAGGCCAGCCCTAAACATCAATACCTGGAAATTCCTGGCTGACTGCACAGCCAAAAAGAGAGAGCACTCATACCACACTCCCTCAATTCCTCAGGGACTATGGACACTCCCTAATCATGGGCACTAGCAAAAAACCAATCACTGAGACCTTAAAAAACAAAAGAACAAGCATGGCTTAGCACCTCTTTTCTTTGGAGAACTTCTGATTCATAGATGAGATGAAGCTATAACTTCTGCTAACTTAACTCCTAGTATTTAATAATTAATTCTGTAATTTTGGATTTTTGCTAAAGGAATCCAATCAAATCCAAGATGATTTGCTATTACCAAGATTTATGCTGTCTCATAAACAAACTCCAGCAAATTATATCATCTCGAAGGCCTTTTTTTCTCTAGTCAGTGTCTGCCTGAATCCTTCCATTTTCACCTAAAACTGTTATTGGCTGGCAGATGGATCATGAAATGTGAGGGGCAGAGGGACTCTCAAAGCCCCACATGGTTATCAAATGGGCCAGGGAACAGTGTCAGGGGAGCCCCAAATTTTATTTTAACTTAATAGACAAAGAGAAGACAATCCAGCTGTTCCTGTCACGCTCTGGAGCAGAACCACAGCACTGATGTGACAGAGGAAAGCCAAGGCCTAGGAAAGAGGCCTCCCATCAGGAAATCCCTGTAACGCTCAGCTAGCTGGCTCCTGCTGGAAAGAGGAAGAAAAACCCCACCATCTCCCTTGTTCGGCCACAAATCCTGCATCTGCTTCAGCACCTCAGAGCCTCGCTTGTGTATTTCTTGCCCCATGCTTATACTGAAAACCTGTCTGGATGCAGAACGACAAAACTCCTTCAGAAAGCACTACAGTGGCTGCACAGAACCAGACAGGTGGCAAATCCTGAGGTCCAGGAACCCCAAGGCCAATGTTCTTCGCCTAATAACAAAAATCCCCAAAAGCTATACACAAAAATATACAGCATTATTAAAACAACACAAAAGAGACAAACACACACAGAATCTAAATGTCCAAGAACAGGGAATGATTAAATAATTGATAGACTATTATGCAGCCATTAAAAATCCTAATTATGACATTTACACAGCAACATGCAAAATTACTTATAGTGCTAAGGCACCTGGCTGGCTCTGTCAGTGGAGCGTGCAACTCTTGATCTCAGGGTTGTGGAGTTCTAGCCCCACGCTGGGGGTAGAGTTTACTTAAAAATAAAAAAATCTTTTTTTAATAATTTCTTTTAAGATTTTATTTACTTATTTGAGAGACAGAGAGAAAGCACGGCTGGGGAGAGTGGAAGGCAGAGGGAGAGGGAGAAGCAGACTCCCTGCTGAGCAGGGAGCTTGACATGGGGCTTGATCCCAGGAACCTGGGATCATGACCTGAGCCGAAGGCAGACGTTTAACCTACTGAGCCACCCATGCATCCCCCAAAATTAAAAATCTTAAAAAAAAAATCCCTCATAGTGTTCAGTTAAAAAAAAAAAATACCAAAACATTGTCAGACTAGAACATATGTAAAACTAACTATGCATTTGAGCCAAGATTAAAAGAAAGAGAAAACTAATTATGCAGGGGGGTGGGATTACTGGTGGGTTATTTTTTCAAAACTCTTTTTGTGCTGATAGATTGCTTTTGTAATTTAAAAAGGGATAAATAAAAGCGGGACAAAAACATTTAAAACCACAGGGGAGAGGCACCTGTGTGGCTCAGTCGGTTGAGCACCTGACTCTTGATTTCAGCTCCAGTCATGATCTTGGGGTCCTGGGATCCAGCCCTGCGTGAGGCTCTGTGCTCAGCAGAAAGTCTGCTTGAGGGTTCTCTCTCCTTCTCCCTCTGCCCCTCCCCCACTCACAGTTTTTTTCTCTCTCTCTCTCAAATAAATAAATCTTTAAAAAAATTTTTTAAAAAAGAACCACAGGGGAGCAGGTGGCATAGCAGAGGTATACCTGTTACCACCCCCTGGGATCAACAGGTTTGCAGGTTTGGTTTTTTGCCCCCCCCAACCCCTAACAAAACACATCTGCCTGCTTCAGAGTTCTCACAGAAAATGAAAAATACCCACCTCTGGGAATATATCCAATTATGGTAGACAATAATAAAGTGAAATACCAATTATCTAAACTAAATATGATTGGCAAGATATCTCTTTGAAATGAGGTGTAAAGTTCCTTGACACAAATGACTGCCTCCTGGAAAGAGGAGCCCATAAGCAAGCAGAATTTACTGGCTATCAGTGCGAGCACTAACATCCCCAAACCAAGTAAAACATTAGGCAGGTGGATCCTAACTGTACAGAAATGCCTCTGTGATATTTGCTGTGTAAGTTTATTTCTTTCCCTCCCCCCCCTTTTTTTTTTACAGTCTAGGGGACAAAAAGATTGAGGGAGAAGGGCAGAGTGGATTGGTCTTTTTAAGGAGCTGAGAAAAGCTGGTGTGAAGTCACAGGAGCTTACAGCAGAGAAAGATGACATCAGAAGAAGTAATGTTCTCCACACAGGGAAATCTCAGGGATTGGCTGAGAATGGTCAGAGAGAAGGCAGGTATCTTTGGCTCGGAAAATCAGAGCAGGGAAATGGTCTGGAGGCTCAGCATCAGCAGCAGGAAAAACCTTTCTAACCTTTGGAACTTAAATACCAAAGCTGACATTTTAAAAAGCCAAAGATCAAGTCCTGTTTTCTATTTACTCATAGTAGGGAAAACCGAACACAGCAGCAATCAATAGCAGTGAATAAGGGACTCATGGTGTACCTACCTATTTGTATTTCTTTAAACCTTGTCCTAAAGAGAAATTAACCAAAATGTACCCTGTTATCAAAGCAAAGGAAGAAACTGTACAGAAAAAGACCACCAATAAAAAGTTCTAGTCATCAAAAATCTGCCAGCACAGGAGTATCTGTAACGTGACAGTAACTCCCATTCTTGTCTTTACTATAGAGAAGGCCCGTACCAAGCAGTAAGTAAAAGATAAGCAGCCCACTAGAAAAGTGAGCAAAAGTGAGCAAAAGTGGTGAGCACACAAGTAAAAAAAAGAAACACAAGTGGACAGTGAATACATAAAAAAAAGCTGCTACCTCACAAGAAATTAGAGAAATACAGATTAAAATAATGAGAAGTCATTTGACCAATTTGGCTTGCCAAATTGACCAAAGTTTTCAAAAAGTAATTCCTGGGGGCACTTGGAAGGCTCAGTCAGTTAAGCGCCTGCCTTTGGCTCAGGTCATCTCAGGGTCCTGGGTTCCCTGCTCAGCGGGGAGTCTGTTTCTCCCTCTCTCTCTGCCTGCTGCTCCCTCTGCTTGTGTTCACGTGCTTGCTCTCTCTCTTTCTCTCTCTCTCGTGCCCTCTCTTAAATAAGTAAAGAAAATTTCTAAAAAGTAATAATTCCTGGTATTGGCAGATATGGCAAAGTAAACATTCCATTTCTTTCTTTTTTTTCCTTTAAAGTAGGCTCCATGCCCAGCATGAAGCCCAAGGCAGGGCTCAAACTCACAACTGTGAGATCAAGACCTGAGCTGAGCTCAAGAGTCAGACGCTTAACCAACTGAGGCCCCCAGGGACCCCTGTAATGTAAGCATTTTGAAGACAGTATAAACTGATAAACCCTGTCTTAAGGGCAATTTAGCAATGCATACATAAGGCTCAATAATTCCACTTCCAGAAATGTATCCTAAGGAAATACAGATGCACGTGACAAAGATAATCACTGCAGAATTATTTATAACAAAACTATTTCATAACAAAAAATGAGATACAAAGTTCCAACAATAGAAAATTGGTTCAACATGAGAGACTATGGACTCTGGGAAACAAACTGAGGGTTTTAGGGGCGCCTGGGTGGCACGGCGGTTAAGCGTCTGCCTTCGGCTCAGGGCGTGATCCCGGCGTTATGGGATCGAAGCCCCACATCAGGCTCCTCTGCTATGAGCCTGCTTCTTCCTCTCCCACTCCCCCTGCTTGTGTTCCCTCTCTCGCTGGCTGTCTCTATCTCTGTCGCATAAATAAATAAAATCTTTAAAACAAACAAACAAACAAACAAACAAACAAACAAACTGAGGGTTTTAGAGGGAAGGGGGTGGGGGGATGGGCTAGCCCGGTGATAGGTATTAAGGTGGGCACGTATTGCATGGAGCATTGGGTGTTCTATGCAAATAATGAATCATGGAACACTACATCAAAAACTAATGATGTACTGTATGGTGACTAACATATCATAATAATAAAAAAAAAGAAGAAAATTTGTTCAATAAATTATAGTATATTAACACATTAAATACTAGACATCATTAGAGCACAGTAGTTTCAGCTATGAGAAATACTCCTGATACAAAGTGGGGGAAAGGATACTGTAGTGTATAGACAGTACAATCTCTATTTAAAACAAAAGGTTTGTATTATCTACAGTGTTTATGAAAAGTGCTAAAGGAACACTAAAATCTTAAAAGTATCTCAACAGATGATGAGATTATTTTCTTTCTTTTGTTTATCTGCTTTTCAAATTATTTATTCAAACTATTTATTTCAAGTTGTACTGCTTATGTAATTTTATTAAATTATATATATATATATTTTTTTAAGATTTTATTTATTTATTCGACAGAGATAGAGACAGCCAGCGAGAGAGGGAACATAAGCAGGGGGAGTGGGAGAGGAAGAAGCAGGCTCCCAGCGGAAGAGCCTGATGTGGGACTCGATCCCAGAATGCTGGGATCACGCCCTGAGCCGAAGGCAGACGCTTAACGCCTGCACCACCCAGGTGCCCCTGTTAAATTATATTTTTAATACACACAAAGAAGAAGAAATCAGGAAGGCCAAGACATTTGAGAAGCTTTTTACTGAGGACTCCAAACATCACTAATATAAAATCCTTAAAGCACATCTGGCATGACTCAGCAGGAGAGCACCAGCTAGAAAATCAGTGAACTGAGAACTTAACTGACATAAAAAGTGTAGTCCAAATGGAAAGCCTCAGCATGCCAGTGTCTGCAACCTGCTGCAGGCTGGGGAGCACAAATCTCACGCCGCAATGCCCAGTTTGCCAGGGACAGCATCTGGGACCAGGGCCTGGGTCTGGCCTCCACCTAGAAAGCCTGCTCACCCTGCAGAGCACTCAGCAGGGAGCACCCCCGAAGCATCTGAACAGAGGAGGTCCAGGCATGGTGAGCTCAGCAAGTGATCTGGAGGGGCCCAGCTGCCGGGCACGGCAGGCCCCCCGTTCCTGTGGCCTGGGCTACCCTTGCTACCACGTATGCCGCCCCACGGGTGTGGAGAGCAGCACCAGGGCTGTCAGGAGCTGTGCCCTCTCCTGATGAGCTTCTCTGCAGGGAGATCTGGACACTGAAAATACACAGATAGACGGACAGACAGATCCCTATTGTTTATTACAGGATCTACTACTTGCCCAAGAAATGTTATCAAACACTTAGGTAAACATGTCAACAGATGAGGGAGAGGGAACACCTTAATTCTGGAAGGATCTCATCAGGCCTAATTAGCCTGTTAGAAGTCTTTGAGGGGGTAGGAACAATAGGATTATGGCAGAACTAGTAGGCAGAATCTCCACAGACTCAAAATGTCAAAACTTCACCAAAAAACAATTTTAAAACAACTGAATTCCATACAACTTGGGTGAATGTATGTTGCATGTATGTGTGTGAGAGAGAGTGTGATTGTCACTTATGGGGAACCACAAACAGTGGAGTTTTAAACTCATGGACCAGTTCTGGACTCAAGCTTAATACTTTCATAAATTACCTAGAATGGTAGTTCCCCCTCTCGTAAGAGGACCCAATTGTAGCTACATATGTGGTCCCAATGACCAGCCATTAAATACACCACTATTGGGACACCTGGGTGGCTCAGTCAGCTGAGCGTCCCGTTCTTGATTTCAGCTAGGATCACGACCTCAGGGTTGTGGGATCGAGCCCCACATCGGGCTCTGAGATGCGGAAGGAGCCTGTTCGGGATTCTCTCTCTCCCTCTGACCCTCGCCCACCCTCTCAAAAAACAAAACAAAACAGAAACAAAAACCATCACTACTGCGGCGGCTCAGTGGGTTAATATATACATATATAATATATAATAAATGCACATATACATATGCATTACATACATACCTACCACTACCAAATGAGGGCCTGAGAAAAAATTAATTTAAAAAGGAGGTCTCATATCCAAAATGCTTTGGGAACCAATGATCTAGCAGAATATTAGGCTATAAGCTTCATGAGGGAAGAAGCTTGTCTGTCTCATTCGTCACTGCATTCTCCATTAGGTACTCAATAAATACACCGCCAAGCAATAAAGTGAAACCTTCAAGATTGCAAATGGTCTTAAAACTGTTGCAGAAATCAAAATGCAAAATTAAAAGACAATGAGTTCTCAGGAGGCTGCATGAAGGGGTGAAATTATGGTAAAGGAGCATCAGCGGAGGCCAATGTGAAGGAACATTTAGGAAAAAGCAATCCTAATGACACTTTTAGAATAATGGGTTCTCAGCTATGCTGTTCAATAAAGAGGGTTGGCCATCAGCCAACACTGCATGTTTCATCACAAAAGGCCCAGAAAACACTGGGCATTATCAGAAAGAATACTGGAAACAAAATACTTGGGATCTGGCCCTTACTCAAAACCACCCAGCGTCCACAGCCGGATGTGCTGTTCAGTTTTGGTTCCCTGCACCTTAAGAAAGACAGCCACGTAAGAAGAGGTCCTAAGAGGTAAGACTAAAGTTATAAAGTAGATGGAAGAGCTTTCTAATAAGAGCTTAAAAATTAGAACTCTTTTATTCTGGAGAGATGAAGGTTTAGGGGAGAGGGAGAGGATGACTGACACGCACATTTATCATACCTCACACCTCAAAATACTAGAGAGGAAAGGGAAGCATCCTGAAGTTTGTAATAAAAGACGTACACAAATAACAAGATAACTTCACCCATTAGTCAGAAAATACACTGAAGGGGCGCCGGGGGGGGCTCCGTTGGGTAAGCATCTGTCTTCGGCTCAGGTCATGATCTCAGGGTCCTGGGATGGCGTCCTGCATCGGGCTCCCAGCTCGGCGGGGAGTCCGCTTCTCCCTCTCACTCTGCCCCTCCCCCCAGCTCATGCTCTCTCTCTCTCTCTCAAATAAACAAAATCTTGAAAAAAAAAAAAAAAGAAAAAATACACTGAAGTTGTTACAGGTAAAATATATAAATGTAGTAACAGCCACACTTATTTGAATCCAGAAATTTAAAAAAAAAGGCTCTGAGGAACTAAGAACAAGGAATTGTCACAAAACCTATGAGCTTCCTTTCCCTCAGCATCAAAGGCTTTGAATTTCAAATAACATTAAACATGGTCATCTGTTTCCCTTAACAATATTAAGTTCAGTAACAGTAGATTAATAGAAGTTCAGAAACAGGACATCAAGGGGACAAAGGCACTCCAAAAACATAAAGAAAAATCTAATCTCTATTCAGTATATTGTTTAATAAGACAAGGAAGCAAACAACATGTTACAGATTTATACAATGAGAGTTAAAGGCAGGAAGATTCAAGGAACAATGGACTGGGAAACCGAAAAAATCAGTTTCCTTGAATTTGCCATTGCTTCTTGGATAAAGGCTAGCAGGATGGATGTGTGTATATTTTATAACCTGTGGGTACTCTTTACCCTGCTCCCCCGCATGACTGAATACGGCTTACGTGCTGAGATAATCTGTTCATTATAATCTGTTCATTCAATAATACGTGTTCAATTATCATTGTAACAGTTAAGAGTTTACAAAGGGGTAAGTGGAAGTTACCCTCAGCTTTCTCTTTTAGAAGGAGCATTCCAGGGGAAAACAGAGCAAAGAATAAGCCAAGCTGTATGGTGCACAGACAAAGCAAGTGAGCGAACACGCATGCTTACTTAAAAGCAGTTGAGAGTGTGAGAAAAATGCCTGAGCGGGTGGCCAGATGGGGGAACTTATGTCCCAGGAATGGAAGCTAGGCAAGGGGAAAGACAGAACAAGCGAGCAAGCGTGAGAGTAAGCTGCTGCTGCCGTTACTTGCAGGAGCTTTAGCTGGACTCTGGCTGAACAATGATGACAGCAAGACATTGAGCCCATGGGTGGTAGAGAAGGGAGCTCTGTGAAATCAAATGACATGGGAAAACCAGAATGAAGCCCCAGGCCAGGAACAGTAGAGCAAGAAGAGTAAGAAACGGTAAAGCCCAAGAACAGTTTTCACCCCAATGCTGTCCACAATTACCTACGAGAAGATCTTGGGCAGGCTTCATTTGTCAAGTACAATTAAACTAACTTGAAGGATCTCTGAGTCCGTGAACAGGCCAGGCTACAATGGCTGGGCAAATTAACCTAAAACCATGGATTTCTACACAAAACTTCTGAAGCGGACAAGCAGACTCTCTCCCATAAACCTGGCCCTGTCTCCGAGTACACACCTGAGGCCTGCTTGTGGGTCTCAGGGGCCCCAGGGCACAGGTGTTGAGTTGGTCAGCAGCTGGGGCTTCATTTCCCGAAGCACCCGGTACTCTAACCGTCAGCAAAGGGCAGCCCAAAGAGATGCTCAGCAGTACAAGAAAGCAGGTGCCCCAGTGGACAATGGACCCAGGCAAAACAGCAAAGCTTTTCGCTTGCCTTCTCTTCCATCTGGTCTTAGCCTCCTCCAGCACACACTCTGCCACAGAGACGTGCTCCTCAAGATACCTGCCCCTTCAGGAGATAGCTCCACGACACCAGAGTGGAGAGCCTGTTCCTATCTGGTCTCTGCTCACCTCTCCAGCCACTTCCCAGGATGCCTTTCATTCTCTGGTGGTTCTCACAGACTTCCTCTGTGTCAGGGCCCGGGCTGTTTCTCCCGACTACAGAATACCTGATACCCCACTCCACTGGCCCCCAACACAGATCTGCCCGAGAACTCCTCCTCCACCCCAAGCTTCTGCTCCAGGGCCCCCTTCCCCATAGGCCTTCTCTGAGTGCCGCGACACCAGTCCCCTGCCCTCCTCCTCCCCCGACTTCCACTATGGCAGTGATTCCTACGGTGGGATGGGATCCTGAGGCTTCTCATCAGCCTATAAGCCTCTCCAAAGTTGGGGTCATGTCCTTTACCTCTATTTTGGAAACCTAACACATGTGGTTCCCAGGGGGCAGGTAAGCTGTCACTACTCATAGGTCCCTCCCAATGGTCCCTTCCAGGACGGTTCTTCAACGCCTCCCCAAACCCCACCTAACACACCTGCCCCTATTTGTCCTGCCCAAGGTGCCCTTCACCCCCAGAGGCAGCTTCTCCTCTCCTCCTCCAGGCCCTTCCACCCCAACCAAAAATCCCACTTCCCAGGAAGAGAATTATATTGCAAACATTCTAACAGGACTCACAGGATGTTAGAGCTGAAGGGGACCTCAGAAATGATCTGGTCCAGTGGCTTCCAAACACACGTCTGCAGACTGCTCCTGGTCTGACTGCAAAAGAACAACACGGGGAGTGACTTTCAAACACAGAACCCCAGGCTCCTACTAGGGAATCGAGAGTCCACCAGTCTGGGATGGATCACTGCACTTTTTTTTAAAGCCTCCCAATTGATTCCAGTGCACTGGCCTAGTCCAGCCTCTTCATTTTACACATGGAGAACTTGGGCTCAGAAAGGAGAGGGTCAGGAGCACCTGGCTGGCTCAGTTGGTGGAGCATGTGATGTTTGATCTCAGTGTTGTAAGTTCAAGCCCACATTGGGTGTAGGGATTACTTAAAAATAAAATCTTAGGGAAAAAAGATAGTGAAGGAAGGAAGAAAGAGAAGGAGGGAGAGAGGAAGGAAGACAGGTAGGTAGGTGGGTGGTTAGCTCAACCATCAAACATTTACCAGATGTCAAGACATGCCTGGCACTGAGGACGTGAAGGGAAGGCCCAACCCCTGCTCTCGAGTGCCCCCACACACGACCCACTGCAAACACCCGGCGGCCACACATCTGGGTGCCACAGAAGGTTCCTCAAGGGCACTGGCTTCCTATAGGCAAGGAAGGGAAAGGGACTTTCTGTGACTGGGGTCACGTTAGTGTACTCCTTTATGCTCCCTTTTGATTCCCTTACTCCTCTCAGAACATAACTTTTACTTTTGCTGTAGTTATTTCAGTAAATATTCTCTTTTCTGCTGTTTCATAAGCCCCACTATAGGTACTCCCTAAATTATTGAACTGGTATCCCATCAATTCTAGATTTGGGTTTCTACTTGCATAGGCATCTCAAACTTAGTATGTCCAGAGTCTCTAGACATCCCCCCTATACCAGGTGACCACTCTGTCCTTCAAGTCGCTTCGGCCAGACTCGGCATCCTTGAGTGCTCTCTTGCCTTCATACCGATTCCAATCCAAAGCAAATTCTGTCAAGAGCTCCTTCAAAATATCTCCAGATGCAACGATTTCCCACCGCCTCCAGCCATCATCATCTCTCTCCTGGGTCCCCACAAAAGCCTGTCACCCTTGTCTCTGCTGCTCATTCTCAACACAGCAGCCAGAGTGCTGCTCTTAAAACACCCATCAGATCATACCCCTCCTCTCCTCGAACACAGTTCCAACTCCCACAGGGTGAACTCCAGCCTTCACGCAGGGCAGCCTCCATGGCCTCTGTCCCCCACACCTGTCACCCAGTCGCCTCCAGGCGGACACAGGCCTCCACCCTCTCCTCAAGCATGCCCCTGCTCAGAGCCTTTGAGTCTACTGTTCCCTCTGCTTGGAATGTCCTTCCTCTCAGATCTCCAGGGGCTCAATCATCACTGCCACCCGCTCTTTACTCAAATATCCCTTTGTCAGGAGACTTCCAGACCAGTGTACATAACATGCCAATCCCCACCCTCACCATCAATCTCACTCCTTTGCTTGCTTTCTCTTCAAAGCCCTTGCCACCACCTGACATGTTATATAATTGCTCTTGTCTCCACTGTCTCTGTATAACCTCCAGTGTGTTTATTGAAAGGTAATCCACCATCAGAAAGGGGGAATGAGTTGACAAGCTCACCTGTCCAGAAATAAGATTGCTCAAGGATAGCCACAGATTCCTGAGCAGGTTTATTACTAGTCAAGCAGTTGGCAGGTTTGCAACATAATTTATGTTTCACTTTTTAAAACTTTTTGTAAGCAGAGAGACCCTGAGTGGTGATGGGGCCTTGCCAGTGGGAAGGGGTCTGCCCAAAGTAGCACTTGTCTGTAAGTCCTGGACTCCTGCAGGGCGAAGTTCTATAAGGGACTGGTGGAAAGTGCCTACTGGCCAACATCCCCACATCAATCATCTTGAGGGTGGGATCAGTGTGACACCAGCAAAGAGGGAGGGCTATCTCCGAGAACCACAGGGAAGAGCAATGCAAAGAATAGTCTTCAGTCTTAAGAAAAGGGGCTGTAACTCTGAATATACTAAAAACCATTGAATTGTGTGCTTAAATGGGTGAATTGCATGCCATATGAATTTTATACCAATAAAGCTGTTATTTTTAAAGATAAAAATAAGAGGGGATAAAAGGGAAGGGAGTTGGGATTAGGAAGCACTGGTCAGCTGACTGAGATGATACACAGGGAAACTAGGTATAGGCAACAAAGTTTAAACAGAGCTGAGAACCGAGACAAAAACTGATACTCTGTAACTGGCACCCCCTTTCCCTTTCCTTACTTGCAAACAGATCTTTGTACTCACTGGGCACTACATTTTGTTAGAAAGCAACAGAACCCAGAGGCTAAGAAAGAGGGACAGGACTCCTCTTTGTTCACACAGCATCCTCAAGGAGTCCCTCCCATGGAGTTTTGTAAAAGCATCATCTCCTGGTAGTAGGGACGCCCAAATTTAAGCAAGAAGCCGGTAGCCTCAGGCTTGCTGGGAACCAAGCCTCCACTCCCTGAACAAAAGGACCCCTGAAAAGAAAAAGTAGCCATCCCACAGGGTTACTTTTTCCCTCATCTCTGGTACCCATGTGTTTGGTGGCTGTGTGTGTGTCACCGGTCTCATCTACCACAGGCAAACCACAGGCCCAAAGATTCCAAAACAGAAAGGTTTTTTTTTTTTTTGGGGGGGGGGACATGCTATTACTCTTGGGGTATCTCTGTGGTTCCCTTACATCTCTCTCTCTCTCTCTCTCTCTCTCTCTCACACACACACACACACACACACACGTTCTTCCTCATCCCTTCTTCCTCCCTCTTCTCTTTCCCCTCTCCACAGAGACTGGGTGGGCTCTTTCACCTGGGCTCTCAGACCTAAAGGCAGTCAGCCTTCATCAGGAGAGCAAGGCAACAGCCAAGGCAGCTTTTCACCAACCACAGGGTACAGCAACAGATCCCACACCTGGATGTGTCCACATGTGTGCCCAAGGGAATGACAGGAAATAAGGAATCTAAAGAAACACCCCTGGGGTGCCTGGGAGGCTCAGTAGGTTAAGCGTCGGCCTTCAGCTCAGGTCCTGATCCTAGGGTCCTGGGACTGAGTCCTACATCAGGCTCCCTGCTCAGCAGGGAGCCTGCTTCTCTCTCTCCCTCTGCCTCTGTTGTTCCCCTGCTTGTGCTCATGCTCTGTCAAATAAATGAATAAAACCTTTAGGAAAAAAAAAAAAGGAACCACCCCTATGTGCCCTACTACCATCAGACAAAATGGAATATTAAAATTCCTTATCCTTTTAAGACACAAAGTGAAATATTTACAGATAAAATGATATCAGGGTGTCTGGGTGGCTCAGTCGGTTAAGTGTCCAACTCTTGGTTTCAGCTCTGGTCAGGATCCCAGGATCATGAGATCGAGTCCAGTGTTGGGCTCCACGGTCAGCATGGAGTCTGCCTGAGATTCTCTCCCTCTCCCTCTGCCCCTCCCTCCACCTGTACTCACTCTCCCTTTCTCAAATAAATAAAATCTTTAAATAAATAATAAAAATGATGTGATGTCTGAGATTTGCCTCAAAATGACACCGAGCAGGAGGAAGAGATCAAGGAGGGTGTTTACAAATGAAGATTAGTCACGAATTAATAACTACTGGATGTGGGTGACGAGCACACGGAGGCTTATCCCAGTATTTTCTCTACACGTGTATACTTCAGCACTGTCAGGACCAGATCCGTGGTTGGTGGACTCTGTGAGTCCAACTAGATAATCACCAAGCTCACACCCATTAGGATAGCTATAAGAAAAAAAAGTAAGAGTAAAAAAACCCAGAAAATAACAAGTGTTGGTGAAGATGTGGAGAAATCAGAATCCTGTGCACTGCTGGTGGGAACATAACAGGGTGCAGCCACTGTGGAAAACAGAAGGCAGTTCCTAATGAAAATTAAACCTACAATCACCACTAGCAGTGCCACTTCTGGGTATATACCCAAACAAACTGAAAGCGGGGTCTCAAAGAGTCCTTTTCATACACATGTTCATAGTAGCATTATCCACAATACCCAAAAGATGAAAGCAACCCAAGTGTCCATCAACAGATGAACGGATGAACAAAATGTGATATAAATAAACAATGGAATATTATTCGGCCTTAAAAAGGCACAAAGTTCCAATACACGCTACGACATGCATAAGCCTTGAGGACATTATGCTGAGTGATATACGCCAGGTGTCAAAGGACAAATACTGTGGATTCCACCTAGGAACCCAGGTACCTGGGGCAGTCAAGTGCATAGAGACAGAAAGCGTTAACAGTGGTTACCGGGGGTTAAGGGGGAGAGAGGACAGGGAGTTAGTGTTTAATGGGTACAGAGTTTCAGTTTGGGGTGATGAAAAGATTCTGGATGGTGGTGATGGTGGTACAACTGTGCATGTACTTATGCCACTGAATAGTACACTTAAAAATGGTGAAAATGGCAATTTTGTTATGTATATTTTGCCACAATTAAAAAAAAAAAAAGGCATCAAGGAACATAAAGACATCACTTGTGTCTCTCCAAGGCCAGCTCAGGTCAGCCTAGACATCATACCTCAGAGAGGTTCTCAAAACAAGGGTGCGGTGTAGAGCTACGGAGAAAGGAATAACATCTACCTAGGCACATGGTCTAGTTTCCAAACACCACCTAAGGAAAGAAGAAAAATAAAATGTTTTTTAATAGGCCTGAAAGTAAATGTCTAAGTAAGCTGAGGTAATAAACACAATGATAAAAGTATATGTCAGACCCTGAGAAAAATCTCCAAACATAAATTCAAAGCCCCAGATTCAAGGCCCCAGAATGTCTCCCCCTCCCCGTCATGGTGTGGTGGTTCAGAGCACAGACTCTACGTGGGTTCAAATACCAGCTCTACTACTCGCTAGCCATTTGACCTTACGGAGGTTTCTTCACCTCTGTGTCTGTTTCCCCATATGTAAAATGGGACTGTTGTAGGGATTCAATGAGTTAATATTTGTAAAGTCCTTACAACACTGACTTCAACATAGCAAATGCACATGTTAAGCATTAGGCCACCAAACTCAGTGGCCAGCAAGCTTTACCTCATAGCTCTCCAGCATGCCCCAGCAGACTGCTGGATCCCTAATGTCAGGCTGGTGGGAGGCATGCACGGGGGACAGCTCGGGAGGCCTGCTGAAGCCAAGGAGGCAGAGGGGCAGGTAAGTTGGGGAAAGTCACAGGAGGGGAGACGCAGGAAAGGGACAAGCACTGAGCAGGGGACAAGAATGAGAGAAGATACAGAAAAGCTGGCAGAACCCATTTTTTAAAACTGGGTGATCTTCACTGTAGCCAAGCACGAGCATCACCTCAGGAACTTTAGAAAACTACTCACTCTTGGTCATAGCGCCCCAAGATTCGGGTTTAATTGGCCAGCGTGGAGAAACTGGTTAATGGCCCATCAGGTCTGTGTGCCCACTAATGACAGAATGAAAAGCTGCATTTCAAATTCTGCTCACGCTTAGTCTAATTCTGCATTTCCTCATTTGACTTCATTTTTGTCTTAACTTTGAGAGACCAGCATTTAGTTTGGATTTGAAATACAGATAGAGAATATGAATGGAAAAATTTTAAAGGGAAGGGAAGGAAACTCATTACCCCAATTCTACAGAAAAGAAACAGAAAAACTTTTTTCCCTTAAACTTTTTCTTCTTACTGGACCATCACATTTCAAAACACAAACTAAGAAGCAGACACTATGCTGTCCCAATGAGGACAAAAATGAGAGACCCGGGTACCAGGCATGGGAGTGTTTTATATGTGATGTCCTAAGTGAGTTAGTTCTGAGGTGCTCCAGAATGTGCCTGGTTATTTATTCCAGGATAACCTTAGTTCGTTCCTATAGCCACTGGATTCCTCAGGTTATTCCAACTGTCTCTTGTCCCCTATAACTCGGCTTGGCTGCAGAGAGGGGCTGGCAAACCTCAGTACTGGGCTTCGCTGACCCAAGCTGCCTGCCTCTCCCTGGCCACCCTACCATGCCTAGATTTATAGAAGCTTTACAGCTTATAAAACACGATTCCCGCTTCACAAGGAACTCACCCCAGTGAGTGGCAGAGCCAAGATGAATGCTCAGGCTCCCACCTGCCTCCAAGGACCAAGCTAGGAGTTCTATTAGGGACTCTGAACCGGGAGGTCCGATGGAACACATTTCAGTTTTCCAACACCCTCCTCTTCCCAGGGTGCTACTGGAGATGGCACACATCTTCCTTCAGTCTGCTATGGAGACATTCACTACAGCCCTTGCCATAATTACGATGCACTTAGGGCATTCTAAGACCAACATCAGTAAACAGTGCCCTAGAACACTGTCCTGATTTAGAGGTTCTTCCAACATCAGAAAGATTAAGAACTGTCAGAGCCAAAGAGACTCTAGGAAACCATTAAATTTAAGCCACTGACTCCACAAGCAAGGAAACGGAGGCCCAGAGAAGTGAGGTAGTCAAATGAGATAAAGCACATAAACATTACTGTGAAAGATGCCTGTTATTCCTGGCAAGGTGACCGGCCCTGCCTTAGGCTTCCCAGAGGGGCTGAATGAAGTCCTTTACTCACAGTTACCCATTCAAACATCCCCATCAAATACCAGGTACGAGGCTTATTTAATCCTTAGATGAGTGATTCTAGTCCTGGATGTACATCAGGAACAGTCCGGGAGCGATACTAATGCCCAATCCCTCCGCGGGCCAATTAAATCAGAATCTTTAGGGGTGGGCCCAGGCATTTTTTTTAAACCACCACAGGTGACATTTATTTTGGGGCTGAGAACCATGGTCTATAGACCAAAGTGTGGTCCAGGGACCACTGGCCTCAAAAATCACCCAAAAAGGTTGTTAACAATGCAGACTTCTGGGCCTTCCTGGAAAATGACTACTTAGCAGTGGGGTGAACCTGGGCATCTGAAGCTGTGACAGTTACCCGGTGGTTATGGAACAATGGCACTGGCACTGAATGAGTCCCAGAAATGGCAAGGGTGCTCCAGGTGGCCCCAGAGGCCTGGATGGCCCAAGCAGCTGGCCCAAAAGAAGCTCCCAGATGATTCAGACTCCCATGCCCCCTCTCACCCAAGAGCCACTGCAGAAGCCCCTTGGCATGGCCAGCCGCCAAGGCAACCTTTCCAGGAAGGAGACGGAGCTACCAGGGGCTTCCCAACTCATTCGGGTCCCCACCAGGGCTTACAAGCCCCATGGGACTACTCAGGCCTCCTCTCCCATACTTCCCCTGTCTCACTCCGGCCCTGGCCACACTGACCTCCTTGCTGTTCCCAAAACTCCTCAAGCTTTTTCTGGCTTCAAGGACTTTGGTGCTTTTCTCTCCACCCTGAGGCCTCTTCCCTCAGATATCTGCATGGCTCCCTCTCTCCTGCAGATCTCTGCTTAAATGTCTTTTTATCAGTGAGACTTCCCTGACTTCCATATTTAAAATAGAAAATCTGTCTCTCCACCAAACCTCCCTATCCTCCATCTCTGCTTTGTTTTTCTCCATCATACTTTATATTTTGGTTGTTACCTCTAAGCCTACACACACCAGAATATGAGTTCCATGAAGGTAAGATTTTTATTTGATTCCTGTTATATTCCCAGTGCCTAAAATAGTGCCCGGCACACAGCAAGCACTCAAATACTTATTCTAGGAATGAATACATCGGAAACACCAATCTCAACACATAGCTTATACCAAAAGATCACAAGAAAGAAGCTGATTATACCCAAATCATTGCTCCACTGATCTCATCTTGGTAAAAGTCTTTTTAAAAACAGGCCAGAAGCCTAATGAAACAGAAACCATTTAGAAATAAGTATTTCCAGTCAATTAACCCAATCCAAATGGGTTTGTGAGTCAAAGACAATTTGTTCTGAGAAACAGATAAAACTATGGAGACAGAAAATGAAGTTGAGAGAAGGTGATCGAACAAATGGATTTCAGATACTGTCCTGGTATGTGTATAGGTTCAAAAGAAAACCCAAGAGCACTGACAGCTACTCTCAGACAGGGAACAGTTTTCAGCAGACCAGAAAGAAGAGAAAGGCTCCGATCCTGGGTTACAGTCTGTGAGCACAGGCCCAGTGCAGGATACAACCACATGCTTACCACCAGACCCACTAACCCAGTAAACCTAAGGAGGACCCTTCCTTTCCCCCTTTCTCCTACTCACACCCCACCTGCCTCCAAAACTCATAGGAAGCCACAGACAGTATTTGAGCTCTACAAAGTTGGGAGTGCTAGAAGCCTCTGTCAAGGAAGCCACACGGAATCGGGGAGCGTCCTGTCACGACCCGGTATCACCGATGTCATCCGTTCCACATCTTTACCCTTGTTGCCTCTCTCCTCCCCGCCTCAGTCTCTCCAGGACCATCATCTTGCGCGTCTCCTGGAGATCAGTCTTCCCCACACACCACTCCAATCAGGTCACTCACTTTTCTCAAAGCCCTAAGTGGTTTCCTATCACCTACCACAGCTCCCACTCTCTGGCCAGGCTTTTGAGAACCTCTACCCTCTGGACCTAGACCAAGTCCACCGATTTCATATTTCCACAGGTGCTTCCTCACCTGCCTCAAAGACCCAATCACTGCCTTCTTCAACTCACCAGTAAGAGGTAAGATTGTAGCGACTGGACGTACTGGACCATGTCTCCAATCTCCATTCCTGCCAAAATCGTCCCTGCTCTCCACACCATCTACACCCGTTCTTTCCCCTCCAGCCTTTCCCGCTCCATTGCCACAATACACACACACTGCACTCACACATGCACGTGCATTCGTTCACACAGTGATGGTGAGTGAGCACCTACTATGTGTCAGGTCCCCGCCCCCGCAGTGCTGACATTCCACAGGATGGAGAGACACAGTCACAAACAAGCAGATTCAGGACAAGTCACAGGGCTTTCCTCAACAGGAGCTCCTCAACTGAAATAAAAAATGGGAGTGACTATTTTTTTCAATTCTGATGCAAGTGAGAGCAAGCCATGTGAACGTGAGGGAGAAGAGTTTCAAGCAAGTGAAAAGTGCTCGGTGCACTCAAGGAACCCAAACTGGAGTAGAGGCAGTCAGAGGAGAGGGGGTAGGAAGCAGATAATGAAGGGCCACCTCAAGACTGACGTTTACTCTTTGACAGAAGGTTTCAGGAGGACTTGAGGAGAGGGCTGACACCCTCTGACTTACACTGTCCAAGAATCACTCCCCTCTGCCTATGCATTCCAGCCATCTATCATGAAGTATAAAATTATAAGGGAGTTTTCTTCTTGAATGTTCTAAAATTTTCCAAAGTAATCATATATTAGCTTTTAAATGAAGGGTGGGGGGGAAGCAATCTTCCCAGCCCTTTAAGACTCAGCCCAAATTCCACCTCTGCCTCAAAGCCAGTGCTAGGACCGTGCCCATGCTGCACCCTAGGCCCCAGCAGCCGGACCACCCAGGCGACCCCACAGTCAGCAGGACGTGCCTGAAACAACTAATGTGGAGCAAAGTTTCTTCTGCTGCCCTCACTTCTCTCCTGCCCTGCAGGAGTGTGTCCCTTCGGATACTCTTGCCCCCAAGTGCCTGCCTGGGCCCCAGTCTTTCTCTCAGTTGACTTAATTAATTCCTGGTAATTAAAGCTACTATTTGGTGATGAACCGCTAAGAGTCTGACCTCTCCCAGGGGGGTGTAAATATTTTAAAAGGGGAGTCTAAGTGGAAACACAAAAGCCTTAGACTCAGAGAACCGGAGTTAGAATGGTGGAATGATAGGCACTGGGTTCCTATTTTGTGGGTCGCCGGCTACCTTCTCCTAATGGGTCCAGGGGCTTGGAGAAACAGTGGCAAAGGGAGACAAGTGAAGAAATGAAAGATGAGATTACATCATTGCCACCACCTCCCTCCTCCCAAAGGGCTATTCAATCCATTTTGGGTACCAGAGAATGTTCCCCAGAGGTAACCCCAGCCATCTCAGAGGGGTGATCCGTGTGGAAGTAACCACCCACCACCTCAGCAAGAAAAGCCCCCTTAAGACATGTCTGGTCTGGAAGCAAATCGTTCTTTAATTGCTTTCAGTGGGGGGAACTCCTTGAGGGCAAAGTTCATCTCACATGATTCTTTTATGCTCCACAGAGCACCCAGCTCTGGGTTGGGCCCAGGCTAGGCCTTTCATAAGCAACTGTAGATTCCCGATCAATGATGGCCCAGTTGCAAAAAGGCTCCACGGGATTTTAAATACAAGTAAACATTCTAATTAAGAATAATGGTAGAATTAGTCACACATCTAATAATTTTAAGGGCTTGACGATTTATAGTGAAGTCTCAGCCAGTTCAGCTCGGGTCTGAAGAGTCTGTCCAACAAGGCAAGGCAGCGAGCAGCCCCTGCCCATCCAGACCAGAGCCACGGCAGAACCATGCCCCAGAAGACTCTGAACAGCTGCTTGCTGCCCACCCCTGGGCTCCCTGCTCTTCTGAAAATGCCAAACCTCTGTCCAGATGTGTTTTCAGGCCCTAGAAGAGCCCCGAGAGGCCTGCAGTTACAATGGACACCTGTCTTCAAAACCTCTCCTTCTGGTCTCACTCTGCCCTTTGGCGGGCTAAGGAACAACTTCAACCTGAGGAGCTGACTCGGCAGATAGGAGTAGGGTGCTGCATACTGCAGCAGACCAGAGCCCACTCCGCTGGCTCTGGCTCAACTCCAGCTCGCCAAGGGCAGTGTGGGTAAGCTGTTCCTTGGCCCCAAGACTGGATGAAAATGAGGAAGAAGTAGCCACCCCCCTCCCACCTCACACCCAGAATGAGCTGAACCCCCAGGAGGGAAATCCTAGGAATGCATGTGAGGCTTACACACAGGAACCCCTTTCTTTACAGTCCCATGACTCCCAGGTTGTAACACTAAGGCCTCCAGCATCCCCCATGTGGACGTACAGGAGATGAAGGCCCGGAGCTACGCCCAGAGGAGTGATTTTTTTTAAAAGCGCTCCTCAAGAAAACACCCACCAATGAAGCAAGAAGCCAAGTCACACCCTTATCGCCCCCCCCCCAGATGGCGCAGCCCTGGACCTCTGAATTCAGGGACTCGCCCAGTCAAAGGTCCTAGCCTAATTCACCTCACATCTAACAAAGGCATCTTCCCCTGAGTAACTAAGGAGGGGCAGCCAGCTCCAACATCTCGCCTCTTCCGTAAGGCCATTTTTCTGGGCAGTTTGAGTTTTTGCCTTAGGGCATTCAAATTTATCTCCAAAATGAAAATAGACTAACTGGTTATTTGTTTTTGTAAAGATGACACAAAAACCTAGAGAAATTCAAGTGACAGGCAAACACGTAAACAAAAGTAAAAACCACCCAATCCCACCACTCAGAAGGAAGGAAATCTCACAGTAAACTCTGTTTTGCAGAGAGGAGGTGAGTCCATTTTGAATTAAACCTAGAGAGTAGTAGGTCATGATTCTCTGAATAAGCCTGGAGACCTCGTTTTGCAAAAGACCCTTAATGCCACCTCTGAACTACCCAAAGCATTTTTCTAGGGGGCTCCAATAACTGTGGAACTTTCATAAACAGACACAACAAAGTTATACAGAACCCCTCATCCCCCTACACACACTCTGGCTGCAGGCCGGGAGTTAATTTGTTCAGTGGACACACTCCTTTTTTTCACTCAACACTGTGGCAGTCTTTCCACAATCAATCACAAGTATAGATCTCACCAGCCTTTTCATCTCCTGGAGTACGTTAATGACAGAAAAGGGGCCACCATTAACTCTTGATCCGACACCTTCAGAATCTAAAATGGAGAAGGTAAAGGACTTACCCAAAGTCACACAGTGAACAGGACAGCCCAGAAGGGCTGAAAAGTTTGAGGAACGACTCTGTGGATGACACCAACTTGAAAGGTGTTTATTAACTTTTCTTTGAGTCATAAAAAGGATCCATATGTCATTTCAACACACACATAACACACTTCCCACTTCGAATAAAAGTAAATGGTTGGCTGAAGTGGCACTCTGATCTCCTAAAACATTTCTCAAAATTAATTAGCTAATGGACACCACAATCCTACGCTCCTAGAACACTGGACTGCATGCCCAGAAATGGAAACGAATGCAGCTTGTGAGTACATGCAATTGCTCCACACTCCGAATTCTCCCCTATTCAGGATGTTCCTATTTTTATAGGAAAAGATAAAGTTAAAACGAAGTTAAATGTAAAGATAGAGCTAGAGATAAAGATCTAATACAAACACTAAATATTAAAATGTTAACAGTAGCTCTAGGTCAGAGGACTTATCGGTTACTTGTATTTCCTTTGTATACCTATCTGTGCTCGCTACATTTTCTACATGAATATACTGCTGTAATTCTTTTTAAGAGTTTTAAAAGAAAAATAATTAGTCCACGATCTAGGTTGGTCTATTTGGATTTTATTTTTCATTATAGAAAAACAGAGATTCAAAACTCTAGAAGATCCACCACTCTTCCCAGTTTTGCAGAAGCAGAAAGAAGTGTTAAGACGAAGCTCAAATGCCACAAAGATTTCAATCCAGTAGGAAAGCTCACCGTGACCAGGCTTAGCAGAGGGCAGGAGTTACTACTTTCTTTTCTGTCTCCAATGTGTAGGGAAGATGAAAATTCTAAACCAATCTCTCCCTCCAGTGCAACCAAAAGCTCCCCGCCCCCTCCATGAGTTCACAGACCTCTGTTCCCTGAACAATTTCCAATACATCTGTCCACAACCACCCGTGAGCTACAAGACTACCCACACCACTTAGAATCTGGATACCAGTTCTGAGGAATCCCCTTTTCCAGTATTTTATTTCTAAAAAAGGTACTCCTCCTCTTCCTTAAGATTCACAAACTTATGATCCAGCCCACACCATACAGAATCATGCATTCGATCAATTAATAATCATGGTTGGCCACACTGTATGGAGCTTACGTAAAGATGTTAACAAAAAAGATGAGTTTTCACGGGCCTGAGAAAAACAAACAGGAATTGAGAAGCAAGAGTTTGTTAATATGTCCCAGCCCTGGCCAGAAGGGGGGTGGGGGTGGGGGGGATGGCCAGAGGACAGAACATCTGTCATTCTGCAGTTTCATTTCTCATGGCCAGTTAATACCGAGTTTATGCATCAGTGTATTCCAAGTTTGGTTAGTGAGTCAGTCTGCCTGGATCCAATAAGCTCCGAGTACCCTACAAAACTGAATTTTAGGACTATGAAACTGAGAACCAGATCCTGAAACATAGTGATCCCGCCAAAAGAAAGCCACCCCCAGGATGACATCTGTCTCCACTAACTCCAAAATCAACCATGGTATGTATCTGATGTATCCAATACTCATCTAACAATACTGTCTGCGGCTTGTAGAATAAAAACCAACCTGACCTGCCTTTTACAGCTCCAACTCAGTTTTCCAGCCTCCTGCCCATACCAACCAAGCCCCTCATGGCTCCATGCTTTCGTACATAGCTCTCTCTACCTGGACTGTCCTTTGCCCAGTCTTACTGGCCTGTAAAACTCCTATTCTTCCTCCAAAGCCCAGTTCAAAAGTCACTTCTGCCCTGAAGTCTTCCCTACTCCCCCCAGGCATTTAGTTCCTACTGCTCCCAAAAGCTCTCTAGCTACAGGTGCATTAGAGAACTTGTTAAGTACAGCTCATCCATTTACACATCTGACCTCCCCTGGACACCCTGACGTTCTGAAGGGAAGGAACTCACTTTATATCCAAAAGTCCTAGCACAGCGTCAAGAATGAAATGGGGGATCAATGTTGAACCACTGATCACATGGAACATTGGCATTAAGTTATTTAGAGAAAAAGGGAGGGCAAAAAGAGTCTCACAAAATTCAAGAATTAAATTATCTATATATTTAATCTCATCCCATGTGACCATAACATAGCTAAGACAGCACGAAAGTTTTAAAAATTTAATGATAGCAACTAACATGTGAGGTAAGTGCCACAATGTCTACGTGGCTTGGTTAATCTGATATGCACAACAGCCCTGTGAGGTAGGTACTTTTATCTGCATTTACCAACCCTATGAGATAGGTACTTTGATCTTTATTTAAGCTGGGAAAAGCTTGAGGCCTTTCCAAATAGGAAACTGAGGCACATAAGAAATTAAACTCAAAATCATTCTGTTAGCAAGTGGCAGAAGCAAGATGCAAACTCCAGTAGTCTGGTCCTAGAGCCAGTGGGCTCTGGGATTGTGGAGACCTGGGTCTGAGTCCAGATTATGTTACAAACGTGGTTTTGGATAAGTCATCTATCCCCTCTGGGCTTGTACCTGTAAAAGGGGCAGGACAAGCCCTTTCTCTTAAGTTGCAGAGAGGATGAAGTTAAATCTGATGTTTGCAGAAGTCTCTCAAATTGATTCTCCCACCTAGCAGGCATTCCATAAATGCTAATTCGTCTTCCTTTCCCTTCCTAAAAGCTGCACAAAATAGACTTTGAGGAAAAGGATCTCTGGAAAAGAGGAAGACTGAGGAAAAGACTGCTCTGAGGCTTTTCGAAGCAGATCAAGTAGTTAGGCCACTCAACACAAAAAGCCTCGCCTTACCTGCTTATCTCAAAGTCCATTCCCCACACAGAGGCCGGAGACCTTTTAAAATGTAAATGTCATCATGTCAATCGCTTGAAGCCCCTCAAAGGTTCCTAATTTCACTGGGGATACAAACCAAAGCTGAGGGAGGGGTAGGAGAGGAAGGCATTCTGTCCCCAAGGCCCCCTGTGATCTAACTCACCTCTCTCTCTACAAACTTATCTCCCCTCTTCCTTTCCCCCTCCAGCCACACAGGCCTCTTTCACTTCCTCCAACTTGCCAAGCTCCGTGCTGCTCCACACATGGTTAACTCTTAACCCTCCTTCGGGTCTCAGCCCAGACGTCACTTCCTCAGGGAAGCCTTTCTGAAGCCCCCAAATCAAATCAAGGCCCATCACTCTCAGCATTCTGCCCATCTTTCCTTCCTCGAACTCAGCACAGTTTGAAATGATTAGTTTACCACTTCCTTCAAAGTTTTATTCAAAAGACACCTTCTTAGAAGGCCTTCCCAGGTCACTTGAATGTAAATTCAACCTCTGCCCAGTATCTCATATCCTCCTTCCCTATCTTCTTTTTCTCCCTAGCATTTAGCCCCTTTTAAGAGGCTACATTTTTCACTATATACTTTATTTTACTGTCTTCCCCCCACCACACACACCAGATTGAAAGCTCACGGGCAGTTATTTTTGCTTGCTTTCTTCACAGCATCTAAAACAACGCCTGGCACATATTTGTTGACAAATATTCAGTGTGGAACGAAATTTCCAGATTATTTATTATTGGGCTTTCCCACTATGCTATGAGCTCAAGCTAAAACACGTCTTTCTGGTTTACCACCATCCTCCCAACACCTAGTCCAGGGTCTGGGGCATAATAAGTGCTCAGTAAAAATTTACTGAGTGAATCAAAGCCATGACCATTGGAAAAATGGTCAAATTATGCATGCCAGCACCACGCTTCCTCCTCTCTTTCAGTGTGCAATGTACCTGTGAGTTTGAGGAAACAGACCCATGAAATCCCAGCAAGCACCCACCAGGCCACGCATCTGTCTGTCCACATCCTGTATGCTCAGCCACACTGTACACACCAACAGATGCACCCTACAGGCCCTATATGAACAGAGACCTGAAGGCAGGGGGGCCAACCCTAGGCCTAATACCATCTTACCCCCAAGTCCCATTCTCCTACTGCCAGGCCTATTCTAGGCTAGTCCTGGGTGCCAGACATGCTTCCCTGGGTGGGCCTGTGGATTTATTCCAGTCCAGGACTTTTAATGCCCCCTCTGGCCTACTCAAAGAAACAGAAAGTTAAAAATCCCCGAGCAGCTCCCATAATCCTGGGGTTCTCAGGAACAGGCATACCTAAGGTCGTATGGACCCCTCCCCCTCACGCACGCTGATCCAAGGCCAGGAGGCCATCTGTCCAGCAGACGCTCCCCTGTCCTCCCTCGGGTCACATTGAACCTTCCCCCCCCACACACACCCAGGCAGGTTGGCAGGAAGAGCCCCTGCAGAGAGATAATTTCCACTCTAATCAACAGGCCTGGTCACCCCCTGAAGACCCCCAACTCTGGAGCAGGAATACCTGTCTGCTCCCGAAGAAACCTCCCCCAGGGTCAGAACTTGGGCGGAGGTGGGGGGAGGGACCGAGGGGCCCCCAAGAGGGTCGATCCCCGATGTGTCCGCCCCAGGACGGCGCCAGCTTTCGGCGCGGCGGGGGACGGAAGGGCTGACAGGGCGCTCCGGCGGGGTGAAGTGGCACCGTTATCCGCGCCCGAGCTGGGGGCCGCGGGCTGTGGCCGAGGGCGGCCGCCTGTCCCGCGCGGGGAGGACGGCGGCGGCGGGTCGCGGCGGCAGCGGC